>NC_090380.1:113829274-114140941 GCF_036365525.1 Heterodontus francisci
AGTCACGGATCTGAAACGTTCACTCTGTTTTTCTCTCCACCGATGCTGTCTGACCTGCTGAGTATTTCCAGCATTTTCTGCATTTCTCCTTATCTCTCTCTGTTTTTTTTGTGGGGTGGTGGGGGGGGGGGGGGTGATAAATCCTACTTTACCACAGTGACTACATTTAAACACTGATCTGCTCATTATCTCATGACTTCAGAAATACTTCATTGGCTGTGAAGTGTTTTGGGACTTCCCGAGGCGCTATATAAATGCAAAAGGAAAATTTCGCAGATGCTGGAGATCTGAAATTAAAACAGAAAGTGCTGGAAATGCTCAGCAGGTCTGGCAGCATATGTGGAGAGAGAAAGGGTGAAGGGAGGACGGACAGAGGGGCAGTGATCATAAGCAAGATGAATCAAACGAGAGAGGGGGAAAAAAATCAGAAATAGTTCGGCAAACCTTTATAATGTCGATGAAGACTGACTGGTTGTAACCACAAGGAGTTAAATACTGTGTGCTCCCGTCTCTATAGGACAGCCTAATCCTAGAGCTTGCCAGTGTGAACTGGTGGAGCTTTTAGCCTGTAGTGTGTCGGATGTGTGTGTGTGTGTGTTTTTTTGCATGTCTTTAGTTGGGAGGTGCCTCGGCTGTAAGTCTATCTGGACTGCCTCATTCTCCATGTGGCCTGGGGAAGGTTTGTGTTGTGTGAGTCAGAGAGAGAGAGAGAGAGAGCAGTGCAGCTCGTTTAAGTAAATCAGGCAATTATTTCCAAATTTTATATCATTCATTATATATTCTTTTTCTGGATAAGCCTCACGTTGGATCGCGGGCGATACAGAGGACACAGTACACCGGATTACTTTGTATCCCTGAACCCGGGTTGGATACAACAGCGATCGGGGGGGCGCTCGCAAATCTGAATCAAACCAGGCGGCAGCAGAAGCAACAAAATGATACATGTCATTATTTAGTAACCATTGAAACTGCAGCGTTTCTTCATCCGGATTGGGATTTCTGGAGCTGTTGTGTGTGTATATGTGTGGATCAGGTAAGGGGAATCTATCGTCCATTACATACATTATATATATATATATACATATATAGATATAAATATAATTGTGTCCATTGTATCTGGTATCTGTTTATGTAAAAAAATGTTAACATAAATAGTGGGGGGGTGGGGAAGGAGCGCGTGGCCAATAGTAATTCAGTTTCAGTCTGGTGAAATTGACCAGATGCTCTCCCAGCTCCCAGTCCCCTCGGTATTCCTGTCTTGGGATCCTGAATGACTGTCTTACATTTCCTCAAACCCCCCCACAGGAGAGAGGCCCTCATGCAAGCATCTGCCTTGTTCTGAAATAGCCCACTGGAATTTGAAAGAGGAATCAAAATGTCTTTTTTTTTAAGGAAAAGGCATTATATATGCTTAATTTTTCAAAATTGTGTAGTTCAAGGGTTAATATCGCAATCCCTTACACGGCTGGTTTGTGTTGTGTGTGTACACATTTATATGTCATATTTTGATATTCAGGCCCTTTTGTACTGTTTTCCCTCTTGTAGCCTTGGGAAAGGGCTATCCTGTATGGAGGGGAGTTGCTAGTGTTAAGGTTAGATCCTCCATTTAGAATGTTTTTGCCAAAAATGTCCTGTGTGATATCCATTTTAAAAGGGAGGGGTGTCGGTGACCGGGGAATTTGTAAACAGGAGTTTTTAACCTGCTACTGCCAAGTTGTTTCAGTGTGGTCAGTGGTCAAAGCACAGAGGCTACAGGGCGAATCATTTGAATTTTATTAGCCACAGGTTATTGATTGTTTGTGTGGTTAATTTAATGTTTATAAAAAAAAAATCTGCGTCTATGGTCTGCAGTTGCTTGGATTTTTTTTTCTGTATATCCTCCTTTTTCACTCCCCTGCCCCCCCCCCACCCTGTCCTCTACCTCACCTAAAGACGCTGATTCCTCCCCCCCCCCATCTCCATCCCCCCCCCCACCAAAATGGGGTCCAGTTTCACCCAGGTCCTGGTCGCTCACTAAGCCTCGGCAGTGGGAGCCAGTAGGCAATTGTATTGCAGAGGGCATCATACCTCCTCTATATCCTCAGTGGCAGAGCCCTCTGGCATCTTGGCCGTTCTGCCTGGAGGCCCTTCCGTCACTGCTTTTCCCTCCTCATTTTTTAAAGGCCTCCCCAAAACAACAACAACTGACATTTATATAACGCCTTTAACACAGTAAAACATCGCAAGGAATCTCAACAGACACAGTTTGACACTGAGCTACATAAGAGGATGTTAGGGCAGGTGACCAAAAGCTTGATCAAAGAGACAGATTTTAACAAGGAGAGTGAGGGGCAGAGAGGCGGACAGATTTAGGGAGGGAATTCCAGAGTTTAGGGCTCAGGCAGCTGAAGATAACAGCCGCCAATGCTGGAGCGATTAAAATCGGGGGTCCTCAATGGCCAGAATTGGAAGAATGCAGATTCCCGGATGGTTGTGGGGCTGGAGGAGGTGACGAGATAGGGAGGGCTGAGGTCGTGAAAGGATTTGAAAACAAGGTTGAGAATTTTAAAATCGAGGCGTTGCTGTAAAGTGATCCTTTTAACTGTGGATATCTCCTATTCCCATCTGTTTCAGCTCTGTGAAGTGTCTTCAGCCACTTACTGCCTCAAAGGGGCCTATAATCAATCCAGTTGATGTGATCTTGACTGAGCCCTATCCCATCCTTGTCCAGTGGCCCCCACACACAGCGTGCCACTAGATTGGGATCAAGAGCAGGAATGCCGGCTGATTTCGCCCCTCACTTGCCAACTCAGGGAACTGAGGACAATTTCAGCAATCCTATTATTGTTCCTGCTATGCTTAGCTAATTTAGCAGAGACTAAGAATCCAATTCGCAATAGTCTATATTATTCAGTTATGGGTTTTTGTTTGTGACTAAATGTGTTAAAATCTTAAATTAATGTTTACTATCACATACAATATTTGGACTACTCTAAGTATTGTTATCATGAGCCGGGAGGTACCTTTTTATTTATTCAATCTCGGGATGTGGGTGTTACTGGCAAGGCTGGCATTTATAGCCTAACCCTAGTTCCCCTGGGAAGGTGGCAGTCAGCCTTTCTGTTGAAGGTTTAATATAACTGAGTGACTCACTCAGACATTGAAGAGGGCGGATAAGAATTACCACGTTTGTGTGGGTCTTGAGTCGCATGTAGGCCCTGACTGGGTAACCGACAGGTTTCCATTCCTAAGGAATATTACTGAACCAGTTGCGGTTTTTACAGCTTCACAGTCACTTTTACAGATGCCAGATTTTTAATTCCAGATGTTTTTAAAACCAAATTTGAATTCTCAAACTGCAGTGCTGGGATTTGATTTCATATTCTCTGGGTTATGAGTGCAGGCCTTTGGATTACTAGTCCAATAACATAACTACTGTAGCCTATATATGTTGAGTGGTTTGTTGCAGCCAGTTTAATTGGAGTGCCTCAGTGGTGAGCAGGTTGTTTATTTCATTCCTGAGAAGCAACTTCTGCTTAACCTGCGCTATATGTTCATGTAAATTTAAGGTCTTAGGTGAGGTAACTGTTCTTAGCCAGGGTGGTGTCTGAGTGCTCTAGACCTGGCTTCATTGCCACTGGGCTAGGAAAGGGGAAAACTCGATCAGGGTGCCTGCTCCTCATGGCTACTCAGTGCCCCTTGCTGGACAGTGCTGTTGTATGGACGTTGACTCAAGGATGGGATCAGTCGAGAGGCCCTGCTGCTCTCCACGCTGCTTAGTCAGTCTGCCGGTGTTCTGTGCATGGCTCATGTGTGGCCATTTGGGGCGAGGTACCAGAGGGATGTGAAACTGCGCCATGCAGGAGAGGAAGGGGAAAGACTAAATATGGGATTGGAGGGGGAGAATTTGGGAATGAAGGGAAAATTGAGGGATGTGAAAAGAAATTTTATGGCAACTTTCACAACCTCAGGATGTCTCAAAGGAATTTGCAGCCAATTACTGATTTTGAAGTGTAGTCACTGTGGTAGTGTGGGAAACATGGCAGCCAGTTTTCACCAAGCTAGCGGCCATAAACAGCATTGACGACCAGATGATCTATTTCAGTTGATTGAGGGATGAATATTGGCCAGGACACGATGGCGAACTCCCCTGCTCTTCTTTGAAATAGTGCCATGGGATCGGGCTACAGAGTCCTCGGTTTAACATCTCAGCTAAAAGATAGCACCTTGTTACTACACTAGGGCACCAGCTTCAATTTAGTGCTTACGTCTTTGGAGGGGAATTTGAACCCACAACCTTCAGATTTCAAGGTGAGATAGTGCTACCTAGTGAGCCGCAACTGAAATTATGCAGAGCTGTTGGGAAGTTGCAGGACTGATCACAAGTGAAGTGAAAGGGATTACATCACTCACAAAACAAAGTGTTTGGCAAGTATATTTACCTTCTTTCTCTGTTTTATTGATATTTGAATGGACTCTGCTCCTCTGCACTTTCCTCTCTTGTGCTCGCTAAGCTTCTGACTACAGCATCCTTCCTCATCATCATTGCTGGGACCAACACTATTCTCACTATCAGCTCCTCTGAATCATTCTTTTCCTACATTTTGAATCTGTTGGACTCCTTGTCTTCCCTTCCAACTACAATCTAAAAGCTTTGAAAGGCCAAGCGAGGAATCATTTCATTATAAGGTTCTCAATTTGAGGGTCCATCCTGATCGGACCCTAATAAATATCCCCTGAAGGGTGAATTCCGAAATCAGAGTTGAATCTAGGGACAAACATAAGAACATAAGAAATAGGAGCAGGAGTAACCATTTGTCTCCTCAAGCCTGCTTTGTCATTCAGTTAGATCATGGCTGATTTTCTACCTCAACCCCACTTGCCATCCCTATCTCCATCTATCAATCTCAGCCTTGAATATAGTCAACAACTGATAATCCACAGCTGTCTGGGGTAGAGAATTCCAAAATTCACAACCCTTTGTGTGAAGAAATTTCCCGCATCTCAGTCCTGTCATGAGTGTGTTTCAGGTCTGGTGTGTCGCTTGTGGCAGGCTCCCCTGTTTGTGGACTGGGCACGTCCTTCGCTGTCAGTAGCAGCAGGAAACATCAGCATAGAATGGATTACCTCCAGATAGCTGAATGATTCTATGTGGAGGATAAGGCCCTATTGATGGATCTAGTCATTCATTCCACCGTGCTCACTGACCTTCACTGACTCCTGTTCCCTCAACACCTCCAATTTAAAGTTCTCATCCTCATGTTCAAACCCCTCCCTAGCTTCCCCTTTCCCTATCTCTGTAACCTCCTCCAGCCTTACAACTCTTCTGTCCCCACTGCCCCTCCCCCCCTCCCCAAACCAGATTCGCCATTCCCCCATCTGACTCAGATCTTTATTTTTGTTAGTTGTGACTCAGTTGGTAACTCACATTCCTCCGAGTCAGAAGGAGATGGGTTCAAGTCCCGCTCCAGAACTTGAGCACTAAAATTTTCTCTAACACTCCAGTGTAGCACTGATGGAGTGCTGCAGTGTTAGCGGTGCTGTCTTTGGCTGAGATCTTGAACCGTCTGCCCTCTCAGGTGGATATGAATGATCCCATGACGCTATTTTGAAGAACAGCAGAAGAGTTCTCCTGGTGCCCCGTCAATACTTACCCCTCAAATAACATCACATAAAACAGATTATCTGGTCATTATCACATTGCTGTTTGTGGGAGCTTGCTGTGCACAAATTGGCTGCCATATTTCCTACATTATAGCAATGACTATATTTCAATGGCTGTAAAGTGCTTTGGAACGTCCAGTGGTTGTGAAAGGTGCTGTATAAATGCAAGTCTTTTTACTTTTCTTTCTTTCATTCTCTATCTCCGACCACTTGTGCATCCTCCATTCTCTTCATCCCACCATTGGCAGCTGTCTAGGCCCCAAGCTCTTCTGTTCCCTCCATTAACTCCTCTACCACCCTCTCCTCCTTTAAGACTCTCCTTAAAATGTATCTGGTCACCTACCTCCTACTTTGGCTCTGTGTCCATTTTTATCTGATTATGCTCCGATGAAATTCCTTTGGACGTACTGCTATGTTAAAGTTGCTGAGTGTAGATCAGATCCTCTTGGTACTTTGCGAAGACAGCTGTAAATGTCTAATATTTAAGGTATTCTATTTGTTCTTTCCACCAAGGTTTTGCTGAATTAAATTTAGAAACATTTGGGTTTATTTTCAATGAGAGGAACCATAAGGATTTTCATGATTTCCTAATTATCCTAATTCGGGAAAAATTAAAACCTGACCATTTGAACTAATTCTTGTTTCCTGATTTACCTCTGCCTTACCCTTTTCAGTCGTAGCCCTGTCTTTCTTTGTGAGTCTCCATGTTGTAAAATATCTATTAACATGTTCAAAAACCCCATGTCCACTTGCACCTTTAGTCAGATTTTAAATTCATAAATTTTTAATTTTTAATGAGAACTCCTATGTAAACTTGTCACGCTGTAATTACGCCCTCCCAACATGGAGACACTGATGTACCACACTCTGCCTGCATTGGCTTATTTTTCACGTTTCTTTTCCATTTTGGCTCAGTGGCCACTTGGGTCAGAAGGCTGTGGGTTCAAGTCCCATTTCAGGGCTGTTGAGCACAAAATCCAGACTGACACTCCCAATGTGGTACTGTGGGAGTGCTGCACTGTCAGGAGTACCATCTTTTGGATGAGACGTTAAACCGATGCCCCATCTGCTCTCTCAAGTGAATGAGAAAGATCCCATAGCCCTATTGTGAAATAGCAGGGAAGTTCACTTTGGCATCTTCACTTATATTTATCCATCAAACAACGCCACTAAAACACCTTACTTGGTCATTATTTTATTGCCGTTTGTGGGATCTTGCTGTGTCCAAATTGACTGCCCAGCTTCCTAATTTACAACAGTGACAATACTTCAAAAGTACTCCATCAGCTGTAAAGTGCTTTGGGGTGCCCTGAGGTCTCGAAAGTCGTTATAGAAACAGGTCTTTCTTTCTTATTCTGAGCCTGTTCTGGGTGTGTTTCATTTGGTTCCGTTAATCACCAACTCAACAGTTCTGCCATCCCTTACAGCCTGCCCAGCCCCCACCCTCCATGCATAGAATTAGCCTACACCTCATACAGGAGAGTTTAATGAAAGAGTGACAGTGAAGAAGTTGAACAGAGAACTGGCAACAGGAGAAGTACAGTCACAAACCAAGCCCCATCATCCAAAACCAGCACCTGTGCCCGCCATTCACCAATGCTGATACCACGACTGCTAGTTTGGAGTTTGAAGAAAGCAATTGACAAAAATTGATGCAGCCAAACTGCTGATACCAGTTAAAGAGTCTCACAGCCAGTGTCTTGAGGAAAGGAGCTAATCTATTTTTCCCTGCAGTATTAGAAGGGCACTTTTAATATATAGCCAAGACCCTCAATTGGAGGATTCTGACCAACTTGGTTGAGCTTTTGATAAACAGCCTGCTTGTTTTTAAAGTATTTTACAATTGAGAGAAAATCCTGCACCACCAGCAGAATTTAGTTATAAAATCTTCATTTATACTTCTTGCAACTTAATGCCTCGCGCAAATGATAGAAAATCAGAGAATCCAATCACAATGTTCTTTACTCTTCCTTTGTCCACTTGTGTTCACCGAGATGAGGGATGTCACTCTCCAATGTTTTTTACATCCAGTTTCAGCATTAAGATTAGGTGCAGCACAGCCTAGACAGAAAAACACTCCCACTGTACTGCCCAATACTTCTTGGATAGATAAAGCATGGGTTAGATTAAAGGCCTGCTCGGGTATGAAATTGAAATCCGACCCGGGTCCGACCTCATCACATGCAACTCGAACCCAACCCGGGCCTGCGTCCTTTGATTTTTACCCACGCCCGACCGGATCTGACCCGACTACCGCAATAAAGTTAATTATATCAAACAGGTTATTGTGCTCTACCCTGTCCAAATGCTGTGGTCCTCCCGTTCCGGCAGTACGTTTTCCGCCTTGGCCTCCTGGCTGAATGTTCAAATTTTGAAGATTACTTGCCTCCCTGAGAAATGCAGCACTGTGTCCACATCCAGACTGACCCAACCCGAGCCCGAATGCCGGACCCGAAAGAAAGACCCGACCCGACCCGACCCGAACCCAACATATGTTGTCGGGTCTGGTCGGGTTCGGGTAGGGTAGCCATGCTTTAGGTTAGATATGGAGTAAAGCTCCCTCTACACTGTCCCATCAAACACTCCTAGGACAGGTACAGCACGGAATTGGCTGGAAAGGTTAGAATACTTCCTGTGTGTAGTCATCCGAAGCAGCTGCACCTGTGCAGGCTGTGGGAGCAGCAACTGGAGAGGAGAGAGGTGAGAACTGAGAATTACAACACAAGTGTGGAACTGATTCCATCCATTGGAGTAAAGGACCTGCAAGTTACTTTGGAGAGGTGGGTGTTGGAGCACTGGAGAACTGTTTTTCTTGGACTGTTTGGGGAGGGACACCAGAAGATCCAGGGGTGGGGCTCAAAGATTGGATCGGGAGCCCCTGTATTTGCTGTTGTGTTTTCCTCCATCTTGCACAAAGGGAGCTCCCTCCCCACCTCAACTGCGTGGCTCGGGACGGCTGGAGCTGCCCGGGTGAAGAAGCACTTTGTAACACCAGCAGAAAGTGGAAAGAACCGGGGGTTCCAGCTTGGACAAAGAATCCTCCCCTGACCAGAAGACTGGACTTTGTACCCCTTGCAGTAAGGTGCTCCAACCACCAATTTAAGAGAAACATCCTTGCAGCCTTTTTCTCCCTTCCACCACTCAGCTAGCTATTCTCTCCTCTCCTTTCCACCTTTATCCTCCTCTACTCCCACTACGCCCCCGCCCCCCCTCCCCCATTATATTGGTTAAAGTTTTAAAAACAAAACTGTTTGCTTTGTTAGGGGTGGGTGTGGCTCTTCGACTCCATGGCAAGCCCCTATTCACCTGTGGCGGGGCCTTCTCGCACATATGCTGCTGCAGCTGCATCTGTTGCCCCGTCAACTTTTGAGCTGATAACATCAAAGCATGGGGTCAAGAGCTACGTCCATCCCAACATGACGATAGAGGCATGCGTAAAAGCAATGGCTGAGGTTGTTGGCCCCTCGGCCTTTGTTGCTGCCTCTAAAATGTATGGGAGGGCGGTGTTTTCCCTGAAGACCGGGCGGGTGATGTCCCTGGCCCTGAGCAAGGGGCTCACTATGGGCAGGACCTTTCTGCCAGTGGACCCCCGGAGGCCACTGCACAGCGGGTCACCCTGTCTAATATCCCGCCCTTCATTCCTGGTGGGCTCCTCCTCCCCCACTTGCACCATGTGGTAGAGGTAAAGACAGGGCTTACCACAGTCCCGCTCGGTCTTTGGGAGAACAGCCTCTGGCATGTATACTCCTTCCACCGCCAATTATTTATGCAGCTGGCGCGGGAGGAAGTCACAGAGGGCCAATTTAATGTTGAGTTCCAGGGGGCGGCCTACCTTGTTTTCTGGACCTCAAACGGGGTGCAGTGTCATGCCTGTAACGGGGTGGGGCATGTTCAGAAGAGCTGCTCCAACTTCCGGGCCAACACTCCACCTCAGCGGCCCAGGGTGGTGCCACTGCACCTCCCCTTACTCCCCTGACACCTGCAACAACTACCACTCAGGCAGTTCTGGAGACCGTGGTTTTCTTGGCCTCCCATGGGAAGGGGGAGACCTGCTCGGGTGGAAGGAAGGCATGGCGCAAGTCAAAACTCTCAAAGGCGCACCCCCTGGGCACAGCACAACAATCTGAACCTGAGCTTAGCCCTAGGCCCAATCCAGGTGAGCCCACCTGCCCCGCAGCTGATCTCGGGCCCAAGAGATCTGGACAGTGGGGTGCGGAGGTAGAAGCAGAGACCTCTACCAAGATGGAGGTCTCTCAGCCTCCGCGCCGATCCTGGAATAAGAGGAGGAGGCGGCCCTCCTCTGAAGAAGGCCCTGAATTACGGGGTCCATCTCCTGGCGCGGGTCTTTGAGCTCCCCCCACCACCAGCACCATGAGGGCCTCGAGCTCTGGAGCAGGAACCCTCTATCCCTCGGAACGGAGGGGGGTGGAGATGCCCCTGTAATCCTGGCAGCTCCCGAGGTGGGGGGGCCAGCCCGTGGTGGGGGAGCCTGTGGACCCACCAGGAGAAAATATTCCATCTGTCACTGGGTTGGGTGTCCTGGGTGGGGCCGGGTCTTGTGAGGGTCAACCCTCCCAGCAGCCTGACGCTGCTGCCCAGGATATACCTAACCCCAAGGCCAATTTGCATAGTTCCCCGTCTGCTGGGCCTGTGGGTGCTGGTGGGGCGGGAGTTGGCCTCCTCTCTCCACCTCCGGTCCTGATTCCGGCTGGATTTCTGGAGTCGGCAACTACCGTCTCACCTGGGCTGCTCACTGGCCTGGGGATGGAGGTGGAGGGGGGCTTCTGAACAGCTGGCACCCATAGGCTCCAGTTCCATAGAAGAGCCCAGAGATGACGACTCCGCCATTGATCCTGGGGGTGAGATTGTGACGGAGGTGGGACCAGGTGGCACAGCCAGGATACCCGCCCCACAGTGTGTATTGGTGTGTCGGCCGCTGGTGGTGATGACTCAGATGAGGATAGGGACTCAGTGAGGGGCAAGGAGGATCTTTAATCCATTACTAGTGAGGTGGTGGACTCCCTCGTGCTTCATACCAAGTCTCCTCTGATCCCCAGCGTGGAACTCCGGGACTTCCTTGCAGCCTGCAGGGGTTGCCGCAATAAAGTTCAGCTGGTGGTCGAATCTGGCGCTGATCATCCAGTCCGTCCATGCCGCCTTCAAGAAGCGGGGGAAGGACACGGGCGTGAAACTAGTTGAGAAGCGTTCCTCAATGGGTTGTTAAGGGAGTGGAGGGCCAGGTGCACCTCCGCTCCCTCCTCACAGTGAGGTGTTGGTGACGGGTTTCTAAGTACTTTTGACATGAAAATAACCATAGCCGCCTCAATATCAACGGCAGCAGGGGGTCTCGCCGCAGATTTCACAATCTCTCAGTCCTGAGGGAAGGGAGATACGCGGTGAGCTTTCTGCAGGAAACCCACACCGTTCCGGGAGACAAAGTCACCTGGCTCCTGGAGTGGCAGGGTGGGGTCTACATGAGTCACCTCACCCTTATTTCTAGTGGGGTGGCTATCTTGTTGGCCCCGACTTTTCAGCCGGAGATCTTGGGGGTCAAGGAGCTCGTGCGGGGTCGCTTGCTCCACCTCACCGTTTGCCTGGGTAGCGTGCCGCTCTACTTTGTGAACGTGTATGTGCCCAGGCCCGGCATGTTGCAAGCACGCTTCTTTGAAGAAGTGTCTGCTCTCTTGAGCTCCATCGATAGCGGCGAGTGCATCATCCTCGGGGGGGATTTTAACTGTACCCTCGAGGTGGGGGATCGCTCCGGATCCCAGTGCGGCCAAGCGTCGGTGGAGAAGTTGAGCAACTGATTAGCTCCCTCGACTTGGTGGATGTCTGGCGGAATCTCCATCCCAACTCCAGTGCCTTCACGTGGAGGTCTGGAGGAGGAGGGTCCCGAATCGACCGTTTCTACATTTCGCAGGCGTACATCTCCCATGTTTCGGCAGCCTGCATGCAGCTGGTGCCGTGATCAGACCACCACCTGGCGTGGGCAGAGTTCACTGCGCTCCACACGTGAGCAGGGTCCGCGTGCAAGCACTTTAACAACTGGCTGCTGGAGGACGAGCGATTTTGGGACTCATTCCGTCGATTCTGGGCTGACTGGAGAAGGAAGCAGGGGGGCTTCCCTTCCTTTAGGCTATGGTAGGATGTGGGCAAGACTCACATCCGTGTCTTCTGTCAGGAGTACGTGAAGGGGTCGACCAAGAGGCGGGAAGCCGGGATCGGGCACGAAGAGAGGGAGGTGCTTAACATGACGTCCCGTCTCGGTCAGGCCGTCGTGGACCGGGCCCTGTGGCAGGCATACAAAGAGAAGAAGGGCGCGCTGAGGGACCGAGGTGCATATGTGAGGTCGCGGATCCAGATTCTGGAAGATTTGGACTGCTCCTCACCCTTCTTCTACTTGCTGGAGAAATGGCGGGGTGTCCGCAAGCAGCTTGTTGAGCTGTTGCCCGATGACGAATCCTCCGTCACAGATCCGGAGGGACTGGGCCTCCTGGTCTGTACCTACTAGGGCACTTAGTTCTCTCCGGATCCGTCCAGCAAGGACGCATGCAGTTTTGTGGGAGGACCTGCCGATGGTCAGTCCAAAGGGCGCCGAAGGATTGGATGCTCTGCTCACGTTGGCGGATCTGACATGTGCCCTCCACCAGCTCTTGAGGGGCAAATCCCCGGTGCTGGATGGGTTGACCGTGGATTTCTTCAGGGTGTTCTGGGACGTCCTGGGGGGCGATTACGCATGGGTCCTGAGGGAAAGCCTGGCAACCAGGGAGATGCCCCTCTACTGGTGCAGGGCAGTCATTGTCCTGCTGCTGAAGAGGGACAATCTCCGCCAGCTTAAGAACTGGCATCCGGTCTCCCTCCTCAGCACGGATTATAAAATCTTTGCCCGGGCTATTTTTACCCGCCTGGGCTCTGTGCTGGCCCACATGATCCACCCCGACCAGTCCTATGTGGTCCTGGGCTGGTCCATCCAGGACAACATCCACCTGGTCTGGGACCGGATCCAACTTTCCCTGAGGACTGGTCTCCCTCGATCAGGAGAAGGTGCTCGACAGGGTGGATCACGAATACCTGTTCGGGACTCTGCGCGCTTTTGGACTTGGGCCGCATTTTGTGGTCTGGGTCCGACTTTTATACGCCGCTGCAGAGTGTCTGATCAAAGTTAACGGGTCCTTGACGGCGCCCCTTCGCTTTGGGAGAGGAGTGCATCAGGGATGCCCCGTGTCCGGCCAATTGTATACTATCTGCATGGAGCCATTCCTGTGCCTGCTTCGCAGGAGGTTGACGGTATTGGCTCTGTGCGAGCCGGCCATGCGGGTCGTCCTCTCGGCTTACGCCTATGACGTGCTCCTCGCGGTCACAGATCCCGTTGACTTGCGGAGGATGCGCGACTGCAGCAGACCTTTTCTGCCGCGTCCTCCACGAGGATCAATTGGGAGAAATGTTCCCGACTCCTGGTTGGTCTGTGGCGGGTAGACTCCCTGCCGGAGGAGTTGACACCTTTTGCGTGGAGCACCACGCACCTCCTCTATCTGGGAGTCCACCTTAGCCCCGCTGAGGAAGCCTGGCCGGCAAACTGGCAGGAGTTGGAGGTGAAAGTCACCACTCGGCTGGGGCGCTGGACAGGACTGCTCCGAGTGCTTTCCTACAGGGGCCGAGCGCTGGTCATAAACCAACTGGTGGCCTCCATGTTGTGGTACCGGTTGGTCACTTTGGCCCCGCCCCCTGCATTCGCCACCAAGATCCAGAAGAAACTCGTCGATTTCTTCTGGGGCAAGAGGATACACTGGGTATCTGCCGCAGTCCTGAGTCTCCCGATCGAGGAGGGTGGCCGGTGGCTGGTGTGCATCTGCACCCAGGCTGCGACTCTCCGTCTTCGGGCCCTGCAGAGATACCTGAACGTCGAGCGTCCTCCTAGATGGAGTGCGCTGGCGACGTATTTTTTTCCGTCAGTGTCACTGCCTTCAAGACGACACGCAGCTCCCGGTGGAGTCCGTTAGCCGCGCCACTCTGAGGGAGTTGCCTGTCTTTTACTGGGATCTATTCCGAGTCTGGAACATGGTCGCCTCCAGTCAGGGTACTCCCCCGCCGGCGGAGGAGAGCGCCTCGACTGTCCGGTCGGCCGACTCCAGGGACGGACCGAGGTGCGGAGGAGTAACCGAAGGCCCCGGGACACCCCTCACTGCAAGTGGTGAGGGAGCTCAGGAGAGCGGAGTGCTCCTGGCCGAGCTGACCCCCGCTCGGCCGGAACTGCTCATCGGACCCAGGTTCCGCAACCCTCCTCGGGAGCCGGTCCCGCACAACCCGAGCCATCTCTCGGAAATGCCCTCCGTGCCATTCCAATTGGCGCAGAGGGGTTTCCTGTACGGGCTGCTCCTGCACACTCTCCACTTCCTCGCCCTCGTCAGCTGGCCAGACACGCCCTGGCGGTCAGCGTTGCCATCTGGCGGCGAGGGGAACCCCCGATGGAGGTCTCTTTACGCGGGAGTCCTCCCCCTTTACATCGGGGACCTGGGGTGGAGGGTGCTGCACAGGGCAGTCCCGTGCAATAGACTTTTAAGTAGGTTCACGGACTCCCAGGCTGCCTGTACTTTCTGCGGCCTGGACGAGTCCATGTTCCACGTATATATGGAGTGTGCAAGATTGCAGCCCCTCTTTGAGTATTTGAAAGGGCGGCTCCTCAAGTTTTGGCTGCACTTCAGTCCCACTCTCCTGATCTTTGGGTACCTGGTGCAGAGGCGCGTGGACGGGGAGGAGGATCTCCTCGTCGGTCTGCTCCTGGGCCTGGCCAAGGTGGCAAAACACAGGTCGAGGCTGCGGGCCGTCGGGGTGGGTCCGTCCTCCCTGATTGCCTGCCCCTCTTCCGAGGTTACGTTCGCGCCCGGGTGTCTCTGGAGAAGGAGCATGCGGTGTCTGCTGGTACTCTTAAGGCCTTCCGCGACTGGTGGGCACCGCAGGGGCTGGAGTGCATCGTCGATGCCGAGAATGGCCATTAAATTTGAGTTTTTTGTTTATTTATTTGATTTTAATAGTCATTTTTTAAAATATGTATATAAAGGGGGCCTGAAGAATAAAGGCCCCCTCAACATAAAATATGTGAAGGACACCTTAAAAAAAACCGGGGCTTAGATACAGAGTAAAGCCCCCTCTACACTGTCCATATATAAAGAAACGGCGTTAGATACAGAGTAAAGCCCCCTCTACACTGTCACCATATAAAAAAACGGGATTAGATACAGAGTAAAGCCCCCTCTACACTGTCACCATATAAATAAACGGGATTAGATAGAGAGTAAAGCCCCCTCTACACTGTCACCATATAAATAAACGGGGTTAGATACAGAGTAAAGCCCCCTCTACACTGTCACCATATAAAAAAACGGGATTAGATACAGAGTAAAGCCCCCTCTACACTGTCACCATATAAAAAAGCGGGTTAGATACAGAGTAAAGTCCCCTCCGCACTGTCACCATATAAAAAAAACGGGATTAGATACAGAGTAAAGCCCCCTCTACACTGTCACCATATAAAAAAACGGGATTAGATACAGAGTAAAGCCCCCTCTACACTGTCACCATATAAATAAAAAGGATTAGATACAGAGTAAAGCCCCCTCTACACTGTCACCATATAAATAAACGGGATTAGATAGAGAGTAAAGCCCCCTCTACACTGTCACCATATAAATAAACGGGGTTAGATACAGAGTAAAGCCCCCTCTACACTGTCACCATATAAAAAAACGGGATTAGATACAGAGTAAAGCCCCCTCTACACTGTCACCATATAAAAAAACGGGATTAGATACAGAGTAAAGCCCCCTCTACACTGTCACCATATAAAAAAACGGGATTAGATACAGAGTAAAGCCCCCTCTACACTGTCACCATATAAATAAAAAGGATTAGATACAGAGTAAAGCCCCCTCTACACTGTCACCATATAAAAAAACGGGATTAGATACAGAGTAAAGCCCCCTCTACACTGTCACCATATAAATAAACGGGATTAGATACAGAGTAAAGCCCCCTTGTCACTGTCACCATATACAAAAACGGGATTAGATACAGAGTAAAGCCCCCTCTACACTGTCACCATATAAATAAAAAGGATTAGATACAGAGTAAAGCCCCCTCTACACTGTCACCATATAAATAAACGGGATTAGATAGAGAGTAAAGCCCCCTCTACACTGTCACCATATAAATAAACGGGGTTAGATACAGAGTAAAGCCCCCTCTACACTGTCACCATATAAAAAAACGGGATTAGATACAGAGTAAAGCCCCCTCTACACTGTCACCATATAAAAAAACGGGATTAGATACAGAGTAAAGCCCCCTCTACACTGTCACCATATAAAAAAACGGGATTAGATACAGAGTAAAGCCCCCTCTACACTGTCACCATATAAATAAAAAGGATTAGATACAGAGTAAAGCCCCCTCTACACTGTCACCATATAAATAAACGGGATTAGATACAGAGTAAAGCCCCCTCTACACTGTCACCATATAAATAAACGGGGTTAGATACAGAGTAAAGCCCCCTTGTCACTGTCACCATATACAAAAACGGGATTAGATACAGAGTAAAGCCCCCTCTACACTGTCACCATATAAATAAACGGGGTTAGATACAGAGTAAAGTCCCCTCTACACTGTCACCATATAAAAAAACGGGGTTAGATACAGAGTAAAGCCCCCTCGTCACTGTCACCATATAAAAAAACGGGGTTAGATACAGAGTAAAGTCCCCTCTACACTGTCACCATATAAAAAAACGGGGTTAGATACAGAGTAAAGCCCCCTCGTCACTGTCACCATATAAAAAAACGGGGTGAGATACAGAGTAAAGTCCACTCTACACTGTCACCATATAAAAAAACGGGGTTAGATACAGAGTAAAGCCCCCTCGTCACTGTCACCATATAAAAAAACGGGGTTAGATACAGAGTAAAGTCCCCTCTACACTGTCACCATATAAAAAAACGGGGTTAGATACAGAGTAAAGCCCCCTCGTCACTGTCACCATATAAAAAAACGGTGTTAGATACAGAGTAAAGTCCACTCTACACTGTCACCATATAAAAAAACGGGGTTAGATACAGAGTAAAGTCCACTCTACACTGTCACCATATAAAAAAACGGGATTAGATGCAGAGTAAAACCCCCTCTACACTGTCACCATATAAAAAAACGGGGTTAGATACAGAGTAAAGTCCCCTACGCACTGTCACCATATAAAAAAACGGGATTAGATACAGAGTAAAGTCCACTCTACACTGTCACCATATAAAAAAACGGTGTTGGATACAGAGTAAAGTCCCCTCGTCACTGTCACCATATAAAAAAACGGGATTAGATACAGAGTAAAGTCCACTCTACACTGTCACCATATAAAAAAACGGGGTTAGATACAGAGTAAAGTCCACTCTACACTGTCACCATATAAAAAAACGGGGTTAGATACAGAGTAAAGTCCCCTCTACACTGTCACCATATAAAAAAACGGGATTAGGTACAGAGTAAAGTCCCCTCCGCACTGTCACCATATAAAAAAACGGTGTTGGATACAGAGTAAAGTCCACTCTACACTGTCACCATATAAAAAAACGGGATTAGATACAGAGTAAAGTCCACTCTACACTGTCACCATATAAAAAAACGGGGTTAGATACAGAGTAAAGTCCCCTCTACACTGTCACCATATAAAAAAACGGGATTAGATACAGAGTAAAGTCCCCTCCGCACTGTCACCATATAAAAAAACGGTGTTGGATACAGAGTAAAGTCCCCTCTACACTGTCACCATATAAAAAAACGGGATTAGATACAGAGTAAAGTCCACTCTACACTGTCACCATATAAAAAAACGGTGCTGGATACAGAGTAAAGTCCCCTCGTCACTGTCACCAGATAAGAAAACAGGATTAGATACAGAGTAAAGCCCCCTCGTCACTGTCACCATATAAAAAAACGGGGTTAGATACAGAGTAAAGCCCCCTCGTCACTGTCACCATATAAAAAAACGGGGTTAGATACAGAGTAAAGTCCCCTCTACACTGTCACCATATAAAAAAACGGGGTTAGATACAGAGTAAAGCCCCCTCGTCACTGTCACCATATAAAAAAACGGGGTGAGATACAGAGTAAAGTCCACTCTACACTGTCACCATATAAAAAAACGGGGTTAGATACAGAGTAAAGCCCCCTCGTCACTGTCACCATATAAAAAAACGGGGTTAGATACAGAGTAAAGTCCCCTCTACACTGTCACCATATAAAAAAACGGGGTTAGATACAGAGTAAAGCCCCCTCGTCACTGTCACCATATAAAAAAACGGTGTTAGATACAGAGTAAAGTCCACTCTACACTGTCACCATATAAAAAAACGGGGTTAGATACAGAGTAAAGTCCACTCTACACTGTCACCATATAAAAAAACGGGATTAGATGCAGAGTAAAACCCCCTCTACACTGTCACCATATAAAAAAACGGGGTTAGATACAGAGTAAAGTCCCCTACGCACTGTCACCATATAAAAAAACGGGATTAGATACAGAGTAAAGTCCACTCTACACTGTCACCATATAAAAAAACGGGGTTAGATACAGAGTAAAGTCCCCTCTACAATGTCACCATATAAAAAAGCGGGTTAGATACAGAGTAAAGTCCCCTCCGCACTGTCACCATATAAAAAAACGGGGTTGGATACAGAGTAAAGTCCCCTCTACACTGTCACCATATAAAAAAGCGGGTTAGATACAGAGTAAAGTCCCCTCTACACTGTAACCATATAAAAAAGCGGGTTAGATACAGAGTAAAGTCCCCTCTACACTGTCACCATATAAAAAAACGGGTTAGATACAGAGTAAAGTCCCCTCTACACTGTCACCATATAAAAAAACGGGTTAGATACAGAGTAAAGTCCCCTCTACACTGTCACCATATAAAAAAACGGGGTTGGATACAGAGTAAAGTCCCCTCTACACTGTCACCATATAAAAAAACGGGTTAGATACAGAGTAAAGTCCCCTCTACACTGTCACCATATAAAAAAACGGGGTTGGATACAGAGTAAAGTCCCCTCTACACTGTCACCATATAAAAAAACGGGGTTAGATACAGAGTAAAGTCCCCTCTACACTGTCACCATATAAAAAAGCGGGTTAGATACAGAGTAAAGTCCCCTCTACACTGTAACCATATAAAAAAGCGGGTTAGATACAGAGTAAAGTCCCCTCTACACTGTCACCATATAAAAAAACGGGGTTAGACACAGAGTAAAGTCCCCTCTACAATGTCACCATATAAAAAAACGGGGTTGGATACAGAGTAAAGTCCCCTCTACACTGTCACCATATAAAAAAACGGGTTAGATACAGAGTAAAGCCCCCTTGTCACTGTCACCATATAAAAAAAAGGGGTTAGATACAGAGTAAAGTCCACTCTACACTGTCACCATATAAAAAAACGGGATTAGATACAGAGTAAAGCCCCCTCGTCACTGTCACCATATAAAAAAACAGGGTTAGATACAGAGTAAAGCCCCCTCTACACTGTCACCATATAAAAAAACGGGATTAGATACAGAGTAAAGTCCACTCTACACTGTCACCATATAAAAAAACGGGGTTAGATACAGAGTAAAGCCCCCTCTACACTGTCACCATATAAAAAAACTGGGTTAGATACAGAGTAAAGCCCCCTCTACACTGTCACCATATAAAAAAACGGGATTAGATACAGAGTAAAGCCCCCTCGTCACTGTCACCATATATAAAAACGGGATTAGATACAGAGTAAAGCCCCCTCTACACTGTCACCATATAAAAAAACGGGATTAGATACAGAGTAAAGTCCCCTCTACACTGTCACCATATAAAAAAGCGGGTTAGATACAGAGTAAAGCCCCCTCTACACTGTCACCATATAAAAAAACGGTGTTGGATACAGAGTAAAGTCCACTCTACACTGTCACCATATAAAAAAACGGGATTAGATACAGAGTAAAATCCACTCTACACTGTCACCATATAAAAAAGCGGGTTAGATACAGAGTAAAGCCCCCTCTACACTGTCACCATATAAAAAAGCCGGTTAGATACAGAGCAAAGCCCCCTCTACACTGTCACCATATAAAAAAACGGTGTTGGATACAGTAAAGCCCCCTCTACACTGTCACCATATAAAAAAACGGTGTTGGATACAGAGTAAAGTCCACTCTACATTGTCACCATATAAAAAAACGGGATTAGATTCAGAGTAAAGCCCCCTCTACACTGTCACCATATAAAAAAACGGGGTTAGATACAGAGTAAAGCCCCCTCGTCACTGTCACCATATAAAAAAACGGGGTTAGATACAGAGTAAAGTCCACTCTGCACTGTCACCATATAAAAAAACGGGGTTAGATACAGAGTAAAGCCCCCTCGTCACTGTCACCATATAAAAAAACGGGGTTAGATACAGAGTAAAGTCCACTCTACACTGTCAGCATATAAAAAAACGGGGTTGGATACAGAGTAAAGTCCCCTCTACACTATCACCATATAAAAAAACGGGGTTAGATACAGAGTAAAGTCCACTCTACACTGTCACCATATAAAAAAACGGGGTTAGATACAGAGTAAAGTCCCCTCTACACTGTCACCATATAAAAAAACGGGATTAGATACAGAGTAAAGTCCACTCTACACTGTCACCATATAAAAAAACGGGGTTAGATACAGAGTAAAGTCCACTCTACACTGTCACCATATAAAAAAACGGGGTTAGATACAGAGTAAAGTCCCCTCTACACTGTCACCATATAAAAAAACGGGATTAGATACAGAGTAAAGTCCCCTCCGCACTGTCACCATATAAAAAAACGGGATTAGATACAGAGTAAAGTCCACTCTACACTGTCACCATATAAAAAAACGGTGTTGGATACAGAGTAAAGTCCCCTCGTCACTGTCACCATATAAAAAAACGGGATTAGATACAGAGTAAAGTCCACTCTACACTGTCACCATATAAAAAAACGGGGTTAGATACAGAGTAAAGTCCACTCTACACTGTCACCATATAAAAAAACGGGGTTAGATACAGAGTAAAGTCCCCTCTACACTGTCACCATATAAAAAAACGGGATTAGATACAGAGTAAAGTCCCCTCCGCACTGTCACCATATAAAAAAACGGTGTTGGATACAGAGTAAAGTCCACTCTACACTGTCACCATATAAAAAAACGGGATTAGATACAGAGTAAAGTCCCCTCCGCACTGTCACCCTATAAAAAAACGGTGTTGGATACAGAGTAAAGTCCCCTCTACACTGTCACCATATAAAAAAACGGGATTAGATACAGAGTAAAGTCCACTCTACACTGTCACCATATAAAAAAACGGTGCTGGATACAGAGTAAAGTCCCCTCGTCACTGTCACCAGATAAGAAAACAGGATTAGATACAGAGTAAAGCCCCCTCGTCACTGTCACCATATAAAAAAACGGGGTTAGATACAGAGTAAAGTCCACCCTACACTGTCACCATATAAAAAAACGGGGTTAGATACAGAGTAAAGTCCCCTCTACACTGTCACCATCTAAAAAAACGGGATTAGATACAGAGTAAAGTCCCCTCCGCACTGTCACCATATTAAAAAACGGTGTTGGATACAGAGTAAAGTCCACTCTACACTGTCACCATATAAATAAACGGTGTTGGATACAGAGTAAAGACCCCTCTACACTGTCACCATATAAAAAAACGGGGTTAGATACAGAGTAAAGTCCCCTCCGCACTGTCACCATATTAAAAAACGGTGTTGGATACAGAGTAAAGTCCCCTCTACACTGTCACCATATAAAAAAACGGGATTAGATACAGAGTAAAGCCCCCTCGTCACTGTCACCATATATAAAAACGGGATTAGATACAGAGTAAAGCCCCCTCTACACTGTCACCATATAAAAAAACGGGATTAGATACAGAGTAAAGCCCCCTCGTCACTGTCACCATATATAAAAACGGGGTTAGATACAGAGTAAAGTCCCCTCTACACTGTCACCATATAAAAAAACGGTGTTGGATACAGAGTAAAGTCCCCTCGTCACTGTCAGCATATAAAAAAACGGGATTAGATACAGAGTAAAGTCCCCTCTACACTGTCAACATATTAAAAAACAGGATTAGATACAGAGTAAAGCCCCCTCGTCACTGTCACCATATAAAAAAACGGGGTTAGATACAGAGTAAAGTCCACTCTACACTGTCACCATATAAAAAAACGGGGTTAGATACAGAGTAAAGCCCCCTCGTCACTGTCACCATATAAAAAAACGGGGTTAGATACAGAGTAAAGTCCCCTCCGCACTGTCACCATATAAAAAAACGGTGTTGGATACAGAGTAAAGTCCACTCTACACTGTCACCATATAAATAAACGGTGTTGGATACAGAGTAAAGTCCCCTCTACACTGTCATCATATAAAAAAACGGGGTTAGATACAGAGTAAAGTCCCCTCTACACTGTCACCATATAAAAAAGCGGGTTAGATACAGAGTAAAGTCCCCTCCGCACTGTCACCATATAAAAAAACGGTGTTGGATACAGAGTAAAGTCCACTCTACACTGTCACCATATAAAAAAACGGGGTTAGATACAGAGTAAAGTCCCCTCTACACTGTCACCATATAAAAAAACGGGGTTAGATACAGAGTAAAGTCCCCTCTACACTGTCACCATATAAAAAAACGGGGGTAGATACAGAGTAAAGTCCCCTCCGCACTGTCACCATATAAAAAAACGGGATTAGATACAGAGTAAAGTCCCCTCTACACTGTCACCATATAAAAAAACGGTGTTGGATACAGAGTAAAGTCCCCTCGTCACTGTCAGCATATAAAAAAACGGGATTAGATACAGAGTAAAGTCCCCTCTACACTGTCACCATATAAAAAAACAGGATTAGATACAGAGTAAAGCCCCCTCGTCACTGTCACCATATAAAAAAACGGGGTTAGATACAGAGTAAAGTCCACTCTACACTGTCACCATATAAATAAACGGTGTTGGATACAGAGTAAAGTCCCCTCTACACTGTCATCATATAAAAAAACGGGGTTAGATACAGAGTAAAGTCCCCTCCGCACTGTCACCATATTAAAAAACGGTGTTGGATACAGAGTAAAGTCCCCTCCGCACTGTCACCATATTAAAAAACGGTGTTGGATACAGAGTAAAGTCCACTCTACACTGTCACCATATAAAAAAACGGGATTAGATACAGAGTAAAGCCCCCTCTACACTGTCACCATATAGAAAAACGGGATTAGATACAGAGTAAAGTCCCCTCTACACTGTCACCATATAAAAAAACGGGGTTAGATGCAGAGTAAAGCCCCCTCTACACTGTCACCATATTATAAAAAAACGGGGTTAGATACAGAGTAAAGTCCCCTCGTCACTGTCACCATATAAAAAAACGGGGTTAGATACAGAGTGAAGCCCCCTCTACACTGTCACCATATAAAAAAACGGGGTTAGATACAGAGTAAAGCCCCCTCGTCACTGTCACCATATAAAAAAACGGGGTTAGATACAGAGTAAAGCCCCCTCTACACTGTCACCATATAAAAAAACGGGGTTAGATACAGAGTAAAGTACTCATGTATGGGTTTAAGCCCCACTCCTGGATTTAAGCACACAGGCAGCATAATGCTATCAGAAGTGGCATCTCTCAAATGAGACATTAAACTGAGGTGGACACAAAAGATTCTATGACACTAATTGAAATAATAATGCTTCAGAGTTCTCCTTGGTGACCTGGTCAATATTTATTCCTCAACCAGCATCATTGAAGCATACAAAATATCTCATTAAAGCATACAAAATTCCTCCAGGGTAGATGCAGGAAGGATGTTTCCCCTGGCTGGGGCGGGGTCTAGAACTAGGGTACACAATCTCAGACTGAGGGGCAGGCCATTTAGGACTGAGATGAGGAGGAATTTCTTCACTCAGAGGGCTGTGATTCTGTGGAATTCTCTATCCCATTGAGTATGTTCAAGACAGAGATCGATAGACTTTTCGATATTGAAGATATCAAGGGCTATGGGGATAGTATGGGGAAAATGGCTTTGAGTAGAAGATCAGCCATGATCTAGTAGATTGGCGGAGCAGGCTCGAGGGGCCGAGTGGCCTACTCCTGCTCCTATTTCCTATGTGCCTATTCAAACACATTGGGCTGGATTTTAAAGACCCCCCACCCCGATTTCGGGTGTCGTGGGGGGCTGGAAAATGCCTCCGGGAGAGGGCCGCCACGCACCGCGACGCTGAGAGGGCCCAGCCCGATATTACTGCTTGGCGGTGAGGCTTCTGTTTACATATTTGAATAAATTAAAATAAATGAATTACATTGGTTAGCACCACAGCCTCAAAGCTCCAGCAACCCGGGTTCAATTCTGGGTACCGCCTGTGCGGAGTTTGCAAGTTCTCCCTGTGACCGCGTGAGTTTCCGCCGGGTGCTCCAGTTTCCTCCCACAGCCAAAGACTTGCAGGTTGATAGGTAAATTGGCCATTGTAAATTGCCCCTAGTATAGGTAGGTGGTAGGAGAATGGTGGGGATGTGGTAGGGAATATGGGATTAATGTAGGATTAGTATAAATGGGTGGTCGATGGTCGGCACAGACTCGGTGGGCCGAAGAGCCTTTTTCAGTGCTGTATCACTAAATAAAATAAATAAATTATACTTACATCGCCGCCTTCCATCCTGTTGCGATTCTGCCACTGGCCGACACTCCTGCGCCTTCGGATCTCTGTCCGGGGAAATGAGGCGGAACACTTGTGGGGACGGGGGAGGAGGAAAGTTTCAAAGTGTGGGGGATGGGGGGTAATGGGGTCAAAGTAACACCATTGTTGTAGGGGATGGTGGGAAGAGTTTTAGGTTAAAGTTTATGCACTTTGGGGAGGGGAAAGGTCTGGTGGACAAGATAAGTGTTTTGGTAGGGGGAGAGGGCAAGTAATTAATTTTATGGTTATTGGAGGGTGGGAGGTGGCAAAATAAATGTATTTTTTTAAATCACTGTATCTTTAAATATTTAAATTTAACGGTAGGGGCCTATAAAAATGGCGTCAGCACCTATTCACAGGCAGCTGACGCCATGCTGGAGACGGAAGCCCTCCCTCCATGTGATCAGGTGGAGGCCCACCCCGGCTATTTAAATGAGCCGCTGCGCTTAGGATCACGGTGGCTCCGCGATGTGCAGCCCGTGCGGGCAAGCCGCCATTGTTTTTGTCGTCGGCAGACTTGTAAAATTCCATCCCATTGTCTGGTCATTATTCCATTGCTGTTTGTGGGACCTTGGTCTTCACAAATTGGCTGCCACTCTCTCAGGTGACTTCAGGAGGATTGCCCCAACTTGGAGTGAATGAGCTTGAGATAGACTTTCAAAAACCTCCGAAGGTAGACATGTGGAAAAGGAAATTCAAAAGTCAAACAGAGCCACTAATCAGACACCAGTTATGAATAACAGTCTTGCATGGACACACACACTAGAGCAGGGCTACCCGACCCAAACCCGACGGGACCCGACGACATGTGTCGGGTTCGGGTCGGGTCGCTCTTCCGGGTCCGGCATTCGGGCTCGGGTCGGGTCGGGTCGGGCCGGGTCGGACGCACTCTATCATCACCACGTGACTCCAATCTTCATGTACTTTTTGAACAACCTTTCAAGTCCAGTTACAGTTTTTGTTGCTTAGCTGCACAAGCTTAAAAAGTGAAAAACAAAGCTAGGTTAACTGAACATTCCGGTGATCGGGTTGGGTGCGGGAAAAAAAATGAAAGCAGTCGGGCTCGGGTCGGATGTGGTTCTGTCGGGCTCGGGTCGGGTTTCATTTGCAGACCCGAGCAGGCCTTTAATACACATTTGCTGCTCCCAAACCTTACTTCCAGTTGATGTGCCTTTTGTTCACATTTCTTTATTGGTGTTTACCATTGTAAATTGTTATGTTAACATTACTCATTTAAGTTTGCTATGTCAACAGTCATGATCTGGTTGCTGGCTCTGGCCATTAGGACTGCTGTAGAGCAAGTTTCTGAAATCATGCTCCCAACTATATTGGCATCTTGTATTCAAGTCAACCCTATAATCATTCATTGAGCATGAGTGATTGGGACTATTAGTCCAACTATACTTTTATATCTGAGTATACATTTAAAAGGGACATGTGCTTGGATTTTGAATTGAGTGGCTTGGCTCCTTCGAAGACCTTATCTAGTTTAAACACTTTTGGACAAGCTGTGAGATACCTCCACATCGAGAAACAATGCTCGGCTACTGGCTGCTGGAACAATCCAATTAGTAAGAACACATTGAACATAATGAACAGAGCATCAGGTGAACAGCGTTGCGATCTAGAATATTTACAGATGCCTGTTATCCTGAAATGTCCTTGATTGTCTGCTTGCTGCTCCTTCATGTATCAAACAGCCTGGGTTATTTTGTTTGTGAACCTGTGTCATGATAAGTAAGTGAGACCAACAATACCTGATGGATAGAATGGTTTAAGTTTCTGTTACTTCCTCTTACGCCAACACTTCTTATCGTTCTCTGAATGAGATTACCAATTTGGGGTTGTATTTTGAAGAGTTTCCATACTGTGGGCTTGATCCCATTAGAAGGTGCCTTCATTGAATGTAAGATCCCTTGCGGGAAAGTAGGGATGTGAAAGTTTCGGTTCCTTGGGGTCTGGACTATAAGGAAATCCCTTTTGGAGCATTTTTTTTGACTAAACAAGATCCAGGTTTGAGACTTTGCTTGGAGACAAACTAGAGAGCTGCATTTGTCCATTCTCTAAGATCACTAGAGACAGTCATCGGGTAGGGAAAAGAAAGGAATTACTTAGTTAGAAAGAAAGGACTTGCATTTCCATAGCACTTTTCACAACCTCAAAACATTCCAAAGCACTTTACAGCTAATGAAGTACTTTTGAAGTGTAGTCAGTGTTGCAATGTAGGACATGCCGCAGCCAATTTGCGCACAGCAAGCTCCCACACACAGCAATGTGATGATGGCTAGATGATCTATTTTTATGATTTTGGTTGAGGAATAAATATTGAGCTCGGACACCAGGAGAATTCCTCTGCTCTTCTTCAAACTAGTGCTGGGGGTATTTTATGTCTGCCTGTAAGGGCAGACAGGGACTTGATTTAATGTTGCTTCTGAAAGGAGGCACCTCCAACAGTGCAGCACTCCCTCAGTAATGCCCTCAAGGGCCTAAGTCTCTGCAGTGAACCTACAACCTTTGGATTCTGAGAAAAGGAGGAATGATCTCTTTAAAGCTTTCTTTCAATTTCCCTTAATTTGTAAGTGTAGTGCCAGAGTGTTGTAAAGCTGTGCTGTAGGCCCAAGAGGTAATGCCACGTCCAAGAGATTTGCAGGATAAACTGAACAGTGTCTGTGGTGTTGATAACCTCTAAGGTCAGGGGTCGAAAGGTGCAGGTCAAAGGGCCAGCTGCTTTATGCAGTAAAGGTCTTTTTTTCCAGACCTGTAATTATTTGCTCAGATAATGGCATGTGACCTCTCACTTCAAAAAGGTGAGAGGTCAAGGGTAGGATATTGTTCTTCATCTCGGAAAGCTCTGACCTCAGTGCCTTGTTTTTAATGAAGCATTCCAGATGGAATTCCTGTCAGGAAATGTTCCAGCTACATTTGGAAACTGGCACCATCCCCCACTTCTCGATGGTTTCCCCATCGCTTTATTTTAAACAGTTGTGACGTTCTCTCCTCTGATTCATACCACATGGGGAGTTTTAAAAAAAAGTTGTCCAGTAGTCCAAACTCACCATGTTAAATTTGCTGAGCTCCCTTCTGAAGCCCAAGGGCTTAGTTAGTGGATTTGCAGGTCATTATGAGACTGAGTCATGCACATGAGGAGAGGGGCCCCTAGTACTAGGGCAAGAGTGACTCGTGCGCTGATATTCCTGCTCTGAACCATTGCTTATAATCCCTGCTGATGCCCGCCATCTTAAATATACATTTGAAGTTTGTATCATTCCCTAATTGAGCGCAGAGATTGTCAAAGGTGGTGAATGGAGATTGGTGCCCTGGGGCTAGGTCACCTGATCTTCAGGCCTGCCGCACCGACAAACATTGGCTCCCAACATTCCAAATTTAAAAATCTCGTCATTGTGTTTAACTCTTCCTCATGGCCTTCCCTTTACCTGTCTCAGTCACTCCCTCCTCCCGCCCCTGCCACAAATAACTCTCCGTTCCTTTAACTCCATGCCCTGTACGTCTCCCCTCAACCCTCTTGTTCCACCATTTGCAGCCGTGCCTCCAGCCACTTGGGCTGATAGGATCACAGAAGCATAGAATGGTTGCAGTACATAAGGAGGCTTCCCTCCTCATTTTAGAGCCTTTCTTAAAAACCTATGCCCGTGACCAATCTCACAGTGTCAGTTGTGGCTCACTGGCTAACACTCTCCTCGGAGTCAGAAGATTGTGGGATTAAGTCCTGATCTGTGGATTTGAGTGCTTAATCCAGGCTGCCACTCCAAGTGCAGTACTGAAGGAGTGATGCACTGTCAGAGGGTACTGTCTTTTAGATGAGCTGTTAAACTGAGGCCCTATCTGGTCTCTCAAATGGATATAAAAGATCTGGTGGAACTATTTTGAAGAAGATCACCGAGCTCTTCCTGCTGTCCTGGCCGACATCCTTTAACCAACATCACTAAAAAAACAAATTACCTGGTCATTATCACATTGCTGTATGTGGGACTTTGCTGTGTGCATTTACTACAACAGTAACTACACTTCAAAAAGTACTTCATTTTCTGTGAAGAGCTTTGGGACATCCTGAGATTGTGAAAGGTGCTATATATATACAGATTCTGTCTTTATTTCCTTTTTTTGGGCAGCCCGCCTGATATCTTGTCCTTTGGCTTGGCGTCCATTTTTGTAATTACCCCTCAGTGAAGCACCTTGAGAGGAATGTGCAAGTTGGTGTTGGTGTTATGGGCAGCTGTATTACAGATGTTGATACAAGACTGCTGGGATGTAAATGGGGAAGATGGGCATTTAGGGATGTTTCCGAGTTGGAAACTCAATCATTTTCCAAACCTTTTTATCCACCACAGGAGACATGAGGCAGGTGGGGAAAGGGGTTTTAACTCCCTCCTCCCAGCAGAAACTTATGGAGTTAATAACGAGGTGTTCGAGCCACTGCCTCAATCCTGCTCCACCACCATGTTTCCTGAGGCTTTATGCTGAGCAGCAGGTGAACCCACGCTAATCGGGGTCCCATTAGGAAGAATGTCAAGGCCTTGCGAGAACGTACAGAGGAAATTTACCAGAATGGTGCCAGGGATGAAAGATTCAGTTATCTGGAGAGACGGGGGAAGCTGGGATTGTTCTCCTTAGAGTAGAGGTGAAGCGGGATTTAATAGAGTTGTGCAAATGTATGGAGGGTTTTTTTGTAGAGTAAAGAAGGAGAAGCTGTTTGCAGTCACAGAAGAGTGGCTAACCCGAGGACTCATTTAAAGTAGCTGGCAAAAGAATCAGAAGTGTGAGGAGAATTTTTTTTTTTGTGTGTTGTAAGTTGTTGTGATCTTTCAAAGAGCCAGCACAGACACGATGGGCAGAATGGCCTCCTTCTGTGCTGGATAATTCTTTGATTCAATGATGTACATAGGACCCCAATGCACAGCCTGCTGTGTGGATCATACTCCAGGAACTGCCTTTCAATAAACCCTGGTAAGACAGAGGAAGGGGCAAGAGATCATATTATCATTGTGGGGTGAAGCAGAGTAGGAGTTCTTCCCCAATGGGTTTCATGAAAATAATGTAAGCTGCTTCTGCCATGGGTTCCCTCCGGCTCAATGATCATATCCCTCAGTCCTCGAATCCATCTTTCTGCTGCTTCCAGCCTTCAGCTGTCTAGACCCAAAATTCTGGATTTTCCTCCCTTAAATCTCTTCTAGCCTCTTGCTAGTTAAACCCCTCCCTATCCCCTCTGATGAGCTATGTTCTAGTCTCTACCAATGCGGCCCAAAGAATAAGCTCTTGGGGGATGGACATAGACTGCTCCATAGTAACTGGCCCTTTGCTGTTCCTTTTGCCTCCTCAGTGAGGAATCTACCACTCTTTCCATCCCCTTCCCATCTCTCCCCTCCTCACTGTCTTCCACCCCCACCTCCCCGACACTGCCTGTGTGACTCAGTCTCTGTGCCAACCAGAGTATTCAGTTACCCAACCTCACCCTCCTGTCTGATAGGTCTTATTATTCTGCTCAGTGTGAAACATGCTGGTTGGACAACTGCCTCAGCCCAGCCCATCAGCCAAAATGTTCCCTTGGTGACAGTGTCACCATGGAAGCTGATTGCAAATTAACTGAACAATGCAGCCACTGTCATATCCCTGTCACTCGCACACACTCTCTCTTGCGCGCGCACACTGACTCTTGTATACACATGCTCACCGTGCATGCAAATGCGCACACACTTACGAACATACGAATTAGGAGCAGGAGTAGGCCACTTGGCTGCTCGAGCCTGCTCCACTATTCAATAAGATCATGTCTGATCTGATTGTAACCTCAACTCTACATTCCTGCCTACCCCTGATAACCTTTCACCCTCTTGCTTATCAAGAATCTATCTACCTCTGCCTTAAAAAATATTTAAAGACTCTGCTTCCACTACCTTTGAGAATGAGAGTTCCCAATAGGCGACCCCTTATTTTTAAACAGTGACCCCCCTTGTTCAATCACTTCAATGTTACACACTCATGTATGCACACTGAAGAGGGACAGTCTGAAACACAAACAAGAAATGCTGGAAATACTCAGCAGGTCTGGCAGCATCTGTGGAGACAGAAGCAGAGTTAACGTTTCAGGTCAGTGACCCTTCATCAGAACTGGCAGATAAAAGGTTTTAAGCAAGTAAAGCGGGGGTGGGGCAAGAGATAACAAAAAAGAAGGTGTTGATAGGACAAAGTCACAGAGAATAACTGACCAGAAGGTCATGGAGCAAAGTCTGGAGTTTGATGAATAACCACTTTAATCTCAGTGTTTTGTAATCTATGACCGTTATCAAACCTGGAGAAAACTTAATCTCTCTTCATTATCCTCACCCTCCCTCAATTCCACCACCAACCAGTTTGTCAAAACCGCACCTCCGTGTCGCCAACACTAACATCCAATTTCACCTCACTTCCATCTTCAACCTTTGGCTCCCTTAGCTTTCTTTAATGAATTTTTAAAAAAGTTTTACCCATTATGGGCGAGGCACTTTAAGCTGTTCTTAACAGTGGCGCAGTGGTTAGCACCGCAGCCTCACAGCTCCAGCGACCCGGGTTCAATTCTGGGTGCTGCCTGTGTGGAGTTTGCAAGTTCTCCCTGTGTCTGTGCGGGTTTTCACCGGGTGCTCCGGTTTCCTCCCACAAGCCAAAAGACTTGCAGGTTGGTAGGTAAATTGGCCATTATAAATTGCCCCTAGTATAGGTAGGTGGTAGGGAAATATAGGGACAGGTGGGGATGTGGTAGGAATATGGGATTAGCGTAGGATTAGTATAAATGGGTGGTTGATAGTCGGCACAGACTCGGTGGGCCGAAGGGCCTGTTTCAGTGCTGTATCTCTAAACTAAACTAAACTAAACTAAAAAGTTCACCATCTCATGGCAACGCTCATCGTTGTCCGTGAGAGAAACCACCGACATTAGGGATCGTAGTGTCTGATGAAATGTTGTGACCTCCAGATAGGTGGAACCCAAGCTTTATCACAAGAGAATCCTATCCATATCAACAGAATGTCACAAATACTTTCTCTCCTTGCCTTCCGCTCCCCTCCACTCCACACCTGAAGTTCTTTCGCTGGCCCATTATTCCACAGGTCCAGACTGATCTCCATGGCTGTTTACTGGTGGACATTTACCAGCATGAATGATGGTGGGATATTCGACTGTAAAAGCATTGCAGCTGAGTAGGAACCTGCCCCTCGCACACCTGCACGATCTCGCTGTTGGGACCCTTAGCTAAAAATAAGTGGTCTGAAAGGCCTATTGTAGAGTCTTGCTTGAGATCAGGTAACTCAGGGTTAAGTAATGTTATGTTTGGTGACACTTTCCAAAATCCTCCTTTATATATTCTGGTTGTACGTCATATGAATTAGTTTGCAACACCAGAATCTATTGCTATACATGTAGTATTTGAAGCAATTTCTGTTGAGAGCAAGGGTCACTCAGTGTGTAACTGTGGAGAGTTGCTATTTATTCAGGGTAATGGTTATTCACAGTGTTACTGTACTGAGTCACTGTTTATTCAGGGTGAGGGTCACTCATTGTGTAACTGTACAGAGTCACTGTTTATTCAAGGTAAGGATCATTCACTGTGTAACTGTACAGTCACTGTTTATTCAGGGTGAGGGTCACTCACTGTGTAACTGTACAGTCACTGTTTATTCAGGGTAATGGTCACTGACTGTGTAACTGCACAGAGTCACTGTTTATTCAGGGTGAGGGTCACTCACTGTGTAACTGTATAGAGTCACTATTTATTCAGGGTAAGGATCACTCACTGTGTAACTGTACAGAGTCGCTGTTTATTCAGGGTGAGGGTCACTCACTGTGTAACTGTACAGAGTCACTGTTTATTCAGGGTGAGGGTCACTCACTGTGTAACTGTATAGAGTCACTATTTATTCAGGGTAAGGATCACTCACTGTGTAACTGTACAGAGTCACTGTTTATTCAGGGTGAGGGTCACTCACTGTGTAACTGTATAGAGTCACTGTTTATTCAGGGTGAGGGTCACTCACTGTGTAACTGTATAGAGTCACTATTTATTCAGGGTAAGGATCACTCACTGTGTAACTGTACAGAGTCACTGTTTATTCAGGGTGAGGGTCACTCACTGTGTAACTGTACAGAGTCACTGTTTATTTAGGGTAAAGGCCACTCACTGTCTAACTGCAGATGTTGGCGATCACTTGGTGCTTCTTATGAATGAAAGCACTCACTGTCGGCTTGGCTCAAAACTTTGGGCCTCACAGGGCAAGGGCGGTGTGTTCAGCCAAATTAATGCCAACGTTCTGGTCTTGAGAAGTTAATGTCATTCTCTGCACTCCCTCCATAGCTTAAACCAAAGATATCGGAATCACAAAATCTCCTATTTAACTCATTCTCTATCTGATTCCTAATCCTCCTCTCTCTTAGTCTTCCCTATCTATAGCTTTTTCAAAACTGTGGGTTACTTAAACACTACTTCCTGAATCATGTTGTCTGCTGTCTTTTATTTTCCAGCCTCTGATGGGTAATTAGGAGAGATTAAGAGAAACAGGTAGAGAGGGAAAAGTTGAGGGAGGGCATTCCGGAGCTTAGGGCCTAGGCAGCTGAAAGCATGGCCACCAATGGTGGAGCGATCAAAATCGGGGATGCTCAAGAGGCCAGAATTGGAGGAATGCAGAGATTTCAGAGGGTTGTAGGGCTGGAGGAGGTTACAGAGAAAAGGAGGGGGCAAGACCATTATGGAATTTGAAAAGAAGGAAGAGAATTTTAAAATTTAAGGCTTCAAGTATTGCCTTAGTCGGGAACCCTTTGTTGATCAGCAGTTTAGTTTCCCTAAAGATCTTGATGCTATGACATCCATTACTTTAGCTTTCTCTCAGTAGGAGTAAGCTTTCTGGCCTTAAACCAACCGTGCTATAGGAAACTTATCACAGGGCCCCAGATCTGCCAGTTGGCGGATATTTTGTGTAGCCTTTGTACTTTTCGAAGAGCAGAGCCATGTGTTATTGTAAGTAGATTTGAATTTGAGGCACAAGATGTTACCAGTCTTCTCAGGAGTTTGCAAGGACAAGGTCAGAGCACAAGGTCAAAGTTCCCTGTGTGGGGTTGAGGTGTGGAGAGATCAAGAACAGTTATTGTGTAAATAAGTTTATGTCAGTGTTGAATTTGGTTACATTACAGCCATAGACTCCAGTTTCAGTTACTATTCCATTTTCTTTGCTGTTATGGAAATTCTTCTGACCTAATAACAGGTTCATAACTGCCCCTTGCCCCTTTCTCTATCAACATTTGAAGTCTTAAAATTCTCTTCCTTATTTTCCATGGCCTCATCCACACCTCACTCCCACCTCCACTGCCCCTCCAAATCCCTGCAACCTTCTCCAGCCCTACAACCCTCCAGAATCTCTGCGCTTTCCATTCCTGGCCTCCTGTGCATCCCTGATATTAATCACTCTGTCATTGGTCGCTGTGCCTTCAGCTGACTGGACTCTAAGCTCTGGAATTCCCTCCCGAAACCCCTCTGCCTCTTTACCTCACTCTCCTTAAATTCTACCCCTTTGACCAAGATTTTGATCACCTGCCCTAATATCTCCTTTTGTGGTTCGCTGTCAAAATTTGTCTGATAATGCTCCTGTGAAGTGCCTTGGAAGTTTTATTAAGTCAAATGCAAGTTATTGTTAAAGGTTTCATAGTGGGCGACCAATTTATTTTTCCCCAAGCTCCGAGTGAATGGCAACAATGATACAAGCAAATGCTGCAGCCTCTTTGTGCACAGCAAGCTCCCACAAACAGCAATGAGAGAAATGACCAGATTCTCTGTGTCAATGTCGTAGAGTCATAGAGTTATACAGCACAGAAACAGGCCCTTCGGCCCACCGTGTCTGTGCTGGCTATCAAGCTTATCTATTTTAATCCCATTTTCCAGCACTTGGCCCGTAGCCTTGTATGCTATGGCGTTTCAAGGGCTCATCTAAATACTTCTTAAATGTCATGAGGATTTCTGCCTCTACCACCCCTTCAGGCAGTGCGTTCCAGATTCCAACCACCCTCTGGGTGAAATTTTTTTTCCTCAAATCCCCTCTAAACCTCCTTCCCCTTACCTTAAATCTATCCACCCCCCGGTTATTGATTCCTCTGCTAAGGGAAAAAGTTTCTTCCTATCTACCCTATCAATACCCCTCATAATCTTGTTAATGGTGTTGGCTGAAGGAGAGATCCTGGCCCAGGACATCAGGAGAACTCCCTTGCTCCTCTTCAAATAATGCCATGGGCTCCTTCGTTTCCAGCTGCCAAGACAGGGCATTTTATCCAAAAGACAGCCCTTTGATAGTGTAGCACTCCCTCAGTACTGCCCTGAAGTGCCAGCCTTAACCTATGGGTCTTGATTTTCAGTTTCTGATGCCCGGATAACTTTCGACCCTGCACCGCATCCGTGTTGCTTATGCGACGCATTTGTCAAATGAAAAGGCCCTAACTGAGCCACTGGCAAGCTTAGTGCCCAATTATTAGCATCAAGCGTCTCCAGGAGGCAGGAGCAGCCTGCACAGCACGAGCGGCAAAGACAGACGGCATTCATGCCAGCCACTGCCTTGCAGAAGAGAGGAGGCCGCACAGCGGAAGGCCAGCAGCCTCACTGTGCACAAAGGTGGGCAAACAGCCAACTGAAAGGTACTGTGCCTGATCCAGAGCAAAATTCCTCCAGGTCCCAAAAGTTTGCAGAAGATAAACAAACCCTTCATTTCTACCTGCATTGAACCCGACAGCTGGGCACTAACACAAACCAGACTGGTTGAGCTTGGTGATTTACAAATTGAAAATCGCCTTCTCGCCTATGAAAAAGCTCCTTAAGAAGCTTAACAGGCTGTTAATAGGACACCAACAGGTTCCTGACTTACCATCCACCCCCCACGTGCCCTCACTTTGAAAGTTGACACTGACATGCCATCTGGGAGCACTATTTTCTCAGCATGCCCACTCCAGTTCCTGCTCCAGCCCCCACAGGCAATTGAAAATCCTGTCTGCTCAAGTTTCTGGAATGAATCTTAAACCCAGGACCTTCTGACTTGCAGTGAAGTGCTGCCACTGAGCTTTTTTGATGCTAAATGTTCAGTTATGTGATGTGAACCATCAGGTAGTGAACTCCCAATACTGCCAAACTCCCTCGGGAACCTTTCCTGAGTGGCCATTCATGAACTGTGAACCTGGACAATGGGTCGCTGGCAAGCTGTTCCACTAAGGCAGGCATTACAGCAAGCCTGACCCTGTCCTCACCCCGACACATGTACATCTCACGGGGAGAGGGTAAAGGGGTCTCGGGATCATGATCAGAGGTGAGGAACACTGGCTGATTCCTTCCCTCCCAAATCCAGGGGTGTTGAGGTCAATGGCTGTGTCCCAAAACACTAACGCAGCTGTGATGAGCTGACTCAGCACAGAGAGGGCTGCTTTTTCAACTTGCTGAAGGAGTGATGTCTCTCCCATACGTAGAAACATTTGGGACCAAGGCCATCGCAGACGGACTGTATGTGTCCCCTCTAGTACATGATATCCACTTTATTTTAGTTAGTTTGTACCATACAGTGTGCAGTGAGACATGAAGGCCAAGAGCTAAAACTTCATGGGCAAGGTCATAACCTTCCAACTCTCTCCCTGCTGCCCTCCCATCTTCCATAAACTTCAATTAATCTAATATTCCACTGCCTATATCTTAACTCACACCAAATCCTGTTCATTCATCACCCTCTATACTCACCCTCTGTACTCGCTGACTTATATTGGCTGCTGATCCCCAATTTTAAAATTCTCACCCTTGTGTTCAAACCCCTATATGGCTTCACCCCATTTCCGTAACCTCCTCCAGTCCGACAAGCAACAACAACTTCTATTTATGTAGCTCCTTTAACACAGTAAAACGTCACAAGACGCTTCGCAGGAGCCTTATCAAACAGTTTGACACCGAACCATGTAAGGAAATGTTAAGGCAGATGATTGGTCATTAGTTCTAAGTGGCTTCTTAAAGGAGGAAATAGAGGTAGAGAGGTGGGGAGATTTAGGGAGGGTATTCCAGGGCTTAAGGTCAGGCAGTTGAAGGCACGGACACCAATGGTGGAGCGATTAAATTCGGGGGATGGTCAAGAGGCCAGAATTAGGGGAGATGTCGGAGGGTTGTGGGGCTGGAGGAGATTACAGAGATAGGGAGGGGCGAGGCCATGGAGGGACTTGGAAACCTCCGAGAACTCTGAATACTTGCAATTCTGATCTCTTGTGCATTTCCATAACTCTCCCATTGCCTTCAATGATAAGCTCTGGAATTCGTTCCTTAAACCTCTCTTTTTCTTCAAGACCCTACTCAAAACTCTCTTTGACCAAGCTTCTGGTTGCCTGGGCGAATGCCTCTTTATGTGGCTCAGTTTTTAAGTATGTTTGATAACCCTCTTGTGAAGCACCTTGGAATATTTTACTACATTATATGCACCATATAAATGCAAAGTTTTGTTTTTGTCTGTGACGAGACCCCTGTATTTGCTTGAGTGCTCTACATGGTGTGACAAGCAAACTTGACAGAGTGAGTTTCAGGGAGGAGCGTGTAAACGCCAATCATGTGACTGCGGTGAGAGCCGCACAATGGAACTGAGCTGCCATGGGCTTTGCAGTGTAATTGCAATCAACTCAACTTTCAACCATGCAGAAAAAGGTGTCAGCCGTGGTATGGCGTGCAGCACTCTTGCCCCGGCATCAGAAAGTCATGGGTTCAAGTCCCCCACCACAGACTTGAGTACAAAATCCAGGCCAACGTTCCCAGTAGAGTGCTGCAATGTTGTCTTTCATAAATGACATTCAACCAAGCTCCTACCTGCCCTCTTAGGTGGCTGGTCTCCCACATTCTCCATTCTACTATCTGTGCCTTAACTGGCACCAAATCCTGTTCACCCATCATCCCTGTGATCACTGCCTCCTGCTCAAGCAACATCTTAATTTTAAAAATTCTCATCATTGTTTTCAAATCTTCTATGGCCTCGCCCCTCCCTATCTCTGTAATCTCCTCCAGCCCCACAGCAGTCCGAAATACCTGTGCTCCTCTAATTCTGGCCTCTTGTGCATCCCTGATTTTAATCACTGCACCATTGGTGTCCACGCCTTCAGTTGCCTAGGCCCCAAGCTCTGCAATACCCTCCCTACACCTCTCCGCCTCTACACCTCGCTTTCCTACTTTAAGACACTGCTTCGAACCTACCTCTTTGACCAAGCTTTTAGTCATCTACCCTAATGTGACTCGGTGTCATATTTTGTTTATAGCGCTTGGGACGTTTTATTACATTAAAGGTGCTGTATAAATATAAGTTGTTGTTGTTTTTGTTGATGTGAAGGATCCCAAGGCCACTATTTGGAAGAAGGAGAGGGGACTTCTCCCCGGCGTCCTGGCTAATATAAATTCCTCAAATGCCATCACTAAACCATACTATCTGGTCATTTATCCCATTGCTGTTTGTGGGATCTTGCTGTGCACAAATTGGTTGCCGCATTTCCTACATTACAACAGTGACTGCACTTCAAAAGTATTTAATTGGCTGTGAAGTGGTTTGGGACGTCCTGAGGTTGTGAAAGGTGCTATAGAAATGCAAGTCTTTCTTTAAAAGCCAGTTTTGAGTTCTGTTCATGGCTGAGTCATTACAGCACAGAGGGAGGCCATTTGGCCCATCCAGTCGATGCCGGCTCTCTGCGGCTGAAGTTAGCCAGCTTCCCCAATCTTGATGCTTAAACAATGCCTCCTGCTTACAGAGCAGGAAATGGAGGCTATGGGAGGGAGACAGGTAGCGTAAGGGAGTGAGGGAGCGAGAGAAAGGAGGGGGAGCAGGAGAGAGAGATAGATAGGATAGAGAGTGTGTGGATGTCAGCTGAGAGCAGGATTGGGCTGGGCTGTGTTGGGTTGTGATGCACTACGTGGTTGAATAGCTCACTGTCTAGGCCAGATCATAAAGAATAGCGAGTGAGAATGAGTAACCTGCCTACATTTTACTTTTTTGACCCAGGGATACCGAGTGCGTTTCCAGGTCCTGTTGCTGTCCCCGACTGAGATTGACTGTTTGTGTGGCTCAGTACCATTCTCCCTTGTTTTCCTTTAACCCAGTGAAGTGGTACAATAACTGCGGTGGGTACAGAGTTCAGGGGATAGCTTACTAACATCGAGACTATTGTTGCTATGGTTGTGCTTGAGCTGCATTATGTAAGATATTAGTCACCAGTCACTTCACGGAGCGATCTGTTGTATATGCTGATCTCTATATCTCTCTGTATCCATTCGTACATCATTCTTCTATCAACTATATCTGTGTAATTATCATCTATCTATTTATCATCTATCTCATATCTAACCAATTATTTTTCTACCCATCATAAACACAGGATTTGCACATTAACTTCCTGTGTGTCGCAATTCCTGTGTCACAATAAGAGGACATTTTTTGCAGCGACATGGAAGATTTTTCCAGCAATTTTCTGTTTAATTTTTAAATTAATCTGTTCAATTGGAATGTACAAAGACACTTTGGCTATCAGGAGTAAATGCTTCTTAAAACGATGTTCAGAGCATCTCTCTCAGAAGACTTAAAAAAAAATAATTAGCCCATACCGCACTTAGACAAAGAAAGCCAGTCATTGCGTTTCTGATTCTCACTTGCAGCCTGAAGAGCAGTTTAGTTCATTCTCCCTAATCAATCAATTCATCTTTGGTCTTAGTCTCTGTTTACTTAACAACAACTGGGCTCTGTGGCCTTAAAGGAACACAGCTTCCACTGTAGGGATGGAGAAGTGGAGAGTACTTGGGTTGATAAATGGTACAAGAACCAGGGAGGAGATCAGGAGAATTTTTTTTTTCACAGCGAGTTGTGATCTAGAATGTGCTGCCTGAAAGGGTGGTGGAAGCAGACTCAATTGTAACTTTCGAAAGGGAATTGGATAAATACTTGAAAAGGAAAAAAAAATTGCACGGCTGTCGGGAAAGTGCAGGGGAGTGGGACTAATTGCATAGCTCTTTCAAAGAGGGATGATGGGCTGAATGGCCTCCTTCTGTGCTGTATGATTCTGTGATAATACAGTGTGCATTACATGTTATAACCCTTTTATCCTTATAAAACAGTGCAACCTCTTTCATGTCATCGAGATCTCCAAGTCCACATTAGATTATTAAACATCACTAACACACACTCCTTAGACTCCAAAGTATAGCCTGCTGTTAGACATGTACAATAATCTTTTAAAACCAGACATTGACCTAAAACTTACAAGGACTCTGTAACCCGCTGTGACCTCCTCCGATTCTGGCCTCTTGGGCATCCCAGATTTTAATTGCCCCACCATTGGCGGCCATGCCTTTAGCTGCCTGGGCCCTAACCTCTGGAATTCCCTCCCGAAACCTCTCCATCTTCCACATCTCTCTCTCTCACGCCTCTCCTTTAAGATGCTCCTTAAAAACCTAACCAAGCTTCTGGTCATCTGTCCCAATATCTCCTTATTTGGCTAAGTGTCACATTTTGTTTGATAACACTCCTGTAAAGTTTTCGGGAAATGTTACTATGTGAAAGGTGCTACATGAATGCAGCCTATTGTTGATGTCGTACAAGTATTGCATGCAGCCCTGCCTTCGATGCTTCGCTGAGATCTGAATGACATTGCACATCGTAACCCCCCTCCCCCCATGCCTGCTGACAATCTCACTGCTCACTATTGTCTAATCCCCTTTTCCTGTCTAATCCAATTCCTCAGTCGTCTAATCTCTTTGTTGATCAGACGCTGTTTTTCTATGCAGTTGAGTTGGGAATGATGTCAGATACTGGGCAGGAATGTAATTTAAGAGCTACCTGTAACTTGTAAGGGAAGGTTTACGGTCAGGTCAAGCATGTTTACTTATTAATGAAGGTCAGGGCAGATTGCATGGGAGATAACATTGCATCAGGTTTTACAGTTTCTTCCCCCGCCAGCCATCAAGCTCTTGACAAATGAAACACTTCTGTCAAATGGGATCTGGGTAAGTTTCCTGCTTTTGTGTCGGGTGGCACAGTGGGATAGTGCCGCTGATTCCTGCAGTGCAGCCAGTGGCATCTTCAGGATAAATTGGTTGACTGGCAAACGAAGCTCAGTAGAAACCTCAAAGGCTGTGACTAGGGGGACGGAACATTGGATCAGATGCCAGCTTTTCACCTCTCGGCTCTGGGTTGTTTGCTGTAAATTTCTATGTGAAATGAGCTTGGGCTGGAAATTATAACTAACATTATTGACAGATGTGACCTGGGAGTGCTTTCGCACAGGCATGATGGGCTGAATGGCCTCCTTCTGTGCTGTAAGATTCTATTCTATGCTGGATCAAATAGGAAGGGTACCATTGCCTCGATGTGGCGCTGTATATCCCGGGTGTTGGGTTGCGTTGACTGGTGTGGGGCCCACAGCGCAGGGTCTGTTTCCACAGGGCAGGACATCATTGAGGTTGAATAGTGGTGGAGAGAAGCCAAAGCAAATGAGGACTTCAATCGTTGATGCCAAGCTTAAGAAGTTATAGATTGTAGGGGAATTAATGGGCATTGAGGAACTGCATAGTATCAGCTACCTGAGAAAGATGAATTAGATTAGGGTGGCACAGTGGTGCAGTGGTTAGCACCGCAGCCTCACAGCTCCAGCGACCCGGGTTCAATTCTGGGTACTGCCTGTGTGGAGTTTGCAAGTTCTCCCTGTGTTTGCGTGGGTTTCCTCCGGGTGCTCCGGTTTCCTCCCACAGCCAAAAGACTTGCAGGTTGATAGGTAAATTGGCCATTGTAAATTGTCACTAGTATAGGTAGGTGGTAGAGAAATATAGGGGCAGGTGAGGATGTGATAGGAATATGGGATTAGTGTAGGATTAGTATAAATGGGTCGTTAATGGTCGGCACAGACTCGGTGGGCCGAAGGGCCTGTTTCAGTGCTGTATCTCTAAATCTAAAAATCTAAGTTTGGGAGGCTTTCATTTCAACGCAGGAAGTAGCAAGGGAGAAGAGAGCGCAGGAACAAAAACGGAAAGCGCTGGAAATACACAGCAGGTCTGGCAGCAACTGTGGAGTGAGAAGCAAAGTTAATGTTTCAGGTCTGTGACTTTTCATCAGAACTGGCAAAGGTTAGAAAAGAATTAGGTTTTAAGCAAGTGAAGGGGAGCGGGTGGGGGAGAGGACAAAGGGGAAGGTGTTTGATAGGGCAGAGGGAGATTAAATAACAAAGCTGTCCTGGGACAAAGGCAAAGAGTGTGTTCATGCTTGTGGTGAAAGAGAAAGCATTAGTCCACAGAGACTGCGAATAGCGGAACAGTGAGCAGCTCTGTCTACATGAAAAGCAGGCATATGGTTAAAAAATAAAATATTAAAAAAGGCCAGTATTGCTCTGAACTTATTGAACTCAATGTTCAGTCCACAAGGCTGTAGAGTGCCTAATCGAAAGATCAGGTGCTGCTCAGCCTGTTCCTGCCCCAGTGAACTTATTTCTTCTTATCTTGACTCTATCTTTTCTCCGCTGGTCCAGTCTCTTCCCACCTACACCCGTGACTCTTCTGACACCCTACGTCATTTTGACAATTCCCAGTTTCCTGGCCCCAACCGCCTCCTCTTCACTATGGACGTCCAATCTCTCTCCACCTCCATCCCAACCCAGGACGGTTTGAGGACTCTCTGCTTCTTCCTTGAACAGAGGCCAAACCAGTCCCCATCCACCACCACCCTCCTCCGCCTGGCTGAACTTGTTCTCACATCGAACAACTTCTCCTTCAACTCCACTCACTTCCTTCAAGTAAAAGGTGTTGCTATGGGTACCTGCATGAACCCTAGTTATGCCTGTCTTTTTGTGGGATATGTCGAACATTCCTTGTTCCAATCCTGCTCAGGCCCCATCCCCCACATCTTTTTCCAGTACATTGATGACTGTATCGGTGCCGTTTCCTGCTCCCGCCCCGAACTGGAAAATTTTATCAACTTTGCTTCCAATTTCCACCCTTCTCTCACCTTTACATGGTCCATCTTTGACACTTCCCTTCCCTTCCTCGACTTCTCTGTCTCCATCTCTGGGGATAGGTTGTCTACTAATATTCAATATAAGCCCACTGACTCCCACAGCTACCTTGACTACACTTCGTCACACCCTACCTCCTGTAAGGACTCCATTACTTTCTCCCAGTTTCTCCGTCTCTGACGCATCTGCTCTGATGATGCTACCTTCCACAACAGCGCTTCTGACATGTCTTTCTTTTTCCTCAAAGAGGATTCCCCCCCCACTGTGGTTGACAGGGCCCTCAACCGTGTCCGGCCCATTTCCTGCACCTCTGCCCTCACCCCTTCCCCTCCCTCCCAGAACCACAACAGGGTTCCCCTTGTCCTCACTTTCCACATCCAAAGAATCATCCTCCGACATTTCCGCCACCTGCAGCATGATGCCACCACCAAACACATCTTCCCCTCGCTTCCCCTGTCAGCATTCTGAAGGGATCGTTCCTTCCACGACATACTGGTCCACTCCTCCAGTATCCCCGACACCTCGTCCCCTTCCCACGGCACCTTCCCATGCAGTCGCAGTAGGTGTAATACCTGCCCTTTTACCTCACTATCCAAGGCCCCAAACACTCCTTTCAGGTGAAACAGCGATTTACTTGTACTTCTTTCAATTTAGTGTACTGTACTGGCTGCTCAAAATGTGGTCTCCTCTACACTGGGGAGACCAAACGCAGATTGGGTGACTGCTTTGCGGAACACCTCCACTCAATCTGAAAGCATGACCCTGAGCCTCAGGTTGCTTGCCATTTCAACACTCCCCTCTGCTCTCATGCCCACATTTCTGTCTTTGGTCTGCTCCAGTGTTCCACTGAACATCAACGCAAGCTGGAGGAGCAGCACACGATCTTTCGATTAGGCACTCTACAGCCTTGCGGGCTGAACATTGAGTTCAATAACTTCAGAGCATGACTGGCCTTTTTTTAATATTTTATTTTTTAACCATGTGTCTGCTTTTCATGTAGTCAGAGCTGCTCATTATTCTGCTATTAACACTCTCTCTGGACTAATGCTTTGTCTTACACCACAATCACTAACAAACGCTTTGCCTTTGTCCCAGGACAGCTTCGTTATTTAATCTCTCCTGTCCTATCAAACACCTTCCCCTTTGTCCTCTTCCCCCACCCCCTCCCCTTTACTTGCTTAAAACCTAATTCTTTTCTAACCTTTGCCAGTTCTGATGAAAGGTCACAGACCTGAAACGTTAACTCTGCTTCTCTCTCCACTGATGCTGCTAGACCTGCTGAGAATTTCCAATATTTTTGTTTTTGTTTCAGATTTCCAGCATCTGCAGTATTTTGCTTTTATTTAAGAGAACGCAGGAATGTTTCTTTAGAACTTTGTACACTTTCCCCCAACATTACAACAGTAGCATGTGTGTTTGTGTCACTTTGTTAGTGTGTGCATATGTATGTTTGTGAGTTAGTGCAAGTGGGTGCAATTGTGTCTGTGAGTTTGTCAGTTTGTTAATGTGTGCGAGTGTGTCAGTGTATGTGAGCTGTGTGTGTGAGTTTCTCAGTATGTGATTGTGTCCATGTTTGGGAGTTTGTGTGTGTGTCAGTGCATGGTTAAATTTGTAGGGGTGTGTGAGGCCCTGTGTGTGTATCTATCTGTGTGCATGTGTGTCTGTGTGTTTTTTAATTCATCACATGTGGGCTTCACTGGCTAGGCCAGCATTTATTGCCCATGCCTAATTGCCCTTGAGAAAGTGGTGGTGAGCAGCCTTCTTGAACCGTTGCAGTCCATGTGGGATAGTTACACCAACAGTGTTGTTGTTCCTTCTGTGTGTCTCTCTATGTGTCTGTGTCTGTGCGTGTGCATCTGTGTGTCTGTGTATCTGTGTGTGCATATTTCTGTGAGTATCTGTGTGGTGTGCACGTTTCTTCATGTATGTGTGTGTGGCTGTGGTGTGTGTGTGTATCTGTGTAGTGTGAGTGTGTGTCCATAAGTGTGTGTGTGTGTACGTGTGTCAGTGTGGTGTGTGAGTCTGAGTTGAGTGTATGATATGTGCTGTATGTGTGTGTGCGGTGTCTGTGTGGTGTGTGTGGCAGGGTTAGGCACCAACATGTTGTACCAGGGACGTTTGACTAAATTATTGACTCAGCCATAGACAGGGAGGCAATTAATCTGTATATAAAGTGTATAGCCAATCTAATGCCATCAAAACACAGTCCGATTTAAAACACATTTCTTACGGTTTAGTGAGGTACAAGGCATTGTTTTTGCTTACACAAGTAGTCAATGTCTGCCCACACATTTAGTGTAGCAATGTGGCGAATTCGGATAGATGTCCATCTGTCAGGGGTGATCGTGAACTCTCTCCCTCAATGTGTCCATCCCACTCTCCCCCCTCTGTGTCCATCCCCCTCTCCCCCATTGTCTACCCCCTCTGCCCCTCCCTGTGTCCATCCCCCTCTGTGTTTATCCCCCTCTCCCCTTCTCTGTGTTTATCCCCCTCTCCCCTTCTCTGTGTTTATCCCCCTCTCCCCTTCTCTGTGTTCATCCCCTCTCCCTCTCTCTGTGTCCAGCCCCCCCTTCCCTCTGTGTCCATCCCCCTCTCCTCCTCTCTGTATCCATCCCCCTCTCCCCTCTCTATGTTCATCCCTTCCTCTGCGTCCATCCCTGTCTCCCTCTCTGTGTCCATCCCCCACCTTTCTCTGTGTCCAACCCCACCCTTATCTGTGCCCATCCCCCTCTCCCCTTCTCTGTGCTAATCCCCCTCTCCCCTTCTCTGTGTCCATTCCCCACCCTTCTCTGTGTCCATCCCCCTCTCCCCTTCTCTGTGTTCATCCCCCACCCTTCTCTGTGCCCATCCCCCTCTCCCCTTCTCTGTGCCCATCCCCCTCTCCCCTTCTCTGTGTCCATCCCCCTCTCTCCCTCTCTGTTTCCATCCCCCACCCCCCTCTCCCGTCCCTGTGTCCATCCCCCTCTTTGTGTCCAGACCCCTCTCCCCTTCTCTGTGTCCATCCCCCTCTCTTCTCTGTGGTCCACCCCCTCTCTCCCTCTCTGTGTCCATCCCCTTCTCCCCCTCTCTTTCCATCCTGCTCTCCCCCTCTCTATGTCCGCCCCCCACTCTCCCCACCTCCCGCTCTCTGTGTCCATCCCCCTCTCCCCCTCTGTCCATCCCCCTCGCCCTCTCTGTGTCCATCCTCCTCTCCCCTTCTGTCCATCCCTCTCTCCCCTCTCAGTCCATCCACCCTCCCTCTCTAAGTCTATTCCCCTCTCCCCCTCTGTATCCATTCCCCTCTCCACTCCCCCAGTCTGTGTCCATCCCCCTCTCCACCTCCACCGCCACCCCCCCCTCCCCGGTCTGTGTCCGTCCCCCTCTCCCGCCACCGTGTCCAAATATCTCTCCCCACCGTCTGTGTCCATCCCCCTCTCCCCCTCCCCTCTCCGCTCCCTGGGCCGGCGCTTGTTTGCAGGGCTGCCTGACTCTCAGCATGCTCCCGCCACTCCGTACTGCGTCTCTGGCTTTGTGCTGTCCCGCTTCCTGCTCTCCCCTCGGCCTCTCTCTCCCTTTACCCAGCAGCAGCCGTTCCCACTCACTCCCTTAACAGCGCAAAAACAGCAGGGGTGGGCAATCCCAGAGTGCCTGCCCAGTGAACCGCTAATCAGTGCTCATCCTGCCAGGCAGCCCGCTGTCAGTCACAGTAGTGACCAATCACAGTCAGGCATCCGCCGACTGTCAGACGCAGTCCCGCCTCTGCCTGACCTACACTTTAATAGGAGAACTGTGAATCAAAGCCGAGCCACGGGCAACCCGCTGTCAGTCAGAGGATTGGCCAGCCAGATGGAAGCCACGGACTTCAAAATTGTTTACCATGGGCACTGGTGTCCATGTCCGGACATGTTGCCGACCCCTGGTTTGTGGTATGTTTGTATGTCAGTGTGGTGTGTGTGTATCAGTGTGGTGTATGTGTGTTAGTGTATGGTCAGTGTGGTGTGTGTGTATGTCAGTGTGGTGTGTGTGTGTGTGTATGTCAGTGTGGTGTGTGTGTGTGTGTATGTCAGTGTGGTGTATGTGTGTTAGTGTGTTTGTGTATGGTCAGTGTGGTGTGTGTGTGTGTGTATGTCAGTGTGGTGTATACAAAGAACAAAGAAAATTACAGCACAGGAACAGGCCCTTCGGCCCTCCAAGCCTGCGCCGATCCAGATCCTCTATCTAAACATGTCGCCTATTTTCTAAGGGTCTGTATCTCTTTTCTTCCTGCCCATTCATGTATCTGTCTAGATACATCTTAAAAGACGCCATCGTGCCCGCATCTACCACCTCCGCTGGCAACGCGTTCCAGGCACCCACCACCCTCTGCGTAAAGAACTTTCCACGCATATCCCCCCTAAACTTTTCCCCTTTCACTTTGAACTCGTGTCCTCTAGTAATTGAATCCCCCACTCTGGGAAAAAGCCTCTTGCTATCCACCCTGTCTATACCTCTCATGATTTTGTACACCTCAATCAGGTCCCCCCTCAACCTCCGTCTTTCTAATGAAAATAATCCTAATCTACTCAACCTCTCTTCATAGCTAGCGTCCTCCATACCAGGCAACATCCTGGTGAACCTCCTCTGCACCCTCTCCAAATCATCTACATCCTTTTGGTAATGTGGCGACCAGAACTGCACGCAGTATTCCAAATGTGGCCGAACCAAAGTTCTATACAACTGTAACATGACCTGTATGTGTGTGTGTATGTCAGTGTGGTGTATGTGTGTTACGAAAATGATTCAATTTTTTGTTAAGTTTTTTCTGAGGACTTGTGTTTTAAAACGAAAAAATTCCATGGATGTGTTTTTTTTTACAAAATTCACTGAAAGGACATTTGAGATGTTGTTTGAAAACAACCTTTGCTGCAAATCATGTGCTTTAAGCTCAATAAACAGCAGAAACCTTGGTGACCTGGGGAAGATGTTTACAGAGAAGCCACATGTCAACGTTTATGGAGGTCAGGAGGTTGACTTTCTGTTTGGGGTTTGGATATCTTTTCAGTTCAGTTGGGGTGTGAACTGTTTTCAAGACAGTTGATGTTTTGCTGCCAAGGGAAAAGAAACCCCAGCTCATTTTGCCAGCAACTTTCTAAGAGACCCTGAGAAGGCCAGTGTGTCAGCTCCTTTGTCCTCCTGTTTTTGGAAAAACCCTGCGATTCGAGTGTGTGCTGGCTGAAACTCCTGATACCACATGTCTCCTGCAAAGCCTATCAGACGATTTCTCAACATCTCCATAATAAATTGCTTCTGAAAATATCCTAGTGACCCATCTCCATATACCCGGATGCCAGACAAAAAGGGACAACTGACTTCCTTCCACATCTCTTTTTACTTCAAGAATTAGCAAGTATTTGGCCAAAGTATTCTTGTTTTTTTGGGGGGGTTTTTTGGTAACTGACCTCTACAGAGAGAATTTCTGGGGGGTTTTCAGTGTGTGTGTTGAGTGTGTGTGAGGGGCTAAGGTAAAGGGAACTTTAATGTTTCAATATGTGTGTTAATGCTTTGCTTCATAACTGGTTAAGTCTTGTTTGATAAACTAATAATTTTGTTGTTTATTAAAGAAACCTGGTTGGTAGATTTTATTCTGGGATAAAGAGTAGAGTATATGATTGACCACATCAGTAACTGGGTCAATAATTAAATATGTGCTGCTGTGGGGAAGTGGAACTAGAAAAGACTATGCGCTCCTCCAACATCAGTCGTAACTGTGTGTCTGTGTCTGTGTCTGTGTGTGTGTGTGTGTCTGTGTCTGTGTGTGTAAGCGCATGTGTGCATTGTAAAGGAGATGCGAGAGAACCTTCTTTAAGGGAGAGGGGGCAAATAAAACTGAGAGGATGAATTAGGAAATCAGATCCCGTTTGAACCATCCATCATTGCCCTGAGTTCACTGATCACCAGCAATGAACTGGTTAAGAGTGAGAAAGGATAAATTGTAAATCATGAAGTGTGGGGGGGTGGGGGGGGGGAGGCGGCGGTGGAGGAAGCGACCCAAGCACAATAACCTCTGAAGAGATTCCAAACGTCCTTCACTTTGCTCTCAAGGTTTGTGTCTGGTAAACGCAGAGTGCGTCTGTCTGCAGGCAGTTCGACCCTTGCTGTGCTCCTGACGAGGCTACAAGGTCAGCATAACCCACCTTCAAACTTTCAGCAAGAGCACCGACAGACACAAGAGAGAGAAAGAAGGGAGAGGAATGAGGCGGGGACAAGGGAAGGGAGTGAACGAGCGGCAAGAGAGATGGGGGGGGAGGGGAGAGAGAGGGAAAGGAGGGGAAACGGGGGGGAGAGAGAAAGGGAAAGGGGAAGAAAAACTCAGTGAATCGGATAATCAGCCAGGCAACACTGTGTCTCTCAGTGTGCCTATTTGTGCAGGAGATTGAGAGAAATCTCTCACACTGTTTCCTGGAAGAATTAGTCACAGAACATCTGCAAGGACATCTAATATTTAATTAATAAAATATGCAAATAATGCTGCTCAAACACTTCAAAGAGGCTTTGTATCCTTCTGAAAGGATTTCAGATCTTTTGTTTTGAAGAACACCAGATCATTTTGTGTCCAATCTCCACTCACACACAGGCAAACATACTCACACAAAAACACTCACACAGGCAAACACACTCACACAAACACACTCACACAGGCAAATACACTCACACAAACACACTCACACAGGCAAATACACACACAAACACACTCACACAGGCAAATACACACAGGCAAATACACACAGGCAAACGCACTCACACAAACACACTCACACAGGCAAATACACACAGGCAAACACACTCACACAGGCAAACACACTCACACAAACACACTCACACAGGCAAACACACTCACACAAACAAACACAGGCAAACACACTCACACAAACACACACAGAAAAGCAAACACACTCACACAGGCAAATGCACTCACACAAACACACAGATGCACATACACCGAGCAAACACACACACACAAGCAAACACACCCACAGAAACACACACAAGACACATGCACAGATATACACACACATGACAGACAGACAGGCAAACACACACAGGCAAACATGCAAACACACAGTTAGGCACATAGAGGCATGTGTACACATAGACATGTGCGCATACAGGCACACCAGACACACATACAGGTACCCACAAATAAACACATGCACACAGACACGCACTTAGATAAACACAAACAGACACACTCACAGACATTTATACAGGTACACAAACACAGAGAAAAACAGACATGCAGACACCCACAGACACACATGCTAATACACACAGATACACACACACACACATGCATGCAGATACACAACAGAGCAGGCCATTTAAAACGTGGAGACCTTCATTTTTAGCTCCTTGCACTCTTGCTGTGTGTGTACCTGCAGTTTTCAACAGTGTGTGTGTGTCTGATTGCTGGCATTCCCAAACAGTCAGTGTCGGGGCTACTCACTGTCCCAACCCCCACTCCTTTTGGGGTTACTCTATGAAAAGAAACTTGGGAGATGTTTCTGTGACACGCTTCAAATCCTGGAGGACCTTTGCTAGAAAGAAATCTTAACCGTGATTGGAATTTATTCAGTCATGTAACAGGCAAAAACACTCACACAAACACACAGACAAACACACTCACACAAACTCACAGGCAAACACACTCACAAAAACTCACAGGCAAACACACACACAAACACACAGGCAAACACACTCACACAAACTCACAGGCAAACACACTCACACAGGCAAACTCACACACAAACTCTCACACAAACACACACTCACACAAACACACACTCACACAAACACACACAAACACACACACAAACACTCTCACACAAACTCGCAGGCAAACACACACACAAACACGCTCACACAAACTCACAGGCAAACACACTCACACAAACACTCACACAGGCAAACACACACACATCTCTCATGACTTCTGCTTTTACATTTCTCGATTCATGTTTCCTTCCACTCTCTCCCCCCTCTTTTCATCCTCCCCTCCCCCTCTCTCCCTCCCCGTCTCTCCCTCCCCCCTCACCCTCCCCCTCTCTCCCTCCCCATCTCTCTCCCTCCCCGTCTCTCTCCCTCCCCGTCTCTCTCTCTCCCCCCACCTCTCCCCTTCTCTCTCCTCCCCTCACTCTCTCCCCCACTCTTTCTTCCTCTCTCTAACCAACTTTCTCTCCCCCTTCTCTGCCTCCTCCCTCCCCTCACTCTGCCTCCCCACTCTCCCTCCTCCCACTCTCCCATCCCTCCCTCTCTCTCCTTCCCTCCCTCTCTCCCTCCCTCTCTCCTTCCCCCTTTCCCTCCATCTCTCCTCTCTCCCTCCTCTTCTTCCTCCCCTCTCACCCATTCTCTCCCTCCCTGCCCTCCCTCCCACCTCCCTGTCTCCCCCTCCCTCTCTGTCTCCTCCCTCTCTCTTTCTTCACCCTCTCTTCTTTCCTCTCTTCCTCCCCTTTCTCTCTCTTGCTGCTCTCTCCACCCACTTTCCCTTCCTTTCCTCTTTTTTCCCCTCTCTCGTTTTTTTTGATCATCTCTCTCCTACTTTTTCTTTTCTCTTTGTATTCCCCTGTCTCTCTCTTGCTGTTACTCTTGGTGTCTCTCTTACACTCATGTTCCCTCTCTCTCTCTCTCGCTGTCTTTTACTCCTCTTTACTGTTTCTTTCCCTCCCTCTCTCTCTCTCTGCCCTATATCCTGTTGCTGTGGTTTGTGGTAAACGGGGAAATGCTTTTCCCTGTTCACTGAGACGCTCAGCACTGTGAGGGTTAAGTAGGCGACTGTGTGTTCTTTCATTCATGTTGCATCAGCTCCAGCCTGTGGACGGCATGTTACACCTGACAGGAAAACTGACTCTTTTTTAAAAAAAACTTGGTGTAATTGCTGTCTGCAGCTGCTCTCCGTTTTAACAAGGGAGAGTTTTCCTTTGGAGTCACTTTTGCCTTGTGTGACAGCTGTCGGAATAGCAAATCTTTCCTTGTTCTGAGTGTGTTTGTGGAAGTGTAGCTGTGCATGAGTGTGTGTGTGTTTGTGAGAGTGTATGTATCTGAGTGTGTGTGTCTGTGCGTGTGTGTATATGTGTGTGAGTGTGCCTGTGTGTGTCTGTGCTTGATTGTGTGTATGTGCGTGTCAGTGCATGAGTGCGTGTGTATGTGTGTGTGCGTGCATGTCTCTGTGTCAGTGTGTCTGTGTGTATGTGCCTGTGTGTTTGTGTCTGGCTCTGTGTGTGTTTGTGTATCTGTCTGTGTGTGTGTCTCTCTCTCTGTCTGTGTTTGTGTGTCTGTTTGTGTGTGTGTCTGTGTTTGTGCGTGTGTGTATTTGTCTCTGTGTGTTTCTCTGTGCGTTTGTGTCTCTGTGTGTGTATCTCTCCCTCTCTCTGTCTATGTGTGTGTCTGTGTCTCGGGCTCTGTGTGTGTGTCTGTGTCTCTTTCTGTGTCTATGTGTGTGTGTCTGTTTGTGTATGTTTGTACCAGTGTGTGTGGCTCTGTGTGTTTATGTGTGTGTCTCTCTTTGTCTATGTGTGTGTGTCTGTTTGTGTGTGTCTCTGTGTGCGTGTGTGTTTGTGTATCTGTGTGTTTGCGTCTGTGTTTGTGTGTGTGCGTGTGTGGCTCTGTGTGTTTCTCTGTGTGTTTGTGTCTCTGTGTGTGTGTGGCTCTGTGTGTCTCTGTGTGTGTCTCTCTCTGTCTCTTTCTGTCTATGTGTTTGTATCAGTGTTTGTGTCTCTGTGTGTTTATGTGTGTGTCTCTGTGTGTTTGCGTCTCTGTGTGTGTAGCTGTGTGTGTCTGTGTGTGTATCTTTCTCTTTCTGTCTATGTGTGTGTGTGTCTGTGTGTGTGTGTCTCTCTCTGTGCGCCTCCCCATCTTTTTAGCCTGCTTTCAGCCTGATGAATTACTGCTAAGTTACAAGGCAAGGGCGGCCCGACCCGTGTGACCTTGGCGAGGGAGTGGGAGGGGTTTTGTGTTGGAAGCTGAAGAGCTGGAGGTCACTGGAAAATGGAGGTCGTGAGAAGGTGGACATTCCACCAGGTGCTGGATGACACGAGTCATGTGGCTCGGGAAGCCTGTTGACATGGTCAATATTTCAAGGACATTATTTTCAGCAATGAATGTACTGTTTGTGCGAGAGAGCTTCTTTCCCTTACTCACCCTCCACCCTGTTCCCTCCTTCTACCCTGTCTTTCTCCTTCTCTCTGTCCCTTCCAGCCCTCACAGCCTCCACCTTCCCACACATCCCACTCCTGGCAGGATCAAGCAACGGATCAGATTCTGACTCTCGTCTTCATTTTATCCATTTAACCGACACATGCACATACAAAAAGAAGGGAATTAAAAGGGCCTTCATTCAGTTATAGACATGGCCCTGTAATATGTGTTCCTTTGTAGCCTTTGTCACGTTATCTTGTCCCCAGCCTCGCAGGATATCATCTAATTCCCTCGGCATGGAAAAAAGGGAGATGTCAATGGCTAACTACAATGAATTAGCCCAGCAAAGTAGATGAGCTTGTGAATTATTTGTGTTGGAAAGATGAAAAAAGCGGAGGAGGTATCAGTGGTGATGAGAGAGATACAGAGCAATAGGAGGTGATGGACAGAGATCGGAGGAGGGCAGATAGAAGGAGGGGAACAGATAGCAATACAGAAAGTCAGTAGCTAGTCCTGTTAACCTTGTATCCTTGTATTTATTTGCAGCTTTGTGTGTGTGTCTCTCTCTTCTGGTGAGATTTAAACCCATGCCCTGACATACGCACACTAGATTAAGAGGGAGTTACCGTAGATCCGGAGCTGGTGTCCTCTGCTTGTGTTTTTGTCCCTGGTCATAGTCAAGTCGGAGGGGACATGGATTTCACCTCCCTGTCCACTGCAGCCTCACCCGTGAGGGGTGACTGAGTAATGTGCCAATTAACATTCAGGCATTTCCCTCCCACTCTCAAACAGAGTTCAGGAAGGACTCCTTTTTGCTGCTCGGAACTGATCATTAAACTTTCCCTTTCTTGTCCCGTCCTTTTTGTTGTTGCTGTAGGATGTAGGGCTTGTTTGCTGTTTGGAAATTAGAAATGGTTGAAGCTTCTCTACCATCTCTCAATAGACAATAAGAGCAAAACAAGCCGATTGTATTGGAAGCACTGTGGAGAGAGAGAGTGTGTACAGAGTTACTGCCGATCAGAATTTGCAGAAACCAATTTTGTTTTTCTTCTCAAAAGGGAAAAGTCTCATTTTGAGGTTTCTCGGTAATTATTGTTGTGCGAAAGAACTTCAGTTACACTCTGAAAGGACAACAACAAAACTAATTTGAACCCTATTCTCACTGAGATAGTGTTTGTATGGAAGTGACTGTCCACTAAAGGCCTGCTACCCGACCCGAACCCGACGGGACCTGACGACAGGTGTCAGGTTTGGGTCCCTCCTCCGGGTCCGGATTTCGGGCTCGGGCTCGGGTCCGGGTCAGTCTGGGTCGGGTCGGACCCGCACAGGAAGTCTTGCATTTTGCTCTGCTGGAGTGGAGAGTATAAAAGTTTAAAAAACTTACCTGAGCTGGATTCCAGAACGTCAGGGAGAGAGACTCTGAGTCTGCGCAGTGAGCGTCTCAATGACGTCATCACGCTCACGCTGCAGCTTCCTTAATCCATCCATCCAAAAGCGGCACGATGGAATTAAGGTATGGTTCTGTCGGGTTCGGGTCAGGTTTTTTATTTGCTGACCTGAGCAGTCCTTTACACTCCACCCCTGTTCCCTGATTAGGGTTTCCCTGCCCATGCCCCTGGAGAGCAGTGGGGAACAGGGATTGAAGTGGGTCAGGAATGGGGGGTTCTGAAAGGCTCACAGTCAGTGCTGGGACACTCAGTCCTGTTATATACACACAGTCAGTGCTGGGACACTCAGTCCTGTTATACACACACAGTCAGTGCTGGGACACTCAGTCCTGTTATACACACACAGTCAGTGGTGGGACACTCAGTCCTGTTATACACACACAGTCAGTGCTGGGACACTCAGTCCTGTTATGTACACACACAGTCAGTGCTGGGACACTCAGTCCTGTTATACACACAGTCAGTGCTGGGACACTCAGTCCTGTTATGTACACACACAGTCAGTGCTGGGACACTCAGTCCTGTTATACACACAGTCAGTGCTGGGACACTCAGTCCTGTTATGTACACACACAGTCAGTGCTGGGACACTCAGTCCTGTTATGTACACACACAGTCAGTGCTGGGACACTCAGTCCTGTTATACACACAACCAGTGCTGGGACACTCAGTCCTGTTATACACACAGTCAGTGCTGGGACACTCAGTCCTGTTATGGACACAGTCAGTGCTGGGACACTCAGTCCTGTTATACACACACAGTCAGTGCTGGGACACTCAGTCCTGTTATACACACACAGTCAGTGCTGGGACACTCAGTCCTGTTATGGACACAGTCAGTGCTGGGACACTCAGTCCTGTTATAGACACAGTCAGTGCTGGGACACTCAGTCCTGTTATACACACAGTCAGTGCTGGGACACTCAGTCATGTTATAGACACAGTCAGTGCTGGGACACTCAGTCCTGTTATACACACACAGTCAGTACTGGGACACTCAGTCCTGTTATAGACACAGTCAGTGCTGGGACACTCAGTCCTGTTATAGACACAGTCAGTGCTGGGACACTCAGTCCTGTTATACGCACAGTCAGTGCTGGGACACTCAGTCCTGTTATACGCACAGTCAGTGCTGGGACACTCAGTCCTGTTATACGCACAGTCAGTGCTGGGACACTCAGTCCTGTTATACACACACAGTCAGTGCTGGGACACTCAGTCCTGTTATACACACACAGTCAGTGCTGGGACACTCAGTCCTGTTATACGCACAGTCAGTGCTGGGACACTCAGTCCTGTTATACGCACAGTCAGTGCTGGGACACTCAGTCCTGTTATAGGCACAGTCAGTGCTGGGACACTCAGTCCTGTTACACATACACGCAGTCAGTGCTGGGAGACTCAGTCTCACCTACCTGTGGTCTGGGGTTCCATCGCTGGGCCTGTATCTGAGGCCCTTACCGTACCGGCAGTTATCTCTGCTTCCAGTGCCGCTGCTGAGCTTGCTGAGCTGCTGGCCCTGTGATTGGCTATCTCCTCTTGGAGGCGGGATCCCAGTCTTTAAAGGGACAGGGATGCCGCCTCCTAAAACCTTGACACCAAAAGACGGGAGGATCGCTCTCGGGGTGGGGTTTGGGATCTGGGGATACAAAAAGGCAGAGGCGGGGTGCCCACACCTTTTTGGGCTAGTGCTGGGAGCCCCACCTCCTGCACAGAATCCAGCCCACAGTGTTAAGAGACCCATAGTTAAGACAATGTTAGATTTCCTGCCACTGCACACCTAATATTGGCACAGTATTTATGTGGGTGGGTGTGACTGAGGTCTGTCCTCCATTACACCCAATGAACAACTTTCTTACTGTCCTGTCCATTTTTCAGCGCACTCTCTGGGGGAAGGAACTTACGCCCTGTTGGTTTTGGGCTGAGTTTGCACCGATGAGCTGATAATGGCATGGTGACCATCTCCTGTGTCCTGACTTCATTTAAACTGAATGGCAATAGGCCACAAATAGCCCAGACCAGTTGGGTGTTGGCGAGTAGGTGGACATATAAGGACATAAGAAATAGGAGTAGCAGAGCCCCTCCAGCCTTCACTGCCATTCATTGACCTCCATTCCACATTGCCACTCTATCCTCCATATCCCCTTATTACCCTGGAGTCCAAAAATCTATTGATGTCTTTCTTGACTATACTCAACGACTGAGCATCTGCGGCTCTCAGGGGTGGAGAATTCCAAAGGCTCACAACCCTTTCAGTGAAGAAAATTTGAGAAGGTATTGAAGGCTTTGCTGAATCATTATTTTAGCAATTGCATTTCATTTAGCACTGGCTTTTCTGTCAATTCCCATGGGGCTTCCTTCACTCTGAGTTCCTCCTGACAGGGCACGATGGACTTCTCTTGTGGGATCCTCCTGTACCTTTAGTTTCCCAGAAGGAGATGAGAAACAAAGGGAGCTCAGAGTGACCCAGCTGCTCATTCAGGATGTATCCCAATGGTTTAGTTCCCAGCTGCTCGTCTCTGCTGTTCTGTGTCTCACCCAGTACTCTTCCCTTTGTATCGATCTATGTTTTTGTCTACCCTGATCCTGCCATGCTGGATGACTCCACGATTGAGCGAGAGAGTAGAAGAGCTGGATGTACTGGTCATCTTCCTGTGGTCTCCCCTGTCACCCACTTGGTGTGACTGCCCTCTCTTACTCCACTCTTACTCAGTCCAAACAAAGCTGACCTATTCCCATTCATGACTTTGCCTCCTGTCTCTGGAGTTGCAGTTATGAATCATCTTTCAATTCCTCAGGATGTCCAAAATTGCAACTATGCAGATTGAATTCCTTCTGAAAAGTTGTCACTGTTATCTGTACATGCAAGGCCCCACAAACAGCAATGAGGTCATTATAATTTCAAATCTTCACAGCCTGTGTCCTACACTGTCCTGTACTGTAACAGTCTGTGTTCTGTACTGTAACAGTCTGTGTCCTATACTGTAACAGTCTGTGTCCTGTACTGTAACAGTCTGTGTTCCATACTGTAACAGTCTGTGTCCCACACTGTCCCGTACTGTAACAGTCTGTGTCCTGTACTGTAACAGTCTGTGTCCTATACTGTAACAGTCTGTGTCCCGTACTGTAACAGTCTGTGTCCCATACTGTAACAGTCTGTGTCCCACACTGTCCCGTACTGTAACAGTCTGTGTCCTGTACTGTAACAGTCTGTGTCCCATACTGTCCTGTACTGTAACAGTCTGTGTCCTGTACTGTAACAGTCTGTGTCCCATACTGTAACAGTCTGTGTTCCATACTGTCCTGTACTGTAACAGTCTGCGTCCTGTACTGTAACAGTCTGTGTCCCATACTGTAACAGTCTGTGTTCCATACTGTCCTGTACTGTAACAGTCTGTGTCCTGTACTGTAACAGTCTGTGTCCCATACTGTAACAGTCTGTGTCCCACACTGTCCTGTACTGTAACAGTCTGTGTCCTGTACTATAACAGTCTGTGTCCCATACTGTAACAGTCTGTGTTCCATACTGTCCTGTACTGTAACAGACTGTGTCCCATACTGTAACAGTCTGTGTCCCATACTGTAACAGTCTGTGTTCCATACTGTCCTGTACTGTAACAGTCTGTGTCCCATACTGTAACAGTCTGTGTCCCATACTGTCCTGTACTGTAACAGTCTGTGTCCTGTACTGAAACAGGCTGTGTCCCATACTGTAACAGTCTGTGTTCCATACTGTCCTGTACTGTAACAGTCTGTGTCCTGTACTGTAACAGTCTGTGTCCCAAACTGTCATGTACTGTAACAGTCTGTGTCCTGTACTGTAACAGTCTGTGTTCCATACTGTCCTGTACTGTAACAGTCTGTGTCCTGTACTGTAACAGTCTGTGTCCCGTACTGTAACAGTCTGTGTCCCACACTGTCCTGTACTGTAACAGTCTGTGTCCTGTACTGTAACAGTCTGTGTTCCATACTGTCCTGTACTGTAACAGTCTGTGTACTGTAACAGTCTGTGTCCCACACTGTCCTGTACTGTAACAGTCTGTGTCCTGTACTGTCCTGTACTGTAACAGTCTGTGCCCCATACTGTAACAGTCTGTGTCCCATACTGTCCTGTACTGTAACAGTCTGTGTCCTGTACTGTAACAGTCTGTGTCCCATACTGTAACAGTCTGTGTTCCATACTGTCCTGTACTGTAACAGTCTGTGTCCTGTACTGTAACAGTCTGTGTCCCACACTGTCCTGTACTGTAACAGTCTGTGTCCTGTACTGTAACAGTCTGTGTCCCGTACTGTAACAGTCTGTGTCCCACACTGTCCTGTACTGTAACAGTCTGTGTCCTGTACTGTAACAGTCTGTGTTCCATACTGTCCTGTACTGTAACAGTCTGTGTACTGTAACAGTCTGTGTCCCACACTGTCCTGTACTGTAACAGTCTGTGTCCTGTACTGTCCTGTACTGTAACAGTCTGTGCCCCATACTGTAACAGTCTGTGTCCCATACTGTCCTGTACTGTAACAGTCTGTGTCCTGTACTGTAACAGTCTGTGTCCCATACTGTAACAGTCTGTGTTCCATACTGTCCTGTACTGTAACAGTCTGTGTCCCACACTGTCCTGTACTGTAACAGTCTGTGTCCTGTACTGTAACAGTCTGTGTCCCATACTGTCCTGTACTGTAACAGTCTGTGTCCCATACTGTAACAGTCTGAGTCCCATACTGTCCTGTACTGTAACAGTCTGTGTCCTGTACTGTAACAGTCTGTGTCCCATACTGTAACAGTCTGTGTTCCATACTGTCCTGTACTGTAACAGTCTGTGTCCTGTACTGTAACAGTCTGTGTCCCATACTGTAACAGTCTGTGTCCCACACTGTCCTGTACTGTAACAGTCTGTGTCCTGTACTGTAACAGTCTGTGTCCCATACTGTAACAGTCTGTGTCCCACACTGTTCCGTACCGTAACAATCTGTGTCCCGTACTGTAACAGTCTGTGTTCCATACTGTCCTGTACTGTAACAGTCTGTGTCCTGTACTGTAACAGTCTGTGTCCCACACTGTCCTGTACTGTAACAGTCTGTGTCCCATACTGTCCTGTACTGTAACAGTCTGTGTCCCATACTGTAACAGTCTGTGTTCCATACTGTCCTGTACTGTAACAGTCTGTGTCCTGTACTGTAACAGTCTGTGTCCCACACTGTCCTGTACTGTAACAGTCTGTGTCCTGTACTGTAACAGTCTGTGTTCCATACTGTCCTGTACTGTAACAGTCTGTGTACTGTAACAGTCTGTGTCCCACACTGTCCTGTACTGTAACAGTCTGTGTCCTGTACTGTAACAGTCTGTGTCCCATACTGTCCTGTACTGTAACAGTCTGTGCCCCATACTGTAACAGTCTGTGCCCCATACTGTCCTGTACTGTAACAGTCTGTGTCCTGTACTGTAACAGTCTGTGTCCCATACTGTAACAGTCTGTGTTCCATACTGTCCTGTACTGTAACAGTCTGTGTCCTGTACTGTAACAGTCTGTGTCCCATACTGTCCTGTACTGTAACAGTTTGTGTCCTGTACTGTAACAGTCTGTGTCCCACACTGTCCTGTACTGTAACAGTCTGTGTCCTGTACTGTAACAGTCTGTGTCCCATACTGTCCTGTACTGTAACAGTCTGTGTCCCATACTGTAACAGTCTGTGTCCCATACTGTCCTGTACTGTAACAGTCTGTGTCCTGTACTGTAACAGTCTGTGTCCCATACTGTCCTGTACTGTAACAGTCTGTGTCCCATACTGTAACAGTCTGAGTCCCATACCGTCCTGTACTGTAACAGTCTGTGTTATGTACTGTAACAGTCTGTGTCCCATACTGTAACAGTCTGTGTCCCACACTGTTCCGTACCGTAACAATCTGTGTCCCGTACTGTTCTGACCAGGTGTGATAGGTGTCTAGGGCTTTTTTACTGTCTTCACCTGGTCTTATTGTAACAGGGTTTATTTTTAAACACACAGTGTTTTGAGCTCCCCCTTGTTGAATCCTTGTTCACTGCTTTCCAATTATAAGGCAAAGAAACCAGCACAAACAGGCTTTCTTAGGTTTAAAGAAGAAAAGTGAAATGTATTAAATTTACTTAAACTCTAATTCAGTTAATGCCTAAGGATATACGACACACCCATGCTAGCATGTGTAAGCAATACATGCAAATAGGGACAGAAAAGAGCAGAAGAATAATATAGTAGAGAGGTTTGAGGCAGTCTCTGAAGGGCGTTCTTATTACTGTTTCTGTGTTTCCAGCTTGTCGTAGAATCTTTGTAGACAGCTCTTACTTTTCGTTGGGGCCCAGTATTCTTCTTAAACCTTGTTCACTGTTGGAGACTTTTCTCTCTTGGGTTCACATGTCTTCAATGGTTTCTGAAGCTGGTGAGAGTGAGATGAGAGCAGACAGGAGAGAGGTCTTTTCAGTCCAGGAGCTAACAGCCTTCTCATTTTTAATCCTGTGACCCGTTCAAATTCAAAAAACTCCAACGCTATCAGTTTGTGTCCCACACTGTAACAATGTATCCTGTACTGTAACAGTCTGTGTCCCACACTGTAACAATCTGTGTCCTGTACTGTAACAGTCTGTGTCCCACACTGTAACAATCTGTGTCCTGTACTGTAACAGTCTGTGTCCCACACTGTAACAATCTGTGTCCTGTAATGTAACAGTCTGTGTCCCACACTGTCCCGTACTGTAACAGTCTGTGTCCTGTACTGTAACAGTCTGTGTCCCATACTGTCCTGTACTGTAACAGTCTGTGTCCTGTACTGTAACAGTCTGTGTCCCACACTGTCCTGTACTGTAACAGTCTGTGTCCTGTACTGTAACAGTCTGTGTCCCATACTGTAACAGTCTGTGTTCCATACTGTCCTGTACTGTAACAGTCTGTGTCCTGTACTGTAACAGTCTGTGTCCCATACTGTAACAGTCTGTGTCCCACACTGTCCCGTACTGTAACAGTCTGTGTCCTGTACTGTAACAGTCTGTGTCCCATACTGTCCTGTACTGTAACAGTCTGTGTCCCATACTGTAACAATCTGTGTCCCACACTGTCCTGTACTGTAACAGTCTGTGTCCTGTACTGTAACAGTCTGTGTCCCACACTGTCCCGTACTGTAACAGTCTGTGTCCTGTGCTGTAACAGTCTGTGTCCCATACTGTAACAGTCTGTGTCCCACACTGTCCTGTACTGTAACAGACTGTGTCCCGTACTGTAACAGTCTGTGTCCCGTACTGTAACAGTCTGTGTCCCACACTGTCCTGTACTGTAACAGTCTGTGTCCTGTACTGTAACAGTCTGTGTCCCATACTGTAACAGTCTGTGTTCCATACTGTCCTGTACTGTAACAGTCTGTGTCCTGTACTGTAACAGTCTGTGTCCCACACTGTAACAATCTGAGTCCTGTACTGTAATAGGCTGTGTCCCACACTGTAACAATCTGTGTCCTGTACTGTTACATTCTGTGTCCCACACTGTAACAATCTGTGTCCTGTACTGTAACAGTCTGTGTCCCATACTGTAACAATCTGTGTCCTCGACTGTAACAGCTTGTGTCCTACAGTGTAACAATGTGTCCCACACTGTAACAATCTGTGTCCTGTACTGTAACAATCTGTGTCCCATACTGTAACAATCTGAGTCCTGTACTGTAACAGTCTGTGTCCCACACTGTAACAATCTGTGTCCTCGACTGTAACAGCTTGTGTCCTACACTGTAACAATGTGTCCTGCACTGTAACAGTCTGTGTCTCACACTGTCCCACACGGTAACAAACTGTGTCCCACACTGTAACAATCTGTGTCCTGTACTGTTACATTCTGTGTCCCACACTGTAATAATTTGTGTACTACACTGTAACAATCTGTGTCCCACCCTGTCCTGTACTGTAACAGTTTGTGTCCCACCCTGTCCTGTACTGTAACGATCTGTGTCCTGTACTGTAACAGTCTGTGCCCACACTGTCCTGTACTGTAACAGTCTGTGCCCCACACTGTCCTGTGCTGTAACAGTCTGCATGGAACACCATAACAGTCTGTGTCCCACACTATCTTCTACTGCAACAGTCTGCATGGAACACTGTAGGAGTCTGTGTCCCACAACTATCCCATATTGAAACAGTCTATGGCCCCCACGGTAACAGTCTGTGTCCCACACAATCACATCATGTCCTGCATGTGAGGTACAACTGAGATCTCAGTGAAGCTTTTATAGCAGCTGGGGAATGTTGACCAACTCTGTCCTTGAACCCAGATAGTGGGCCATTGACCAACTCTGTCCCTGATCTTGGATAGTGGACTATTGACGAACTCTGTCCTGACCCCAGATAGTGGACCATTGATCAACTCTGTTCCTGACCCCAGATAGTGGACCATTGACCAACTCTGTCACTGACCCCAGATAATGGACCATTGACCAACTCTGTCCATGGTCTTGGATAGTGGACCATTGACCAACTCTATCTCTGACCCCAGATAGTGGGCCATTAACCAACTTTATCCCCGACCCCAGACAGTGGACCATTGACCATCTCTGTCCCTGACCCCAGACAGTGGACCATTGACCAGCTCTATCCCTGACTCCAGATAGTGGGCCACTGACCAACTCTGTCCCTGACTCCGAACAGTGGACCATTGACCTGCTCTGTCCCTGACTCCAGATAGTAGACCACTGACCAACTCTGCTCCTGACCCCAGGTAGTGGACCATTGACCAACACTGTTCCTGATCCCAGATAGTGGACAATTGACCAGCTGTGCCCTGACCCCAGACAGTGGACCATTGACCAACTCTGTCCCTGACTCCAGATAGTGGACCATTGACCTGTTCTGTCCCTGACTCCAGATAGTGGACCATTGACCAACTCTGTCCCTGACCCCAGATAGTGGACCATTGACCAACTCTGTCTCTGACTCTGGATAGAAGACCATTGACCAACTCTGTCCCTGACCCCAGCTGTGGATCATTGACCAACTCTGTCCCTGACCCCAGATAGTGGACCACTGACAAACTCTGTCCCTGACCCCAGATAGTGGACCACTGACCAACTCTGTCCCTGACCCCAGATAGTGGACCATTGACCAACTCTGTCTCTGACCCTGGATAGTGGACCATTGACCAACTCTGTCCCTGACCCCAGATAGTGGACCATTGACCAACTCTGTCCCTGACCCCAGATTGTGGACCATTGACCAACTCTGTCCCTGACCCCAGATAGTGGACCATTGACCAACTCTGTCTCTGACCCTGGATAGTGGACCATTGACCAACTCTGTCCCTGACCCCAGATAGTGGACCATTGACCAACTCTGTCCCTGACCCCAGATTGTGGACCATTGACCAACTCTGTCCCTGACCCCAGATAGTGGACCATTGACCGACTCTGTCCCTGACGCCAGATAGTGGACCATTGACCAACTCTGTCTCTGACCCTGGATAGTGGACCATTGACCAACTCTGTCCCTGACCCCAGATAGTGGACCATTGACCAACTCTGTCCCTGACCCCAGATTGTGGACCATTGACCAACTCTGTCCCTGACCCCAGATAGTGGACCATTGACCAACTCTGTCTCTGACCCCAGATCATGGACCATTGGCCAACTCTGTCCCTGACCCCAGATCGAGGGCCATTGATCAACTCTGTGCCTGATCTTGTAGAGTGGACCATTGACCAACTCTGTCGTTGACCCCAGATAGTGGACCATTGACCAACTCTGTCCCTGACCCCAGATCGGGGCCATTGACCAACTCTGTGCCTGATCTTGTATAGTGGACCATTGACCAACTCTGTCCCTGACCCCAGATAGTGGATCATTGACCAACTCTGTCTCTGACCCCAGATCATGGACCATTGACCAACTCTGTCCCTGACCCCAGATCGAGGGCCATTGACCAACTCTGTCCCTGACCCCAGATAGTGGACCATTGACCAACACTGTCCCTGACCCCAAGTAGTGGACCCTTGACCAACTCTGTCACAGACCCCAGATAGTGGACCATTGACCAACTCTGTCTCTGACCCTGGATAGTGGAGCATTGACCAACTCTGTCTCTGACCCCAGATAGTGGACCATTGACCAACTCTGTCCCTGATCTTGGATGGTGGACCATTGACCAACTCTGTCCCTGACCCCAGATAATGGACCATTGACCAACTCTGTCCCTGACCCCAAGTAGTGGACCATTGACCAACTCTGTCCCTGACTCCGGATAGTGGGCCATTGACCAAGTCTGTCCCTGATCTTGGATAGTGGAGCATTGACCAACTCTGTCTCTGACCCCAGATAGTGGACCATTGACCAACTCTGTCCCTGATCTTGGATGGTGGACCATTGACCAACTCTGTCCCTGACTCCAGATAGTGGACCATTGAACATATCTGTTCCTGATCTTGGATGGTGGACCATTGACCAACTCTATTCCTGATCCCAGATAGTGGACCATTGACCAACTCTGTCCCTGATCTTGGATGGTGGACCATTGACCAACTCTGTCCCTGACTCCAGATAGTGGACCATTGAACATATCTGTTCCTGATCTTGGATGGTGGACCATTGACCAACTCTGTCCATGATCAAAGATAGTGGACCATTGACCAACTCTGTCCGTGATCAAAGATAGTGGACCATTGACCAACTCTGTTCCTGATCCCAGATAGGGGACCATTGACCAAACTCTGTCCCTGACCCCGGAAGGATAGCGAACCTCTGGGAAATTCGTTACCCTTGCCTCATAAGGGGGAAGATAACTGACATGAAAATATCCTTTTGATAACGAGGTGTGCAGACTTTTCTTTTACTTTGAATCCTTCCAATCAGGTTTCTGCCCCAGCCACAGCACTAAACAAAGCCACAAATGACGACATCCTCTCTGACTGGGTAAACTATCCTTCCTCATTCTCTTCCATCTCTCTGCACTCTTTGACGCGGTTCGGCCACACCACCCTCCCCCAGTGCCTCTCCTCTGTTGTCCAGCTGCATAGGACTGACTCACCTGGTGATTTCCCTTTGTAATGGGATGTGAGACTGGGCGAGTCGAGGTGGTGACCAGTGTATGGTGTGACGTTAGGCACCAGTCTTGGGTTGGATGCAGGGAAAGAGAAGCACTGGATGAGTGAAAGCCCCAAGTAAGCGAGTAAGTGCCCCTCACCAACCTACCTCCTCCGGGTGAGATCCTGGAATGCCTTCCTATACTCTGAAGGGCTGTGAACAGTTCTGGTCTCCATATTGCAGAAAGAATATAGAGGCACTGGAGAGGATGCAGAAAAGATTCAGGAGAATGATACCAGAACTAAGAGGTTAAAACTATCAGGAAAGACTGAACAGCCTGGGTTTTTTTTCTCTAGAAAAGAGAAGGCTGAGGGGTGATCTGGTAGAGGTCTTTAAAATTATGAAAGATTTCGATTGGGTAGACGTAGACAAGTTCCCACGTGAGAGGGAGATGAAAATTAAGGGTCATAAATATAAGATAGTCACTACTAAATCCAGTAGGGAATTCAGGAGAAACTTCTTTACCCAGAAAGTAGTGAGAATGTGGAACTTGCAATGACGTGGAGTGGTTGAGGTAAATAGCATAGATGCATTTACAGGGAAGTTAAATAAGTATATGAGGGAGAAAGGAATAGAAGGATATATTGATAGGGTGAGATGACGTCCTGTGGGAGGAGGCTCATATGGAGCATAAACACTGACAAAGTACACTTGAACCGAATGGCTTGTTTCTGTTCTGTACACACTCGTTGTATGATGACTCCTCTTCCCTGCATTCTACAGCACTTCCTCTGAATCCCAATCAAAGTTGGTTCTCTGACTTCTTCAAGAAGCTGCCCAACTACATCAAAGCTTTGGGAAATTCCCAGTAATCCCGACAAAATCCGGTCATGCCAACTACTTGAAAAGGTCACCTCCAGGTCATAATTATTCCTGCTCCAAAAGATCGCCTGCTGGTAATGGTGCCACCTCATTCAAAGGATCTCCTCCCAGGTCATAATTCCTTGATGGGATCAGTCCAGGTCATGAACCCCCCCCCCCCGCACCCCACCAACTGCTCTAAAAGGTCACCTACAGGTTATGACTCCAACTGCTCCATAGAGGCCAACTCCAGGTCAGGCCAATAGGATTTGTTAGTTATACAAATAGAAATATAAAGGTATTGAATGGGATCAAAACTGATTGCTGAGGATCAAAATTGTTCAAAGCTGTTAAGAAGCTTTACTAAATTCTAGTCATCTCCAGGAATGAGGGACTCCAGTTTCAGTGGAAAGACTAGAGAAGCTGGGATTGTTCTCCTTGAAGTAAAGGAGGTTACAAGTGAGCTTTAGTAGAGATTTTTATAATTATGAAGGGTTTTGATGGAGTAAATATGGAGAAACTGCTTCAGTGGCGAGTGAATTGGTAACCAGAGGGCATATTTTTAAAATAATGGCAAAAGGAATCAGCAGGGAGGTGAGGAAACAATTGTTGTGATCTGGAACGCACTGCCTGAAAGGGCATTGGAAACAAATTCAGTAGTAACTTTCAAAAGGAAATTGGATAAATGCTTGAAGAGGAGAAATTTACAGGACTATGGGGAACGTGTAGGGGAGTGGGGCTCATTTGATAGCTCTTTAAAAGAACTAGCACATACGATGGGCTGATTGCCCAACTATGTTGTAAGCTGCTACAAGTGAGTTACAGATTGGCATCTAACTTGAGAGATTCAGACAATTTTTTAATAAAATAATGAATACCTGGGCGTGAGTTACATTTGGTGTTCAGTCCATGACGCACAGCAGGAACACATTCCGTCCTTCGAAACTGTTCCACGACTCATTGAGACCCGTCTTGGTTCCGTATCTCTTTACACCCTTGCTGAACAAAAATCCAACAAGCTCAGTTTTCAAATTTTGAATTGCCCCAGCATTCCCAGCTTTCTGGGGACAGAGTGTTCCTGATTTCCATGACTCTTTGTATAGGTTCTCTAATGAAAATCAGGATTTATTCTGGTACTCTCTGACATGGTTGTCCTATCTACATTACTGCAGAGACTATACTTCATTGGCTGTAAAGCACTGTGGGATGCACTGAGGTTGTGCAAAGGTGCTGTATAAATGGAGTTTCCCGATGTGTTCTATCATTCAGCACATTTCACAGTCACTGGCTGTCACACATAAGCTCCTTTTGTCTGTACTGAGTGTTGCCTGCAATCAGCATTTCCTCTCGAGTGTCATGATGTGCCTCCATGCAAAACAGGAAGTGCTTGCAGGAGGAAACTAGGGCGGAGCCAGGAACTGCAACTGAGCTGGGAATGCCAGGGCAATTGAAAATTTCAAAACTGAGCTTGATGGATTTTTTTCGGCAAGGGCATAAAGGGATACTGAACCAAGACGGCTTATTGGAGTAAAGACACAGATCAGCCATGATCTAAATGAGTGGTGGAACAGTTTCGAGGGGCAGAATGGCCTCCTGCTGTTCCTTTCCTGACCGCCTGCGATGGTGCAGACTGATGCTGTGCCAGTGGCAGACACACAGCTGTGTTTCTTGCGGAGTCAGCGTTGAAAAGTTTCCTTTCTGTTTCGGGTACTTTATCTACAACAGCAACAACGCACATTCATGTTGTGCCTCCATAATGCAGTAAAACCTGCCAAGGAACTTCTCAGGAGAATTATTGGACAACATTTGACACTGAGCCACAGGATGAGATATTGGGGCAGGTGACCAAAAGCTCAGTGGAAGTTGTGTATTCATGAGTGTCTTAAAGCAGGAGAGAGAGCAGTAGTGGGTCAGAAAGGTTTAGGAAAGAAATTCTAGAGCTTGGGGCCAGGCAGCTGAAGGCATGGCCTCTAATGGTGGAGCGATTAAAATCGGGGATTTTTAAGAGGCCAGAATTAGAGGAGCACACATATCTCGGAGGCTTATGGGGCTGGAGAGGAGATTACAGAGATAGGGGCGAGGCTGAGAATTTTAAAATCTTCTGATTTGTTCCGCATGTGTACAGGGGTGTGTTTGAGTACTTCCTAGTGACTGCTTTCAGAGATACATGAGGCCTTGAGTCTGCTGTCTGCCATTCCATAATATAGGGAGGCTGTAACAAAGAAAGAACTTGCATTTATATAGCACCGTTCATGTGCTCAGTACATCCCAAGGATATCAGGGAAAACTCCCCTGCTGTTCTTTGAATTAATGCCATGGAATCTTTCACCTCCATCCGAGAGGGCAGACGAGGCCTTGGTTTCATGGCACTTCCAGCATGAGGTGCTCCAGCCTAGATTTTGTGCTCAAGTCTCTGGAATGGGACTTGAGAGACAAGAGTGTTACCCACAGTGCCACGAATGACAACCTGGTATCTTCCTGCCTGTAGACCACTGATATGTGTGTCTTCGGCACCGAACCATCTTCTACTGTGTACTTAGAAACCAACCTTTTGAGATGACGGAACTTATACCATATCCCTCTATGCCTTGCTCATTCAAGTACCTGTCCAGATGCCTCGTAAATGTTGCTACTGTTCCTACCTCCACCACCTCCTCAGACAGCTCATTCCAGATACCCATTATTCTTTGTGTGAAAAATTTACCCCTTTGATCCCCTTTAAACCTCCTCCCTCTCACCTTAAATCTATGCCCTCTAGTTTTAGTCAGCCCTACCATGGGAAACAGACTCTGGCTATCTACCCTATCTATGCCTCTCACAATTTTATATACCACTATCATGTCTCCTCTCAGCCTCCTTCGCTCCAGGGAAAACAGACCCAGCCCATCCAATCTCTCTTTATAACTCAAGCCCTCCAAACCAGGCAACATCCTTGTGAATCTTTTCTGCACCCTCTCTAGCTTAATCCCATCTTTCCTGTAGTGCGGCGACCAGAACTGCACACAGTACTCCAAATGCGGCCTAACCAACGTTATGTACAACTGTAACATGACGTCCCAACTCTTGTACTCAGTGCCTCGGCCGATGAAGGCAAGCATGCCATATGCCTTCTTCACCACCCTGTCTACTGTGTTGCCACTTTCAGGGAACTATGTACTTGCACCCCAAGGTCTCACTGCTCAACTATACTCCCCAGGGCCCTGCCATTCCTGCCCTGGTTTAACTTCCCAAAATGCTTCACTTCACACTTGTCTGCATTAAATCCCATTTGCCGCTCCCTTGCCCACTTTCCCAGTTGATCTATAACCTGTTGTAATTTTAGACAATCTTCTTCACTGTCCACAATACCACCAATTTTGGTGTCATCTGCAAACTTACCAATCATGCCCCTTACATTCACATCCAAGTCATGAATATATATGACAAACAACAGAGGGCCCAGCACCGATCCCTGCGGCACACCACTGGTCACCGGCCTCCAATCTGGAAAAACAACCCTTCACTACCACCTTCTGCCTCCTATCACCAAGCCAATTTTGTATCCAATTAGCTAGCTCACCCTGGATCCCATGTGTTTGAACCTTCTGGACCAGCCTACCATGCGGGACCTTGTCAAAGGCCTTGCTAAAGTCCATGTAGACAACGTCCATCGCCCTCCCCTCGTCAATCCTCTTGGTCACCTCCTTGAAAAACTCAATCAAATTCGTGAGGCATGATTTCCCACGCACAAAGCCATGCTGACTATTCCCAATCAGACCATGCCTTTCCAGATGCATATAAATCCTGTCTCTCCGAATCCCTTCCAATAACTTTCCCACCACTGATGTAAGGCTCACTGGCCTGTAGTTCCCTGGTTTATCCCTGCTGCCCTTCTTAAATAAAGGCACAATATTAGCTATCCTCCAGTCTTCCGGTACCTCACCCGTGGCTAACGATGATACGAAAATCTCTGCCAGGGCCCCAGCAATCTCCTCCCTTGTTTCCCATAGCATCCGAGGATACACCTGGTCAGGCCCTGGGGATTTATCCACCTTAATGCGCTTCAAAACCTCCAACACCTCCTCCTTTGTAATGTTGATATGCTCCAGGATATCGCTGTTTCCTCCCTTGAACTCACTAGCTTCCATGACCTTCTCCACAGTAAATGCAGATGAGAAATATGCATTTAAGACTTCGCCCATTTCTCGTGACTCCACACATAGATTGTCACACTGATCCTTGAGGGGATCTACTCTGTCCCTAGCTACCCTTTTACTCTTAATATACTTATAGAATCTTTTAGGATTCTCCTTTATCTTATCAGCCAGGGAAATCTCATGGCCCCTTTTCACTCTCCTAATTTCCTTCTTAAGTGTAATCCTACATCCCCTATACTCCTTGAGGGACTCACTCGATCCCAGCTGCCTATACCTGACATATGCCTCCTTTTTTGCCCTGACCAGACCCTCAATATCCCTCGTCAACTAAGGTTCCCTAAACTTGCCAGCCTTGCCCTTCCATCTAACAGGAACATGCCGGCCCTGAACTCTTCCTATCACTTTTAAAAGCCTCCCACGTGCCAGACATCCCTTTACCTGTAAACAGCCTCTCCCATTCAACTTTTGAGAGTTCCTGTCTGATGCCATCGAAATTAGCTTTCCCCCAATTTAGGACTTCAACCTGAGGACCAGTCCTATCCTTTTCCATAACTATCTTGAAGCTAATAGAGTTATGGTCACTGGTCCCAAAGTGCTCCCCCACTGACACATCAACCACCTGCCCATCCTCATTTCCTAAGAGGAGGTCGAGTGTAGCCCCTTCTCTAGTAGGGCCATCCACATACTGCTTCAGAAAACTATCCTGGACACACTTAACAAATTCTTCCCCAGCTGATTCCTTCGCACTAAGGCAGTCCCAGTCAATATTAGGGAAGTTAAAATCACCTACTATTACAACCCTATAATTCCTACACCTATCTGTGATTTCCCTACATATATGCTCCTCCACTTCCCGCTGACTATTGGGGAGCCTATAGTATAATCCCATCAAAGTGATCACCCCTTTCTTATTTCTATGTTCTACATACTGAGGGAGCGTTGCACTGTTGGAGGTGGCGTCTTCTAGATGAGGCAAATGGGGTTTGAGGGAGAGGGTGTGTGGAGGGAGATTGGCAGCTTTTTTAGTGCCCCGTCAACCATCAAAAGCGCATCAACTAGCTCTCTTGTTCGCTACTCCTTGTGGGATCTTGCTGTGCTTGCCTACATAGTACCAATCGTTGCACCGCAAAATCAGCGCGTCACAAAGTAATTTACAGCCGATGAAGTCTAGGCACTGTTGCAATGCAGGAAACATGGCAGCCAAATTGTGCACAGCAAGATTCCACAAACGGCAATGTAATAAAGATCAGATAATCAGTTTGGCCAGGACACTGGGGAGAACGCCCTTGCTCTTCTTCAGTGGCTGCAGGATCATTTCAATTCACTTGTGAGGGTAAAGGGAACTTTACCCTAATGTCTCACCCAAAAGAGAGTGTCACCCACTGAGCCACAACTGACACGATTGTTGGGATGTTTGCGAGAGATGCGATTGCTCACTCTCTGAATTCAAGAAAGACGAGGAAGGAGCTGATTTGCCAGGTTCCTCTGTTAGGTCCTGAGCTGGGAATTGGTGCCAGTTGTTGTGTTTGTCTGTTCACTAATCGCATGGCTCATCTGTGACCCTGACCTTGATCAGTAAAATCTCGGTGAATCAAACCTCCTAGCTTGAGTTTTTCAGCCCTGCTTGTCGGCAGTGTTTGTATGAGTTGACTGAGGTTGTGATTTATTGGACAATAATTCAGTGCAGCATTCAATATTTGCTTCATGCTACTTCATGTTCATGCCAATCCTCTTTCCAATTGTGGCCCAGAGGAGCTGAATCACACAATGATTCTAACCCACGGGAACTCTCCAATATCCTACCCAAGAGACCGTTCTCTGGTGTGCACCTGGGTAGAGTTTGTTCGTGAGGGATTGGGGAGGGGTTATGGAGAGGGTGAAGTTATGGGGAGGGGTGGGAAGGGGAGAGGGTGTGGGAGAGGAGGGGGAATTGAGTGAGTTGGGGGGGGGGGGGAGTTTAGGTGTGCTGAGGAGGGGATGTCGAAATCTCATTGATCCCAGTTTTATCGCTGTTTCCAGATGCACAATCAAGACTGAATACTTGCAGGTATTTCACCTCCCCTCCACTTCCCCAACAACCCACTCCCCCCTCCTTCCTTCCCCTCCATGTTCTCCTTCTTTTCCTCCGTTAATGATCCAGTTCCCAGTACCACGTTTGTTTGTTGGCACTACTTGCGATCTGATGTGCACCACATTTGCTTTTCATGGCCACTTCACGGGGTAGATATAAAGAGGAAGAGTTCTGCAGCAGCAATTGACCTTCAAATCTTTATCTCCTGAGCAACTGAGAAGAAGGGAGTGTTGGAAATGACTGCTTTTCCCAATATGAGGCATGTGGCTGCAAACAATCGCTCCTGACGGATTTCCCCTGTTACAGCCTCACTGTGAGATAACCTGCATACAGAACACTGCTCTGTGCCAGAGTAAGATGCTAAGTATTGCATTTTTCTAAAAAAGAAACAAAAATAAGGCCTTTGATTTAGCATCCCTGCATGCTGTCTTAGAATCATAGTATCATACAACACAGGAGTCCATTCGGCCCATTGAGCCTGTGCTGGCAGCCCAATTAGTCCCACTCCCCACTGCCTTTTCCTCATATCCCAGCAATTTTTCCCTCCCCAACTCCCTTTTGAAAGTTACTTTCAAGCAGTGCATTACTCACTGCGTTAAAAACAAAACTTCTCCTCATCTCCCCTTGGTTTCCAACTATCTTAAATCTGTGTCTTCTGGTTACCGACCCTCCTACCAGTGGAAACAGCCGGAATTTTTCGTTGGGCGGGAGGCTCCGCCCCCCCCCCCCCCCCCCTGCCGTCCCCCACCCGGCCAAAAGGGTGGTGGCGAGCCAGGCCGGGAGTTTTCACTCCCCAGGCCCTTAATTGGTCTTGGGCGGGACTTCAGCGGGCCGGCAGCTCTTAGACCCAGCAGCGCCACCAGGAACGGTGGCCACTACTGGGACTACACCTAGCCAGAAGAGCAAGAGGAAGGACAGCCCCAAAACTACGGTCGGTTTTAGGGGTCTTGCTGGGGACAGTTGGCCAGGACCTGGTGGCGCAAGGAGGATTTGGTTGGTTGGTGGGGGGGGGGGAGTGGGTAAGTGTTGTGCGTGGGGGGAAGTTGGGGCTTCAGGGACAGCCCTCTGTGGGTCACAGGGTGCCTGATCAGGAGGGCCCTCCCCCACCCCCCCCCCCCACCCCCAACCCCACAGCCTGCAAGAAGGCTGCCTGGTTTTACCTTCAAGTGCCAGTTAATTGGCCACTTAAGGGCCTTGACTGGCCTGGGGCGGGCGGGCCATTTCCTGCCACCACCACCCCACATAAAATTGCAGCGGCAGCGGGAGGAGTTCGGGAATGGCCCCCCCACCTCCTACTCAATTTTACTCCCCCACCTCCCACATCAGCAAGCTCGTTTGGGGGTCATAAAATTCCAGCCAATTTCTCTGTGTTTACTCTATTGGAATCCCTCAAGATTTTGAAGATTTCTGTTAATCTCCCTTAGCCATCTCTTCTCCAAGGAGAACAACCCCAGTTTCTCCAGTCTCTCCACATAACTGAAGTCCCTCATCCCGTGTGCCAATCTAGTTAATCCCCTCCAGACCAACCCCAAAACCTTGATATCCTTCCAAAAGTGTGGTGCCAAGATTGACACAATACTCCAACAGGGGATCGTCAGTCTCCTCTTGGGTTTCAAGCGAGGGCTTATCAAAGGGGTCTTTACAAAATTTCACGAGGGGGCACAATCATCAAAGAGTGAACAAGATGCAATATCCTAATTCTGAGCATCTGCACAGTGTTTGAATGTTGTCTGTCTGACGAAAGCTGGTGTCTGCTCCACTCGTCTCAGTGACCTTGGTTTGATAGAGGGCTCCTTTCTGTACTATGTGTGGAGGTCTGAAGTGAAAGCAGGTTGGCATTCAGAATGGGGCTATGGTGGCATAGCGGTATCTGGTGGAATTTAAATTCAGTTAATTCATAAAAATCAGGAATTGAAAGCTAGTCTCAGCAATGGTGTCATAAAACTGTCATCGATTGTCATAAAAACCCATCTGGTTCAGTAATGTCCTTTAGGGAAGGAAATCTGCTGTCTTTACCTGGTCTGGCCTACATGTGACTCCAGACCCACAGCAATGTGGTTGATTCTTAACTGCCCTCTTAAATGGCCTAGCAAGACACTCGGTTCAAGGGCAATTAGGTAGGAACAATACATGCTGGCTTTGCCAGTGGTGCCTACTTCCCTTGAAAGAATTTTTAAAAATCCAGTGCTTAGTGGGCATGGAGGTACCGTATCTGATTACACACACAGAGTGTAGAGGGAAATCGGTATTGAACCTTTTTTTTTCTGTCTAACCTCTTTTAGAGGGAATTTTATTCTTTTTTTCCACTCTCTGTTCATCTCTCCCCTTTTCTCTCTCCCTTTCTTCCTCCCACTGTATCCTGTCTATCCCATTTGCTCCCTCTTGGTCTCCAGATGGGGAGAGGGAGAAAGAGACACAGAGACATGGTGTTGCAGTAGTGAGAGATGGGGAGACAGGAAGACTGAGGATAGCAAAGGAAGATGGAACTTTATTCTGTTTCTAACCCGTGCTGCACCTGTCCTGGGAGTGTTTGATGGGACAGTGTAGAGGGAGCTTTACTCTGTATCTAACCCGTGCTGCACCTGTCCTGGGAGTGTTTGATGGGACAGAGTAGAGGGAGCTTTACTCTGTATCGAACCCCATTTTTTTCTCTCTTTTTTCTATTCAGCCCTGTTTCTTTTGTAGAGGGAGCTTTACTCTGTATCTAACCCCTTTTTTTTGAGAGGGAGCTTTACTCTGTATCTAACCCTTTTCTTTGAGAGGGAGCTTTACTCTGTATCTAACCCCTTTTTTTGAGAGGGAGCTTTACTCTGTATCTAACCCCTTTTTTTTGAGAGGGAGCTTTACTCTGTATCTAACCCCTTTTTTTTGAGAGGGAGCTTTACTCTGTATCTAACCCCTTTTTTTGAGAGGGAACTTTACTCTGTATCTAACCCCTTTTTTTTGAGAGGGAGCTTTACTCTGTATCTAACCCCTTTTTTTTGAGAGGGAGCTTTACTCTGCATCTAACCCCTTTTTTTGAGAGGGAACTTTACTCTGTATCTAACCCCTTTTTTGAGAGGGAGCTTTACTCTGTATCTAACCCTTTTTTTTGTAGAGGGAGCATTACTCTGTATCTAACCCCTTTTTTTTGAGCGGGAGCTTTACTCTGTATCTAACCCCTTTTTTTTGAGAGGGAGCATTACTCTGTATCTAACCCCTTTTTTTTGTAGAGGGAGCTTTACTCTGCATCTAACCCCTTTTTTTTGAGAGGGAGCTTTACTCTGTATCTAACCCCTTTTTTTTGAGAGGGAGCTTTACTCTGTATCTAACCCGTTTTTTTTTGAGAGGGAGCTTTACTCTGTATCTAACCCCTTTTTTTGAGAGGGAGCTTTACTCTGTATCTAACCCCTTTTTTCTGAGAGGGAGCTTTACTCTGTATCTAACCCCTTTTTTTGAGAGGGAGCTTTACTCTGTATCTAACCCCTTTTTTTTGAGAGGGAGCTTTACTCTGTATCTAACCCCTTTTTTTGAGAGGGAGCTTTACTCTGTATCTAACACCTTTTTTTTGAGAGGGAGCTTTACTCTGTATCTAACCCCTTTTTTTAGGAGAGGGAGCTTTACTCTGTATCTAACCCCTTTTTTTTGAGAGGGAGCTTTACTCTGTATCCAAATCCTTTTTTGAAAGGAAGCTTTACTCTGTATCTAACCCCTATTTTTTGTAGAGTGAGCTTTACTCTGTATCGAACCCCTTTTTTTTGTAGAGGGAGCATTACTCTGTATCTAACCCCTTTTTTTTGAGAGGGAGCTTTACTCTGTATCCAAATCCTTTTTTGAGAGGGAGCTTTACTCTGTATCTAACCCCTTTTTTTTGTAGAGGGAGCTTTACTCTGTATCCAAATCCGTTTTTGAAAGGAAGCTTTACTCTGTATCTAACCCTTTTTTTTGTAGAGGGAGCTTTACTCTGTATCTAACCCCTTTTCTTTGAGAGGGAGCTTTACTCTGTATCTAACCCCTTTTCTTTGAGAGGGAGCTTTACTCTGTATCTAACCCCTTTTTTTTGAGAGGGAGCTTTACTCTATATCTAACCCCTTTTTTTTGAGAGGGAGCTTTACTCTGTATCCAAATGCTTTTTTGAAAGGAAGCTTTACTCTGTATATAACCCCTTTTTTTTGTAGAGGGAGCATTACTCTGTATCTAACCCCTTTTTTTTGTAGAGGGAGCATTACTCTGTATCTAACCCCTTCTTTTTGTAGAGGGAGCATTACTCTGTATCTAACCCCTTCTTTTTGTAGAGGGAGCATTACTCTGTATCTAACCCCTTTTTTTTGAGAGGGAGCTTTACTCTGTATCCAAATCCTTTTTTGAAAGGAAGCTTTACTCTGTATCTAACCCCTTTTTATTGTAGAGGGAGCTTTACTCTGTATCTAACCCCTTTTTTTTGAGAGGGAGCTTTACTCTGTATCCAAATGCTTTTTTGAAAGGAAGCTTTACTCTGTATATAACCCCTTTTTTTTGTAGAGGGAGCATTACTCTGTATCTAACCCCTTTTTTTTGAGAGGGAGCTTTACTCTGTATCCAAATCCTTTTTTGAAAGGAAGCTTTACTCTGTATCTAACCCCTTTTTTTTGAGAGGGAGCTTTACTCTGTATCTATCCCCTTTTTTTTGTAGAGGGAGCATTACTCTGTATCTAACCCCTTCTTTTTGTAGAGGGAGCATTACTCTGTATCTAACCCCTTTTTTTTGAGAGGGAGCTTTACTCTGTATCCAAATCCTTTTTTGAAAGGAAGCTTTACTCTGTATCTAACCCCTTTTTTTTGAGAGGGAGCTTTACTCTGTATCTAACCCCTTTTCTTTGAGAGGGAGCTTTACTCTGTATCTAACCCCTTTTTTTGAGAGGGAACTTTGTATCTAACCCCTTTTCTTTGAGAGGGAGCTTTACTCTGTATCTAACCCCTTTTTTTTCTGAGAGGGAGCTTTACTCTGTATCCAAATGCTTTTTTGAATGGAAGCTTTACTCTGTATATAACCCCTTTTTTTTGTAGAGGGAGCATTACTCTGTATCTAACCCCTTTTTTTTGAGAGGGAGCTTTACTCTGTATCCAAATCCTTTTTTGAAAGGAAGCTTTACTCTGTATCTAACTCCTTTTTTTTGTAGAGGGAGCTTTACTCTGTATCTAACCCCTTTTTTTTGAGAGGGAGCTTTACTCTGTATCCAAATGCTTTTTTGAAAGGAAGCTTTACTCTGTATATAACCCCTTTTTTTTGTAGAGGGAGCATTACTCTGTATCTAACCCCTTTTTTTTGAGAGGGAGCTTTACTCTGTATCCAAATCCTTTTTTGAAAGGAAGCTTTACTCTGTATCTAACCCCTTTTTTTTGAGAGGGAGCTTTACTCTGTATCTATCCCCTTTTTTTTGTAGAGGGAGCATTACTCTGTATCTAACCCCTTCTTTTTGTAGAGGGAGCATTACTCTGTATCTAACCCCTTTTTTTTGAGAGGGAGCTTTACTCTGTATCCAAATCCTTTTTTGAAAGGAAGCTTTACTCTGTATCTAACCCCTTTTTTTTGAGAGGGAGCTTTACTCTGTATCTAACCCCTTTTCTTTGAGAGGGAGCTTTACTCTGTATCTAACCCCTTTTTTTGAGAGGGAACTTTGTATCTAACCCCTTTTCTTTGAGAGGGAGCTTTACTCTGTATCTAACCCCTTTTTTTTCTGAGAGGGAGCTTTACTCTGTATCTAACCCCTTTTTTTGTAGAGGGAGCATTGCTCTGTATCTAACCCCTTTTTTTTGAGAGGGAGCTTTACTCTGTATCTAACCCCTTTTTTTTGTAGAGGGAGCTTTACTCTGTATCTAACCCCTTTTTTTTGTAGAGGGAGCATTACTCTGTATCTAACCCCTTTTTTTTGAGAGGGAGCTTTACTCTGTATCTAACCCCTTTTTTTTGTAGAGGGAGCATTACTCTGTATCTAACCCGTTTTTTTTGAGAGGGAGCTTTACTCTGTATCTAACCCCTTTTTTTTCTGAGAGGGAGCTTTACTCTGTATCTAACCCCTTTTTTTGTAGAGGGAGCATTACTCTGTATCTAACCCCTTTTTTTTGAGAGGGAGCTTTACTCTGTATCTAACCCCTTTTTTTTGTAGAGGGAGCATTACTCTGTATCTAACCCCTTTTTTTTGAGAGGGAGCTTTACTCTGTATCTAACCCGTTTTTTTTTTGAGAGGGAGCTTTACTCTGTATCTAACCCCTTTTCTTTGAGAGGGAGCTTTACTCTGTATCTAACCCCTTTTTTTCTGAGAAGGAGCTTTACTCTGTATCTAACCCCTTTTTTTTGAGAGGGAGCTTTACTCTGTATCTAACCCCTTTTTTTTGAGAGGGAGCATTACTCTGTATCTAACCCCTTTTTTTGAGAGGGAGCTTTACTCTGTATCCAAATCCATTTTTGAAAGGAAGCTTTACTCTGAATCTAACCCCTTTTTTTTGAGAGGGAGCTTTACTCTGTATCTAACCCCTTTTTTTTGTTGAGGCAGCATTTCTCTGTATCTAACCCCTTCTTTTTGTAGAGGGAGCATTACTCTGTATCTAACCCCTTTTTTTTGAGAGGGAGCTTTACTCTGTATCCAAATCCTTTTTTGAAAGGAAGCTTTACTCTGTATCTAACCCCTTTTTTTTGAGAGGGAGCTTTACTCTGTATCTAACCCCTTTTCTTTGAGAGGGAGCTTTACTCTGTATCTAACCCCTTTTTTTGGGAGGGAGCTTTGTATCTAACCCCTTTTTTTTGAGAGGGAGCTTTACTCTGTATCTAACCCCTTTTTATTGTAGAGGGAGCTTTACTCTGTATCTAACCCCTTTTTTTTGTAGAGGGAGCATTACTCTGTATCTAACCCCTTTTTTTTGTAGAGGGAGCATTACTCTGTATCTAACCCGTTTTTTTTGAGAGGGAGCTTTACTCTGTATCTAACCCCTTTTCTTTGAGAGGGAGCTTTACTCTGTATCTAACCCCTTTTTTCTGAGAGAGAGCTTTACTCTGTATCTAACCCCTTTTTTTTAGAGGGAGCTTTACTCTGTATCTAACCCCTTTTTTTTGTAGAGGGAGCATTACTCTGTATCTAACCCCTTTTTTTTGAGAGGGAGCTTTACTCTGTATCCAAATCCTTTTTTGAATGGAAGCTTTACTCTGTATATAACCCCTTTTTTTTGTAGAGGGAGCTTTACTCTGTATCTAACCCCTTTTTTTTGAGAGGGAGCTTTACTCTGTATCCAAATCCTTTTTTGAAAGGAAGCTTTACTCTGTATCTAACCCCTTTTTTTTGAGAGGGAGCTTTACTCTGTATCTAACCCCTTTTCTTTGAGAGGGAGCTTTACTCTGTATCTAACCCCTTTTTTTGAGAGGGAGCTTTGTATCTAACCCCTTTTTTTTGTAGAGGGAGCTTTACTCTGTATCTAACCCCTTTTTTTGTAGAGGGAGCATTACTCTGTATCTAACCCCTTTTTTTTGTAGAGGGAGCATTACTCTGTATCTAACCCGTTTTTTTTGAGAGGGAGCTTTACTCTGTATCTAACCCCTTTTCTTTGAGAGGGAGCTTTACTCTGTATCTAACCCCTTTTTTCTGAGAGGGAGCTTTACTCTGTATCTAACCCCTTTTTTTTGTAGAGGGAGCATTACTCTGTATCTAACCCCTTTTTTTTGAGAGGGAGCTTTACTCTGTATCTAACCCCTTTTTTTTGTAGAGGGAGCATTACTCTGTATCTAACCCCTTTTTTTTGAGAGGGAGCTTTACTCTGTATCCAAATCCTTTTTTGAATGGAAGCTTTACTCTGTATCTAACCCCTTTTTTTTGTAGAGGGAGCTTTACTCTGTATCTAACCCCTTTTTTTTTGTAGAGGGAGCTTTACTCTGTATCTAACCCCTTTTTTTTGAGAGGGAGCTTTACTCTGTATCCAAATCCTTTTTTGAAAGGAAGCTTTACTCTGTATCTAACCCCTATTTTTTGTAGAGTGAGCTTTACTCTGTATCTAACCCCTTTTTTTTGTAGAGGGAGCTTTACTCTGTATCTAACCCCTTTTTTTGCAGAGGGAGCTTTACTCTGTATCTAACCCGTGCTGTACCCGCCCTGGTAATGTTTGATGGGATAGCGTAGAAGGAGCTTTAGGCTGTATTTAAAACTGTATGAACGTTTCCTGGAAGTGTTTGATGATGACACAGAGTGCTGATAGTAGAGGAGATTTATTGCCCAGCACTGATATTGCTCAGTTCATTCAGTAAAATCTGGTAGATAAGTAAACTATTCTAGCCTTTCTTTGTGAATCTGAAGCGAGTTGTGGAAGGTTTTCAGAAAGGAAGTTTTCCTCCACTTTCTTGACTACTGCAGTTCAACTGAGGTCAGAAGAACATGCTGATAAGAGGAAGAAAATTTTGCAAGGCATGTTGCACTCGAGAGCCAGAAAACCTGTCACCTTTCATCAGCTCACAAGCCAACTTATCACTGCTGTATCAGAAGGTTGGATTAACCTTGGCTTTCAGCATGACGTATGGCTTCCAACTGTGTGTCTCATTCTGTGAAGGCATCTTGAAACTACGGGCTGCCTTTTTTCACTCATTTCCTCACCATCTCTGGACACACTGTCAGTGCTGCAATACTCAATCCTGTTACACACACAATCAGTGCTGGGACACTCAGTCCTATTATATACACAGTCAGTGCTGGGACACTCAGTCCTATTATATACACACAATCAGTGCTGGGACACTCAGTCCTGTTATATACACACAGTCAGTGCTGGGACACTCAGTCCTGTTATATACACACAATCAGTGCTGGGACACTCAGTCCTGTTATATACACACAGTCAGTGCTGGGACACTCAGTCCTGTTATATACACACAATCAGTGCTGGGACACTCAGTCCTGTTATATACACACAGTCAGTGCTGGGACACTCAGTCCTGTTATACACACAGTCAGTGCTGGGACACTCAGTCCTGTTATATACACACAGTCAGTGCTGGGACACTCAGTCCTGTTATACACACACAGTCAGTGCTGGGACACTCAGTCCTGTTATATACACACAGTCAGTGCTGGGACACTCAGTCCTGTTATACACACAGTCAGTGCTGGGACACTCAGTCCTATTATATACACACAGTCAGTGCTGGGACACTCAGTCCTGTTATAGACACACAGTCAGTGCTGGGACACTCAGTCCTGTTATACACACAATCAGTGCTGGGACACTCAGTCCTGTTATACACACACAGTCAGTGCTGGGATACTCAATCCTGTTATACACACAGTCAGTGCTGGAACACTCAGTCCTGTTATACACACACAGTCAGTGCTGGGACACTCAGTCCTGGTACACACACAGTCAGTGCTAGGACACTCAGTCCTGTTATATACACACAGTCAGTGCTGGGACACTCAGTCCTGTTATATACACACAGTCAGTGCTGGGACACTCAGTCCTGTTATATACACACAGTCAGTGCTGGGACACTCAGTCCTATTATATACACACAATCAGTGCTGGCACACTCAGTCCTGTTATACACACACAGTCAGTGCTGGGACACTTAGTCCTGTTATACACACACAGTCAGTGCTGGGACACTCAGTCCTATTATGCACACACAGTCAGTGCTGGGACACTCAGTCCTGTTATACACACACAGTCAGTGCTGGGACACTCAGTCCTGTTATACACACACAGTCAGTGCTGGGACACTCAGTCCTGTTATACACACACAGTCAGTGCTGGGAGACTCAGTCCTGTTATACACACACAGTCAGTGCTGGGACATCCAGTCCTGTTATACACACACAGTCAGTGCTGGGACACTCAGTCCTGTTATACACACAGTCAGTGCTGGGACACTCAGTCCTGGTACACACACAGTCAGTGCTGGGACACTCAGTCCTATTTTTACACACAGTCAGTGCTGGGACACTCAGTCCTGTTATATACACACAGTCAGTGCTGGGACACTCAGTCCTGTTATATACACAGTCAGTGCTGGGACACTCAGTCCTATTACACACACAGCCAGTGCTGGGACACTCAGTCCTGTTATATACACACAGTCAGTGCTGGGAAACTCAGTCCTGTAATATACACACAGTCAGTGCTGGGACACTCAGTCCTGTTATACACACACAGTCAGTGCTGGGACACTCAGTCCTGTTATATACTCAGTCCTGTTATATACACACAGTCAGTGCTGGGACACTCAGTCCTGTTACACACACAGTCAGTGCTGGGACACTCAGTCCTATTACACACACAGCCAGTGCTGGGACACTCAGTCCTGTTACACACACAGTCAGTGCTGGGACACTCAGTCCTATTACACACACAGTCAGTGCTGGGAAACTCAGTCCTGTTATATACACACAGTCAGTGGTGGGACACTCAGTCCTGTTATATACACAGTCAGTGATGGGACACTCAGTCCTGTTATATACACACAGTCAGTGCTGGGACACTCAGTCCTGTTATTTACACACAGTCAGTGCTGGGACACTCAGTCCTGTTATATACACAGTCAGTGCTGGGACACTCAGTCCTGTTATACACACACAGTCAGTGCTGGGACACTCAGTCCTGTTATATACACAGTCAGTGCTGGGACACTCAGTCCTGTTATGTACACACAGTCAGTGCTGGGACACTCAGTCCTGTTACACACACAACCAGTGCTGGGTCACTCAGCCCTGTTATTTACACACAGTCAGTGCTGGGACACTCAGTCCTGTTACACACACAGCCAGTGCTGGGACACTCAGTCCTGTTACACACACAGCCAGTGCTGGGACACTCAGTCCTGTTGCACACACAGCCAGTGCTGGGACACTCAGTCCTGTTACACACACAACCAGTGCTGGGACACTCAGTCCTGTTACACACACAACCAGTGCTGGGACACTCAGCCCTGTTATTTACACACAGTCAGTGCTGGGACACTCAGTCCTGTTACACACACAGTCAGTGCTGGGACACTCAGTCCTGTTACACACACAGTCAGTGCTGGGACACTCAGTCCTGTTATGTACACACAGTCAGTGCTGGGACACTCAGTCCTGTTATCCACACACAATCAGTGCTGGGACACTCAGCCCTGTTATAGACACACAGTCAGTGCTGGGACACCCAGTCCTGTTACACACACAGTCAGTGCTGGGACACTCAGTCCTGTTACACACACAGTCAGTGCTGGGACACTCAGTCCTGTTACACACACAGTCAGTGCTGGGACACTCAGTCCTGTTATGTACACACAGTCAGTGCTGGGACACTCAGTCCTGTTATCCACACACAATCAGTGCTGGGACACTCAGTCCTGTTAAACACACACAGTCAGTGCTGGGACACCCAGTCCTGTTACACACACAACCAGTGCTGGGACACTCAATCCTGTTACACACACAGCCAGTGCTGGGACACTCAGTCCTGTTACACACACAGCCATTGCTGGGACACTCAGTCCTGTTACACACACAACCAGTGCTGGGACACTCAGCCCTGTTATACACACACAGTCAGTGCTGGGAGACTCAGTCCTGTTAAACACACACAGTCAGTGCTGGGACACTCAGCCCTGTTATACACACACAGCCAGTGCTGGGACACTCAATCCTGTTACACACACAACCAGTGCTGGGACACTCAGTCCTGTTGTATGCACACAGTCTTTGCTGGGACACTCAGTCCTGTTATATACACACAGTCAGTGCTGGGACACTCAGTCCTGTTACACACACAACCAGTGCTGGGACACTCAGTCCTGTTACACACACACAGTCAGTGCTGGGACACTCAGTCCTGTTACACACACAGCCAGTGCTGGGACACTCAATCCTGTTACACACACAGCCAGTGCTGGGACACTCAATCCTGTTACACACACAGTCAGTGCTGGGACACTCAGTCCTGTTGTATACACACAGTCAGTGCTGGGACACTCAGTCCTGTTATATACACACAGTCAGTGCTGGGACACTCAGTCCTGTTATACACACACAGTCAGTGCTGGGACACTCAGTCCTGTTATACACACACATTCAGTGCTGGGACACTCAGTCCTGTTACACACACAGTCAGTGCTGGTACACTCAGTCCTGTTATACACACAGTCAGTGCTGTGCCACACACATTATGGGCGGCACAGTGGCGCAGTGGTTAGCACTGCAGCCTCACAGCTCCAGCGACCTGGGCTCAATTCTGGGTACTGCCTGTGTGGAGTTTGCAAGTTCTCCCTGTGTCTGCGTGGGTTTCCTCCGGGTGCTCCGGTTTCCTCCCACATGCCAAAGACTTGCAGGTTGATAGGTTAATTGGCCATTATAAATAGCCCCTAGTATAGGTAGGTGGTAGGGAAATATAGGGACAGGTGGGGATGTGGTAGGAATATGGAATTAGTGTAGGATTAGTATAAATGGGTGGTTGATGGAAGGCACAGACTCGATGGGCCGAAGGGCTTGTTTCAGTGCTGTAACTCTAAACTAAACTAAAACACTGGTCACTGAGACACACACTGGTTACTGTGACACAAACTGGTCACTGTGACACACACTAGTCACTGTGACACACACTGGTTACTGAGACACACAGTAGTCACTGTGATACACTGGTCACTGTGACACACACTAGTCACTGTGACACAAACTGGCCACTGTGACACAAACTGGTCACTGTGACACAAACTGGCCACTGTGACACAAACTGGTCACTGTGACACACACTGGTTACTGAGACACACAGTAGTGTGTCTTTGGAAAGGAGCAGAAGTCACAGGGTAGTAATTATGGGGGATTTCAACTTCCCAAATATTGATTGGCAACTCTTTAGATCGAATAGTTTGGATGGGGTAGTGTTTGTGCAGTATGTCCAGGAAGCTTTTCTGACTCAGTATGTAGACTGCCCGACCAGAGGGGAGGCAATATTGGATTTGGTACTAGGTAATGAACCAGGGCAAGTGATAGAGCTGTTGGTGGGCGAGCACTTTGGAGATAGTGATCACAATTCTGTAGCATTCACTGTGGTAATGGAGAGGGATAGGTATGTGCAACAGGGCAAGGTTTACAATTGGGGGAAGGGTAGATATGATGCTGTCAGGCAGGAACTGAGGAGCATAAGTTGGGAGCATATGCTGGCAGGGAAGGGCACGGTCGAAATGTGGAACTTTTTCAAGGAGCAGATAGTAGGGGCCATTGATAAGCATGTCCCTGTCAGACAGGGAAGGGATGGTCATGTGAGGGAACCGTGGTTGACAAGAGAGGTTGAGAGTCTTGTTAGGAAGAAGAAGGATGCGTATATAAAGTTGAGGAAAAAGGGCACAGGCATAGCTCTGGAGGGATACAAGATGGCCAGGAAGGATCTGAAGAAAGGGATTAGGAGAGCTAAGAGAGGGCATGAAAAATGCTTGGCGGGTAGGATAAAAGAAAACCCCAAGGCCTTTTACGCGTATGTCAGAAATATGAGGATGACTAAGGGGACCGTAGGTCCGGTCAAGGACAATAGCGGGAGACTGTGTGTTGAGCCGGAAGAGATAAGTGAGGTTTTGAATGAGTACTTCTCTTCGGTATTTACGAATGAGAAGGGGTGTATTACTGAAGAGGACGGTGGGAAGCAGACTGGTAAGCTCGAGGAAGTGCTCGTTAGGAGGGAAGATGTGTTGGGGTTTTTGAATAACTTGAAGATAGACAAGTCTCCCGGGCCTGACGGGGTATATCCAAGGATGTTATGGGAAGCAAGGGATGAAATTGCAGAGCCGCTGGCAATGATCTTTTCATCTTCTCTGCTGACGGGGGTGGTACCAGGTGATTGGAGGGTGGCAAATGTTGTGCCCCTGTTCAAGAAAGGGAATAGGAACAACCCTGGGAATTACAGGCCAGTTAGTCTTACTTCGGTGGTAGGCAAGTTGATGGAAAAGGTGCTGAGGGATAGGATTTCTGAGCATCTGGAAAGACACTGCTTGATTCGGGACAGTCAGCACGGTTTTGTGAGGGGTAGGTCTTGCCTCACAAGCCTGATTGAATTCTTTGAGCAGGTGACCAAGCAAGTGGATGAGGGTAAACCAGTGGATGTGGTGTACATGGATTTTAGTAAGGCATTTGATAAGGTCCCCCATGGTAGACTTATGGAGAAAGTCAGGAGGCATGGGATAGTGGGGAATGTGGCCAGTTGGATTAAGAATTGGCTAACTGATAGAAGGCAGAGAGTGGTCTTAGATGGTAAATACTCAGCCTGGAGCCCAGTTACCAGTGGCGTGCCGCAGGGATCAGTTCTGGGTCCTCTCCTGTTTGTGATTTTTATTAACGACTTGGATGAGGAAGTCGAAGGGTGGGTCAGTAAATTTGCAGATGATACAAAGGTTGGTGGAGTTGTGGATACCGAGGAGGGCTATTGTCGTCTGCAAAGGGACTTGGATAGGTTGCAGTGCTGGGCTGAAAAGTGGCAGATGGAGTTTAACCCTGAAAAGTGTGAGGTCGTCCATTTTGGAAGGACAAACATGAATGCAAAATACTGGGTTAACGGTAGGGTTCTTGGGCATGTGGAGGAGCAGAGAGACCTTGGGGTCTATGTGCATAGATCATTGAAAGTTGCAACTCAAGTGGATAGGGCTGTGAAGAAGGCATATGGGGTGTTAGCGTTCATTAGCAGAGGGATTGAATTTAAGAGCCGTGAGGTGATGATGCAGCTGTACAGGACCTTGGTAAGGCCTCATTTGGAGTACTGTGTGCAGTTCTGGTCGCCTCATTTTAGGAAGGATGTGGAAGCCTTGGAGAGGGTGCAGAGGAGATTTACCAGGATGTTGCCTGGAATGGAGAATACGTCTTACGAGGAAAGGCTGAACATTCTAGGCCTCTTCTCATTAGAAAGGAGAAGGATGAGGGGTGACATGATAGAGGTTTATAAGATGATCAGGGGAATAGATAGGGTAGACAGTCAGAAACTTTTTCCCCGGGTGGAGCAAAGCGTTACAAGGGGTCATAAATTTAAGGTGAAGGGTGGGAGATATAAGGGGGATGTCAGGGGAAGGTTCTTTACCCAGAGAGTGGTCGAGGCATGGAATGCCTTGCCCGGGGAAGTTGTTGAGTCAGAAACTTTAGGGACTTTCAAAAGGCTTTTGGATAGGTATATGGATAAAGGAGAATGATGGGGTATAGATTAAATTGTCCTTGACAGAGGACAAAGGATCGGCACAACATTGTGGGCCGAAGGGCCTGTTCTGTGCTGTATGTTCTATGTTCTATGTTCTAGTCACTGTGATACAGTGGTCACTGTGACACACACTAGTCACTGTGACACACACTGGTCACTGTGACACACACTGGCCACTGTGACACAAACTGGTCACTGTGACACACACTAGTCACTGTGACACACACTAGTCACTGTGACACACTGGTTACTGAGACACACAGTAGTCACTGTGATACACTGGCCACTGTGACACACACTGGCCACTGTGACACACACTGGCCACTGTGACACTAACTGGTCACTGTGACACACACTAGTCACTGTGACACACACTGGTTACTGAGACACACAGTAGTCACTGTGATACAGTGATCACTGTGACACACACTGGCCACTGTGACACAAACTGGTCACTGTGACACAAACTGGCCACTGTGACACAAAATGGTCACTGTGACACACACTAGTCACTGTGACACACACTGGTTACTGAGACACACAGTAGTCACTGTGATACACTGGTCACTGTGACACACACTAGTCACTGTGACACACACTAGCCACTGTGACGCAAACTGGTCACTGTGACACAAACTGGCCACTGTGACACAAACTGGTCACTGTGACACACACTAGTCACTGTGACACACACTAGTCACTGTGACACACACTGGCCACTGTGACACAAACTGGTCACTGTGACACACACTGGCCACTGTGACACACACTAGTCACTGTGACACACACTGGCCACTGTGACACAAACTGGTCACTGTGACACACACTAGTCACTGTGACACACACTGGCCACTGTGACACAAACTGGTCACTGTGACACACACTGGCCACTGTGACACAAACTGGTCACTGTGACACACACTAGTCACTGTGACACACACTGGTCACTGTGACACATTTGCCACTGTGACATACACTGGTCACTGTGACACACACTGGTCACTGAGACACACACTGGTCACTGTGACACATTTGCCACTGTGACATACACTGGTCACTGTGACATACACTGGTCACTGTGACACATTTGCCACTGTGACATACACTGGTCACTGTGACACACACTGGTTACTGTGACACACACTGGTCACCGTGACATACACTGGTCACCGTGACATACACTGGTCACTGTGACACACACTGGTCACTGTGACATACATTGGTCACTGTGACACATTGGCCACTGAGACACACACTGGTCACTGTGACATACACTGGTCACTGTGACACATTTGCCACTGTGACATACACTGGTCACTGTGACACACACCAGTCACTGAGACACACACTGGTCACTGAGACACACATGGGCACTGAGACACACATGGGCACTGAGTCACACGCTGGTCACTGAGACACACTTGGGCACTGAGACACGCGCTGGTCACTGAGACACATTGTTCACTGTGAGATAAGCTGGTCAGTGAGACATGCACTGGTCACTGAGACACAAACTGGTCACTGAGACACATACTGGTCACAGACACGCACTGGTCGCTGAGACACGCACTGGTCGCTGAGACACGCACTGGTCACTGAGACACACACTGGTCACTGAGACACATACTGGTCACAGACACACACTGGTCACTGTGAGACACACTAGTCACTGAGACGCGCTGATCTCTGAGGCACGCACTGGTCACAGACACGCACTGGTCACAGACACACACTGGTCACTGAGACACACTGGTCACTGAGACACACTGGTCACTGTGAGACACACTAGTCACTGAGACGCGCTGATCTCTGAGACACACACTGGTCACTGAGACACGCACTGGTCACTGAGACACGCAGTGGTCACAGAGCCACGCGCTGGTCACTGAGACACGCTGATCTCTGAGACACACACTGGTCACTGAGACACTCACTGGTCACAGAGCCACGCGCTGGTCACTGAGACACGCTGATCTCAGAGCCACCTACTGGTCACTGTGAGACATGCTGGTCACTGTAAGACACACACTGTTCACTGAGACACTCTGATCTCTGAGACACACACTGGTCACTGTGAGACACACTGGTCACTGAGACACGCACTGGTCACTGAGACACGCAGTGGTCACTGAGACACGCAGTGGTCACTGAGACGCGCTGATCTCTGAGACACACACTGGTCACTGAGACACGCACTGGTCACAGAGACACGCAGTGGTCACAGAGCCACGCACTGGTCACTGAGACACGCTGATCTCAGAGCCACCTACTGGTCACTGTGAGACACACTGGTCACTGTGAGACACACTGGTCACTGAGAAACGCTGGTCACTGAGAAACGCTGGTCACTGAGACATGCTGATCTCTGAGACACGCTGATCTCTGAGACACGCTGATCTCTGAGACACACACTGGTCACTGTGAGACACTAGTCACTGAGACACTCTGATCTCTGAGACACACACTGGTCACTGTGAGACATGCTGGTCACTGTGACACACACTGGTCACTGAGACACTCTGATCTCTGAGATACTCTGATCTCTGAGACACACACTGGTCACTGTGAGGCACACTAGTCACTGAGACACGCTGGTCACTGAGACACGCTGGTCACTGAGACATGCTGATCTCTGAGACACGCTGATCTCTGAGACACACACTGGTCACTGTGAGGCACACTAGTCACTGAGACACGCTGGTCACTGAGACACTCTGATCTCTGAGACACACACTGGTCACTGAGACACGCTGGTCACTGAGACATGCTGATCTCTGAGACACGCTGATCTCTGAGACACACACTAGTCACTGAGACACGCTGGTCACTGAGACATGCTGATCTCTGAGACACGCTGATCTCTGAGACACACACTGGTCACTGTGAGGCACACTAGTCACTGAGACACGCTGGTCACTGAGACACTCTGATCTCTGAGACACACACTGGTCACTGAGACACGCTGGTCACTGAGACATGCTGATCTCTGAGACACGCTGATCTCTGAGACACACACTGGTCACTGTGAGGCACTAGTCACTGAGACACTCTGATCTCTGAGACACACACTGGTCACTGAGACACGCTGGTCACTGACACAATCTGATCTCTGAGACACACACTGTTCATGTGAGACACGCTGATCTCTGAGACACGCTGATCTCTGAGACACACACTGGTCACTGTGAGACACTAGTCACTGAGACACTCTGATCTCTGAGACACACACTGGTCACTGTGAGACATGCTGGTCACTGTGACACACACTGGTCACTGAGACACTCTGATCTCTGAGATACTCTGATCTCTGAGACACACACTGGTCACTGTGAGGCACACTAGTCACTGAGACACGCTGGTCACTGAGACATGCTGATCTCTGAGACACGCTGATCTCTGAGACACACACTGGTCACTGTGAGGCACACTAGTCACTGAGACACGCTGGTCACTGAGACACTCTGATCTCTGAGACACACACTGGTCACTGAGACACGCTGGTCACTGAGACATGCTGATCTCTGAGACACGCTGATCTCTGAGACACACACTGGTCACTGTGAGGCACTAGTCACTGAGACACTCTGATCTCTGAGACACACACTGGTCACTGAGACACGCTGGTCACTGACACAATCTGATCTCTGAGACACACACTGTTCATGTGAGACACGCTGATCTCTGAGACACACACTGGTCACTGTGAGACACTAGTCACTGAGACACTCTGATCTCTGAGACACACACTGGTCACTGTGAGACACTAGTCACTGAGACACGCTGATCTCTGAGACACGCTGATCTCTGAGACACACACTGGTCACTGAGACACGCTGATCTCTGAGACACGTGGTCTCTGAGAGCCACCCACTGGTCCCTGTGAGACATGCTGGTCACTGTAAGACACAAACTGGTCACTGAGACACGTGGTCTCTGAGACACACGCTGATCACTGAGACACGTGGTCTCTGAGACACGCTGATCTCTGAGACACACACTGGTTACTGTAAGACACTAGTCACTGAGACACGCAGATCTCTGAGACACGCTGATCTCTGAGACACACACTGGTCGCTGTGAGACACTAGTCACTGAGACACTGATCTCTGAGACACGTGGTCTCTGAGACACATGCTGGTCACTGAGACACGTGGTCTCTGAGACACACGCTGATCTCTGAGACACACACTGGTCACTGTAAGACACAAACTGGTCACTGAGACATGTGGTCTCTGAGACACACGCTGGTCACTGAGACACATGGTCTCTGAGACACACTGATCTCTGAGACACACACTGGTCACTGTGAGACACACGCTGGTCACTGAGACACGTGGTCTCTGAGACACGCTGATCTCTGAGACACGTGGTCTCTGAGAGCCACCCACTGGTCCCTGTGAGACATGCTGGTCACTGTGAAACATGCTGGTCACTGAGAGACACACACTGGTCACTGTATGATACACACTGATCAATGAATGCCATCTTTCACTATACAGCTGACTCTGACTGTCGCTGCACTGCACAAGCACTGGGCTCCCTCTGATGGATTGTCCCAAGTCTCCAGTCTCTTGATCCCAGACAGGTTACCTGATCATGGGGGGGGGGGGGGGTGGGGACGTGACGGGTCTTCACATCAATCTCAATCTTGCCCTAACCCACTAATACCTGGAATGGGTGGGTTGTCTTATAAGGAAAGATTGGACAAGCTAGGCTTGTGTCCGCTGCAACTTAGAAAAGTAAGAGATGACTTGATTGAAACGTATAAGATCCTGAGGGGTCTTGACAGGGTGGATGTGGAAAGGATGTTTCCCCTTATGGGAGAATCTAGAACTAGGGGTCACTGTTTAAAAATAAGGGGTCGCCCATTTAAGACAGAGATGAGGAGAAATTTTTTCTCTGAGGGTCGTGAGTCTTTGGAATTCTCTTCCTCAAAAGGCAGTGGAAGCAGAGTCTTTGAATATTTTTAAGGCAGAGGTAGATAGATTCTTGATCAGCAAGGGGGTGGAAGGTTATCGGGGGTAGGCGGGAATGTGGAGTGATCAGTTCAGCCATGAACTTATTGGATGGTGGATCCAGCTCGAAGGGCCGAGTGGCCTACTCCTGCTCCTAAACCCTATGTTCGTATATCCACACACGCCCCTACTTCCCACAGGTGTTGGCGAGGGATCACTGGACAGGAACGGTGAGCAGCCATTCAGCCCCTCGAGCTTGTCTGCCATTCAATTAGATTATGGCTGATCTGGACCTTAAATCCATCTACCCACCTTGGTTCTGTAACCCTTAATACCCTTACCGAACAAAAATCTTTCAATCTCACTTTTGAAATTTTCAATTAAGCCCAGCCTCAACAGCTTTTTTTTGCTGAAAGTGGTTCTAGATTTCCATGACTTTCTGTGTGAAGAAGTGCTTTCTGACATAATTTCTCAACACCCTCGCTCTAGTTTTAAGTTTACGCCCACTTGTTCTGGACTCCCCCCACCAGAGAAAATAGTTTCTCTCTATCAACCTTATCAACTTCTTTAATCATCGTAAACACCTCAATTAGATCACTCTTTAATCTTCTGTAACAAGTGGAATACAAGCCTAGTCTATGCAACCTGTCCTCATCTTTTAACCTTTATAGTGATCTGGAAATGAAACCCTGGCTATTTATCTGCACCGACATCTCCTACTAGCCATGGTCCTGTGTATATTGGGGAGAGGACTGAAGTCAGCAGCTTAGATGTGTTCTGACAGAGTCTAACGATGAAGCTTGAGTGTGACAGCCTCAGCCAATGTTGGGAGTATCGGAAATCCAATATTAACAGAGTCCAGTCTAAATTCCCACTGGCACATGGGAGGTTAAACAGTGAGGTCACCATTGTAACATAACACATTATGGGATCATTGATCGGTGCTGCATGACTGGCTTATGCAGACAACATGATTGATCTCCACAGCACAAATATTAAAATAAAGTGATAAAAAGGTGTTGTCTGTGATTTCGTGATTGTCTGAAGTTTAAACGCTTGCACCCAGATAGCATCAACACTCGGGCTCCTTAAAGCAAGAAAGAAGACATGTGAAATTCTCCAACAACATCAATTAGACCTGTTAGAAACAGCCAGCTGGAATATACATTCTCTGCTTCCAGACCAGGTTACAATTTGGGGAGAACATTTGAGCTCTTGGTGGCTACAGGCCTGTCACTGTAGAACACTGGGGTACAGTACTGGTGAGGACAGGTCTGTCACTGTATAACACTGAGGTACAGTACTGGTGAGGACAGGTCTGTCACAGTATAACACTGGGGTACAGTACTGGTGAGGACAGGTCTGTCACTGTAGAACACTGGGGTACAGTACTGGTGAGGACAGGTCTGTCACTGTATAACACTGAGGTACAGTACTGGTGAGGACAGGTCTGTCACAGTATAACACTGTGGTACAGTACTGGTGAGGACAGGTCTGTCACTGTATAACACTGAGGTACAGTACTGGTGAGGACAGGTCTGTCACAGTATAACACTGGGGTACAGTACTTGTGGGTTATGGTCTGTCACTGTATAACCCTGGGGTACAGTACTGGTGAGGACAGGTCTGTCACAGTATAACACTGGGGTACAGTACTTGTGGGTTATGGTCTGTCACTGTATAACCCTGGGGTACAGTACTGGTGAGGACAGGTCTGTCACTGTATAACACTGAGGTACAGTACTGGTGAGGACAGGTCTGTCACAGTATAACACGGGTACAGTACTTGTGGGTTATGGTCTGTCACTGTATAACTCTGGGGTACAGTACTGGTGAGGACAGGTCTGTCACTGTATAACACTGAGGTACAGTACTGGTGAGGACAGGTCTGTCACTGTATAACCCTGGGGTACAGTACTGGTGAGGACAGGTCTGTCACTGTATAACACTGAGGTACAGTACTGGTGAGGACAGGTCTGTCACTGTATTACACTGGGGTACAGTACTGGTGGGGACAGGTCTGTCACTGTATAACTCTGGGGTACAGTACTGGTGAGGACAGGTCTGTCACTGTATAACACTGAGGTACAGTACTGGTGAGGACAGGTCTGTCACTGTATAACCCTGGGGTACAGTACTGGTGAGGACAGGTCTGTCACTGTATAACCCTGGGGTACAGTACTGGTGAGGACAGGTCTGTCACTGTATTACACTGGGGTACAGTACTGGTGGGGACAGGTCTGTCACTGTATAACTCTGGGGTACAGTACTGGTGAGGACAGGTCTGTCACTGTATAACACTGAGGTACAGTACTGGTGAGGACAGGTCTGTCACTGTATAACACTGAGGTACAGTACTGGTGAGGACAGGTCTGTCACTGTATTACACTGGGGTACAGTACTTGTGGATTATGGTCTGTCACTATAATGCTGGAGTACATTACTGCTGAGGTCTGTCACTGTATAACACCATACTACAGTATTGGTGGGCACAGGTCTGTCACTGTATAACATTGAGGTACAGTACTCATGGATTATGGTCTGTCACTGTAAAATACTGGAGTACATTACTAGTGAGGACAGTCACTGTATAACACGGGTACAGTACTGGTGAGGACAGGTCTGTCACTGTATAACACCATACTACAGTATTGGGGGGCACAGGTCTGTCACTGTATAATACTGGAGTACATTACTGGTGAGGACAGTCACTGTGTAACACTGGGGTACAGTACTGGTGAGGACAGGTCTGTCACTGTATAACACCATACTACAGTGTTGGGGGGCACAGGTCTGTCACTGTATAATACTGAGGTACAGTACTGGTGAGGACAGGTCTGTCACAGTATAACACTGGGGTACAGTACTTGTGAGTTATGGTCTGTCACTGTATAACCCTGGGGTACAGTACTGGTGAGGACAGTCACTGTATAACACCATACTACAGTATTGGTGGGCACAGGTCTGTCACTGTATAATACTGAGGTACAGTACTGGTGAGGACAGGTCTGTCACAGTATAACACTGGGTACAGTACTTGTGGGCTATGGTCTGTCACTGTATAACACTGAGGTACAGTACTTGTGGGCTATGGTCTGTCACTGTATAACACTGGGGTACAGTACTTGTGAGTTATGGTCTGTCACTGTATAACCCTGGGGTACAGTACTGGTGAGGACAGGTCTGTCACTGTATAACACTGGGGTACAGTACTGGTGAGGACAGGTCTGTCACAGTATAACATTGGGATACAGTACTCGTGGGGACAGGTCTGTAACTGTATAGCACTGGGATACAGTACTGGTGAGGACAGGTCTGTAACTGTATAGCACTGGGATACAGTACAGGTGAGGACAGGTCTGTCACTGTATAGCACTGGGGTACAGTACTTGTGGGTTATGGTCTGTCACTGTATAACACTGAGGTACAGTACTAGTGGGGACAGGTCTGTCACTATACAACACTGGGATACAGTACTGGTCAGTACAGGTCTGTCTCTATATAACACTGGGGTACAGTAGTGGTGGGTACTTGTCTGTTGCTTTGTACTGCTCGGGTGCAGTACTGGTGGGTACAGGTCTATCACTGTATAACACTGGGGTACAGTACTGGTGGGTACAGGTCTGTTACTCTGTTTCACTGGGGTACAGTACTGGTGGGTACAGGTCTGTCACTTTGTAACACTGGGGTACAGTACTGGTGGGTACAGGTCTGTCACTTTGTAACACTGGGGTACAGTACTGGTGGGTACAGGTCTGTCACTCTGTTTCACTGGGGTACAGTCCTGGTGAGTACAGGTCTGTCACTCTGTTTCACTGGGGTACAGTACTGATGGGTACAGGTCTGTCACTCTGTTTCACTGGGGTACAGTACTGGTGGGTACAGGTCTGTCACTCTGTTTCACTGGGGTACAGTACTGGTGGGTACAGGTCTGTCACTCTGTTTCACTGGGGTACAGTACTGGTGGGTACAGGTCTGTCATTCTGTTTCACTGGGGTACAATACTGGTGGATACAGGTCTGTCACTTTGTAACACTGGGGTACAGTACTGGTGAGTACAGGTCTGTCACTCTGTTTCACTGGGGTACAGTACTGGTGAGTACAGGTCTGTCACTCTGTTTCACTGGGGTACAGTACTGGTGAGTACAGGTCTGTCACTCTGTTTCACTGGGGTACAGTACTGGTGGGTACAGGTCTGTCACTCTGTTTCACTGGGGTACAGTACTGGTGCGTACAGGTCTGTCACTCTGTTTCACTGGGGTACAGTACTGGTGAGTACAGGTCTGTCACTCTATTTCACTGGGGTACAGTACTGGTGGGTACAGGTCTGACACTTTGTAACACTGGGGTACAGTACTGGTGGGTACAGGTCTGTCACTCTGTTTCACTGGGGTACAGTACTGGTGGGTACAGGTCTGTCACTCTGTTTCACTGGGGTACAGTACTGGTGGGTACAGGTCTGTCACTTTGTAACACTGGGGTACAGTACTGGTGGGTACAGGTCTGTCACTCCGTTCCACTGAGGTACAGTACTGGTGGGTACAGGTCTGTCACTCCGTTTCACTGGGGTACAGTACTGGTGGGTACAGGTCTGTCACTCTGTTTCACTGGGGTACAGTACTGGTGAGTACAGATCTGTCACTCTATTTCACTGGGGTACAGTACTGGTGGGTACAGATCTGTCACTCCGTTTCACTGGGGTACAGTACTGGTGGGTACAGGTCTGTCACTCCGTTTCAATGGGGTACAGTACTGGTGGGTACAGGTCTGTCACTCCGTTTCACTGGGGTACAGTACTGGTAGGTACAGGTCTGTCACTCTGTTTCACTGGGGTACAGTACTGGTGAGTACAGGTCTGTCACTCTGTTTCACTGGGGTACAGTACTGGTGGGTACAGGTCTGTCACTCTGTTTCACTGGGGTACAGTACTGGTGCGTACAGGTCTGTCACTCTGTTTCACTGGGGTACAGTACTGGTGAGTACAGGTCTGTCACTCTATTTCACTGGGGTACAGTACTGGTGGGAACAGGTCTGTCACTTTGTAACACTGGGGTACAGTACTGGTGGGTACAGGTCTGTCACTCTGTTTCACTGGGGTACAGTACTGGTGGGTACAGGTCTGTCACTCTGTTTCACTGGGGTACAGTACTGGTGGGTACAGGTCTGTCACTTTGCAACACTGGGGTACAGTACTGGTGGGTACAGGTCTGTCACTCTGTTTCACTGGGGTACAGTACTGGTGAGTACAGGTCTGTCACTCTGTTTCACTGGGGTACGGTACTGGTGAGTACAGGTCTGTCACTCTGTTTCACTGGGGTACGGTACTGGTGGGTACAGGTCTGTCACTCTGTTTCACTGGGGTACGGTACTGGTGGGTACAGGTCTGTCACTCTGTTTCACTGGGGTACGGTACTGGTGGGTACAGGTCTGTCACTCTGTTTCACTGGGGTACAGTACTGTTGGGTACAGGTCTGTCACTCTGTTTCACTGGGTTACAGTACTGGTGGGTACAGGTCTGTCACTCCGTTCCACTGAGGTACAGTACTGGTGGGTACAGGTCTGTCACTCCGTTTCACTGGGGTACAGTACTGGTGGGTACAGGTCTGTCACTCTGTTTCACTGGGGTACAGTACTGGTGGTTACAGGTCTGTCACTCTGTTTCACTGGGGTACAGTACTGGTGAGTACAGGTCTGTCACTCTGTTTCACTGGGGTACAGTACTGGTGGGTACAGGTCTGTCACTCCGTTTCACTGGGGTACAGTACTGGTGGGTACAGGTCTGTCATTCCGTTTCACTGGGGTACAGTACTGGTAGGTACAGGTCTGTCACTCTGTTTCACTGGGGTACAGTACTGGTGAGTAAAGGTCTGTCACTCTGTTTCACTGGGGTACAGTACTGGTGAGTACAGATCTGTCACTCTCTTTCACTGGGGTACAGTACTGGTGGGTACAGATCTGTCACTCTTTCACTGGGGTACAGTACTGGTGGGTACAGTACTGGTGGGTACAGGTCTGTCACTCCGTTTCACTGGGGTACAGTACTGGTGGGTACAGGTCTGTCACTCTGTTTCACTGGGGTACAGTACTGGTGGGTACAGGTCTGTCACTTTGTTTCACTGGGGTACAATACTGGTGGGTACAGGTCTGTCACTGTGTTTCACTGGGGTACAGTACTGGTGGGTACAGGTCTGTCACTCCGTTTCACTGGGGACAGTACTGGTGGGTACAGGTCTGTCACTCTGTTTCACTGGGGTACAGTACTGGTGAGTACAGATCTGTCACTCTATTTTACTGGGGTACAGTACTGGTGGGTACAGATCTGTCACTCTGTTTCACTGGGGTACAGTACTGGTGGGTACAGGTCTGTCACTCCGTTTCACTGGGGTACAGTACTGGTGGGTACAGGTCTGTCACTCCGTTTCACTGGGGTACAGTACTGGTGGGTACAGGTCTGTCACTCTGTTTCACTGGGGTACAGTACTGGTGAGTAAAGGTCTGTCACTCTGTTTCACTGGGGTACAGTACTGGTGGGTACAGATCTGTCACTCTGTTTCACTGGGGTACAGTACTGGTGGGTACAGGTCTGTCACTCCGTTTCACTGGGGTACAGTACTGGTGGGTACAGGTCTGTCACTCCGTTTCACTGGGGTACAGTACTGGTGGGTACAGGTCTGTCACTTTGTTTCACTGGGGTACAATACTGGTGGGTACAGGTCTGTCACTCTGTTTCACTGGGGTACAGTACTGGTGGGTACAGGTCTGTTACTTTGTAACACTGGGGTACAGTACTGGTGGGTACAGGTCTGTCACTCTGTTTCACTGGGGTACAATACTGGTGGGTACAGGTCTGTCACTCTGTTTCACTGGGGTACAGTACTGGTGGGTACAGGTCTGTCACTCCGTTTCACTGGGGTACAGTACTGGTGGGTACAGGTCTGTCACTCTGTTTCACTGGGGTACAGTACTGGTGGGTACAGGTCTGTCACTCTGTTTCACTGGGGTACAGTACTGGTGGGTACAGGTCTGTCACTCTGTTTCACTGGGGTACAATACTGGTGGGTACAGGTCTGTCACTCTGTTTCACTGGGGTACAGTACTGGTGGGTACAGGTCTGTTACTTTGTAACACTGGGGTACAGTACTGGTGGGTACAGGTCTGTCACTCCGTTTCACTGGGGTACAATACTGGTGGGTACAGGTCTGTCAGTCTGTTTCACTGGGGTACAGTACTGGTGGGTACAGGTCTGTTACTTTGTAACACTGGGGTACAGTACTGGTTAGTTATGGTCTATCACTGTATAACACTGGGGCACAGTCCTAGTGGGTACATAACTGTCACTATATATCATTGAGGTGCAGTACTGTTAGGTACAGGTCACTGTGTGAAACTGGGATACAGTTCAGGCGGTTGCCTGTACTTTATCTGCCCTTGGAGTGTGTGATAAGATGGTAGAGTTGAAGTTTTACTCTGTATCTAAGTACTGCACAAAGAACAGCTAGGCGTTGCGCAAACGACTACTGGCAACACCTATGCAGCCATATTCAGCTGGCCTCAGACACCGGAAACATCAGAGGAATGTATGATGGCATGAAGAGAGCTCTTGGGCCAACCATCAAGAAGATCACCCCCCTCAAATCTAAATCGGGGGACATAATCACTGACCAACGCAAACAGATGGACCGCTGGGTTGAGCACTACCTAGAACTGTACTCCAGGGAGAATGCTGTCACTGAGACTGCCCTCAATGCAGCCCAGCCTCTACCAGTCATGGATGAGCTGGACATACAGCCAACCAAATCGGAACTCAGTGATGCCATTGATTCCCTAGCCAGCGGAAAAGCCCCTGGGAAGGACAGCATTACCCCTGAAATAATCAAGAGTGCCAAGCCTGCTATACTCTCAGCACTACATGAACTGCTATGCCTGTGCTGGGACGAGGGAGCAGTACCCCAGGACATGCGCGATGCCAACATCATCACCCTCTATAAAAACAAAGGTGACCGCGGTGACTGCAACAACTACCGTGGAATCTCCCTGCTCAGCATAGTGGGGAAAGTCTTTGCTCGAGTCGCTCTGAACAGGCTCCAGAAGCTGGCCGAGCGCGTCTACCCTGAGGCACAGTGTGGCTTTCGTGCAGAGAGATCGACTATTGACATGCTGTTCTCCCTTCGTCAGATACAGGAGAAATGCCGTGAACAACAGATGCCCCTCTACATTGCTTTCATTGATCTCACCAAAGCCTTTGACCTCGTCAGCAGACGTGGTCTCTTCAGACTACTAGAAAAGATCGGATGTCCACCAAAGCTACTAAGTATCATCACCTCATTCCATGACAATATGAAAGGCACAATTCAACATGGTGGCTCCTCATCAGAGCCCTTTCCTATCCTGAGTGGTGTGAAACAGGGCTGTGTTCTCGCACCCACACTTTTTGGGATTTTCTTCTCCCTGCTGCTTTCACATGCGTTCAAATCCTCTGAAGAAGGAATTTTCCTCCACACAAGATCAGGGGGCAGGTTGTTCAACCTTGCCCGTCTAAGAGCGAAGTCCAAAGTACGGAAAGTCCTCATCAGAGAACTCCTCTTTGCTGACGATGCTGCTTTAACATCTCACACTGAAGAATGCCTGCAGAGTCTCATCGACAGGTTTGCGTCTGCCTGCAATGAATTTGGCCTAACCATCAGCCTCAAGAAAACGAACATCATGGGGCAGGATGTCAGAAATGCTCCATCCATCAATATTGGCGACCACGCTCTGGAAGTGGTTCAAGAGTTCACCTACCTAGGCTCAACTATCACCAGTAACCTGTCTCTAGATGCAGAAATCAACAAGCGCATGGGTAAGGCTTCCACTGCTATGTTCAGACTGGCCAAGAGAGTGTGGGAAAATGGCGCACTGACACGGAACACAAAAGTCCGAGTGTATCAGGCCTGTGTCCTCAGTACCTTGCTCTACGGCAGCGAGGCCTGGACAACGTATGCCAGCCAAGAGCGACGTCTCAATTCATTCCATCTTCGCTGCCTTCGGAGAATACCTGGCATCAGGTGGCAGGACTATATCTCCAACACAGAAGTCCTTGAAGCGGCCAACATCCCCAGCTTATACACACTACTGAGTCAGCGGCGCTTGAGATGGCTTGGCCATGTGAGCCGCATGGAAGATGGCAGGATCCCCAAAGACACATTGTACAGCGAGCTCGCCACTGGTATCAGACCCACTGGCCGTCCATGTCTCCGTTATAAAGACGTCTGCAAACGCGACATGAAATCGTGTGACATTGATCACAAGTCGTGGGAGTCAGTTGCCAGCATTCGCCAGAGCTGGCGGGCAGCCATAAAGACAGGGCTAAATTGTGGCGAGTCGAAGAGACTTAGTAGTTGGCAGGAAAAAAGACAGAGGCGCAAGGGGAGAGCCAACTGTGCAACAGCCCCAACAAACAAATTTCTCTGCAGCACCTGTGGAAGAGCCTGTCACTCCAGAATTGGCCTTTATAGCCACTCCAGGCGCTGCTTCACAAACCACTGACCACCTCCAGGCGCGTATCCATTGTCTCTCGAGATAAGGAGGCCCAAAAGAACCTGTTTTTCTTTTCTGTTAAGTTTAAAAAATATATATTGAACAGCACAGAGCACTCGGTAAAAGTGGTGAGGCCTGTCAATACTGCTCTTGATGTGCAGGGCACACATATTCTGACAGATTTTCTGCAGAAGCAAAACCAGGAATTTGATGGGCAAGTGACTGTATCTAACCCCTGCTGTGTCTGCCCTGTGTTACAACCGAGGCAGAAGGAGTGCACTGTCTCTTCTAGTTCCACTTCTCCACAGGTCACAACATATATTTAAATGTTTACCCAGTTACCGATACGGTTAATCATAGACTCTACTTTTTATCCAGAATAAAATACACCAACCAGGTTTCTTTAATAAACAACTAAATTATCAGTTTATTATCAAACAAGACATAACCAGTAATGAAGTAAAGCATTAACACAGAGAGTGAAATATGAAAGTTCCCTTTTACCTTAGCCCCTCACACACACACAGACACACAGACACACAGGTTAACCAAAAAAAAAGGTTTTCTCTTTAGAGCTGTTCCAAAAAAACCCCAAAAAAGAATATTTTGGCCAAATACATGCTAATTCTTGAAGAAAAAAGAGAAGATATGGAAAGATGTCAGTTCTCCCATTTTTTAGTTTGACGTCCAAATATGCGTAGATGGCTGTTACTGGGATCTTTCTAGAACAGTTCTTTTCAGGCGACATTGAGGATGAGTTTGGCAGGCTTTCCAGAAGAAATGTGACAACAGGGATTTCTGGCAGGATTTCCAGGAGAAATGCAGAATCAGTTTCTCTATTTCTTACACTTGATTCTCAGGAAGTTCTCAAAGAGATGGAAGAGGGTGAGCTGATGGTGACTGCTCTCTTGGCTGGTTTTCCCCAACTGCCTTCAAAACAGTTCACACCTCAACACACTGTCCAAAGTGAAAGCGAAAACAATATCTCCAGAGTCAAGCCTCCTGACCCCTATAAATCTTGACCTGTCACTTCTCTGCAAACATCTCCCCCACGTCAAAAAAAACCCTGCTGGATATTTATCTGAAGACAGGTGACTTCCAATAAATGTTGCTTGCAAACAAGACCTCTCGATGTCCTTTCAATGACCCCAGTGAAAGAAAATCCATGGAATCCTTTTCAGTTTTCCCAAATAAAACAATGTTCATAATTCTAAAATACATGAAATACATCAAAAAATAAACTTAACAAAAAAATATAGAAGCACAGTCATAACACCTGGGAGTGTTAGATGGTAAAGTATAGAGGGAGCTTCACTCTGTATCTAACCTGTTCCTCTTTTTTCTGGTTTTTTTTAAGGTGGCTTTTATACCCCGGCCCCTTTTATATTTTTGTTGCAGGGGCCTTTATTCCCCAGGCCACATTTGCATACATTTTAAAATAACTTGATTAAAAACAGATAAATAAACCAAAAACTCAAATTAAAATGCCATTCTCGGCGTCAACGATGCACTACAGCCCCTGTGGTGCCCACCAGAAGCGGAAGGCCTCAAACATACCGGCGGACACCTTCTCCAGGGACACCTGGGTGCGAACGTAACCGCAGAAGAGGGGCAGGTAATTAGGGCGGACGGACCCCCCAACGGCCCGCAGCCTGGACCTGTGAATTGTCACCTTGGCCAGGCTCAGGAGCAGACCGACGAGGAGATCCTGCTCCCGGCCCATGCCCCTCCGCCCCGGGTACCCAAAGATCAGGAGCGTGGGGCTGAAGTGCAGAAGAGCAGCCCCTTTAAATATGTGAACAGGGGCTGCAACCTCATGCATTCCACATGGACGTGGAACAGACTCATCCAGGCCGCAGAAATTACAGGCGGCCTGGGAGTCCGTGAACATGCTTAAATGCCTATTGCACAGGACTGCCCTGTGCAGCAACCTCCACCCCAGGTCCCCGATGTAAAGGGGGAAGACTCCTGCATAGAGAGACCTCCATCGGGGTTTCCCCTCGCCGCCAGATGGCAATGCGAACTGCCGGCTGATGAGGGCGAGGAAGTGGAGAGTGTGCAGGAGTGGCCTGTACAGGAAACCCCTCTGCGCCGTTTTGAATGGCACAGAGGGCATTTCCGAGAGTCGGCTCAGTTGTCCGGGACCGTCTCCCGAGGAGGGTTTCGGGGCCTGGGTCCGAAGAGCAGTTCCAGCCGAGTGGGGGTTAGCTCTGCGTTCCCAAGCCCCCTCGTCACCTGCAGTGAGGGGTGTCCCGGGGGCTTTGACTACTCCTCTACCTGTCAGTCCGTCCCCGGAGCCAACCACCCAGACAGCCGAGGCGCTGTCCTCTGCCGGCGGGGGAATGCCCTGATTGGAGGCGACCATGTTCCAGACTCTGAATATATCCCGGTAAAAGACAGGCAACTCCCTCAGAGAGGCGCGGCTAACGTGCTCCGCTGGGAGCTGCGTGTCGTCTTGAAGGCAGTGTCCCGGCGGAAAAAATACGTCAGCAGCGCACACCATCTGGGAGGACGCTTGATGTACAGATATCTCTGCAGGGTCCAAAGGCGGAGAGTCGCAACCTGGGTGCGGACGCACACCAGCGACTGGCCGCCTTCCTCAATTAGGAGACTCAGGACCGCGGCAGAGACCCAGTGTTTTCTCTTGCCCCAGAAGAAATCAACGAGCTTCTTCTGGATCTTAGTGGCAAATGCAAGGGATGGGGCCAAAGTGACCAATCAGTAACACAGCATGGAGGCCACAGTTGGTTTATGACCAGTGCTCGGCCCCTGTAGGACAGCATTCGGAGCAGTCCTGTCCAGCGCCCCAGCCAAGTGGTGACTTTCGCCTCCAACTCCTGCCAGTTTGCTGGCCAGGCTTCCTCAGTGGGGCTAAGGTGGACTCCCAGATAAAGAAGGTGCATGGTGCTCCATGCAAAAGGTGTTATCTCCTTCGGTAGGGAGTCCACCCTCCACCGACCCACCAGGAGTCCGGAACATTTCTCCCAATTGATCCTCGCGGAGGACACGGCAGAAAAGGTCTGCTGGCAGTCGCGCATCCTCCCCAAGTCAACGGGATCTGTGACTGTGAGGAGCACATCATTGGCATAAGCCGAGAGGATGACCCACATGTTCAACCGGCGCAGAGCCAATCCCGTCAACCTCCTGCGAAGCAGGCACAGGAACAGCTCCACAGCAGCAGATGGTATACAATTGGCCGGACATGGGGCATCCCTGACGCACTCCTCTCCCAAAGCGAAGGGGCGCAGTCAATGCCCCGCTAACTTTGACCAGACACTCTGCGGTGATGTATAAAAGTCGGACCCAGGTCACAAAATGCAGCTCGAGTCTGAATGCGTGTAGATTCCCGAAAAAGAATTCGTGATCCACCCTATCGAACGCCTTCTCCTGATCAAGGGAAAGAAAGGCGACCGACTGACCAGTCCTCGGTCGCCCGGTTCTCTCCTTTTCCTGCTGTTCTGAAAAGACTTTCTTCAGCTGGGAAGCTGCAGCTGTCCCGAGCCACGCAGTTGCGGTGGAGAGGGAGCCACGCAGTTGGGGTGGAGAGGGAGCCCCCTTTATGCAGGATGGAAGATAAACACGAGCAAGTACAGGGGCTCCCTATAGAATTTGGCAGCCCCACCCCTGAATCTTCCAGCGTCTCCTCCCTCACCCAACAGTCTAAACAAAAAACAGCTCTCTGGTGCTCCAACACCCACCTTTCCAAAATAACATGCAGGTCTTCTCTGTTCTCGAAAAATATCAACAGTTCCACAGTTTAAGCTGTAAATTGCAGCTCTCTCCACTCTGCTCTCTCCTCTCCAGTTGCAGCTCCCACAGCCTGCTCAGGTACAGCTGGTTCTCCTAATTGCACACAGGAAGTGCTCCAAACTCTCCAGCCAATCCTGTGCTGTACCTGTCCTGGAAGTGTTTGATGGGGACAGTGTAGAGGGAGCTTTACTCTGTATCTAACTCATGTGTACCTGCCCTGAGAGTGTTTGATGCTGATACTGGCTTGCTGAAGTGGAAAGGGTTTCAGTTTCCAGGCAATAACTCTCTCACCTTGAAACAAGAAGCTGGGGCTGGGGACGGGGTGGTGGAGGAGGTAGAGCTGGTAGTTTATAGTTGATCTGTACTTTCATTGTTGGGGAAGGCTGGGAAAGGTGGTCAGCAGCTCTGAGGCTAATTTCAGCTCTCCAGCTAACGTGGTAAAGGCTGGCAGATGGGTACCACACTGGTCAGTGCATTCACAGAAGGAGCCACTAGAGGAGAGCTAAAACGTTGCAACCTAACCTTGTATTTTTCTCTCTCTCTCTCTTGAGCTGACATTAATGCTACAAACTTTAATTAGTAGCCTTCGGGAAAATACCTTCTCTTTGTAGTCTTGTCGTTTAACTTCACTGAGGGACATCATCAGCGAAATATCACGCTCGTGGGCAATGTGGCCAGATTGCGTCTTTTTTGTTAACTTCCAGTGCCCTCCCACTTGCTCGGATTCTGTTCAAGGTCCTAGTTATTGATTCACTTTGAGGAGCTATAAGCAAGGTCATGGCAGATAAGTACTGTGAAGGTCGCTTGCCTGAGGCTCGTTTTGAAGTCAGCATGGAGAAAGAGGAGAGAATTAAAAAACAATGATATTTATAATGTCATGTTGGAATGTAATGGAAATGTTCCTGTAATTGATGACAATCACTGACCTTTAGTGAGGAGACTGAACCTATTGTCCTTTCATCACTGCTGCGACATACTATGGAGGCCAGTGTCTGACTCCAAGCATGAATAGAAAGAACGTGCATTTATGTAGCATCTTTCATGACCTCAAGGTGTCCCAAAGTGCTTTGCAGCTGCTGAAGAACTTTTGAAGAGTTGTGACTGTTGTAATTTAGGTTGCACTAGGGGCTATAAATATAAGATAATCACTTCTAAATCTAACAAGGAATTCAGGAGAAACGTCTTTGTCAGACAGTGGTGAGAATGTGGAACTGTGGATCAAGGAGTGGTTGAGGTGAATAGTATTTAGATGCATTTAAAGGGAAGCTGGATACGTATATGAGGGAGAAAGGAATAGAAGGATACGCTGATAGAGTGAGATGAGGAGGCTCATGTGGAGTATAAACACTGGCACAGACAAGTTGGGCAAATGGCCAATTTATGTGCTGTAAATTCTATGTAATTCTGAAATGCAGCAGCCAGTTTGAACGCAGCATGATCCCCCACAAGCAGCAGTCAGATAAATGACCAGATAATCCGTGACGTTGGTTGGGGGAGAAATATTTATCAGGACACTGGGGAGAACTTCCCTGCTTTTCTGTGAATTAGTGTGATAATCCTTTGCATCCACCTGAGAGAGCAGACAGGGTTTAACATCTCATCCGAAAGACGGCATCTTCCGATATTGCGTCAGCCTGGATTATGTGCTCAAAGCTCTGGACTAGGGACTTGAATTTTCAACCTTCTGACCCAGAGGTGAGAGTGCTCCCACTGAGCCACTGTTAAGCAGCTGGTGATGGGGGCTGTCAGTTAAATATTGTTCTTTGGGGCAGTTCAGACCTGGACTGGCAAGGCCACATCCACCCATGTGGCATCCGTTTAGGCTCCCCTCACTCACCCTACCCTGCTCCACTGCAACATCCCAAGTTAGCCTACGGAAGCTGGATCTCCCATCCAAACAGAGCCCTAGCCCCTTGGCTCTACCCCTTGACTTGTACCCGTCATTACGGATCAACCAGGAAACTCTTGGTGGAAACCTTAAGGAATTTTGACCAGCTTGACGGTTCCCTCAGCTGCTGAATTTTGTTCCTCTGCTGAGTTGGTTGCTGTTAATTTCACCGGAAGGGTTTGGTGCAGGTCATCTCCCCTTTGCCGCCCACCCCACCAAATCCTTTCCCCTCATTCAACCTCTCCTTCTGACATTATTCCTGCCTTTCTCTTAGTGTGATTAGTGTTTTCCTCAAGAGCTACTCTCTTTCCTATAGCATCATGGAGTGTTGGCCTAACAATTTGCACCAGGGTTTCCCCACGTGGTGAGGTCCCGTTATCAGTCATAGGCAGTTGTCGAGTGGAAGGTGGGCACAGGAGGAGAAAGGCTCTGTTAGATCGACGGTTCTTTTTGTAAAAATCTTGTTATCTTCGTTCATGGGAAGTGGGCATCGCTGGAAAGGCCATCATTTATTGTCCATCCCTAATTACCCTTGCGAAGGTGGTTGTGAGCTGCCTTCTTGAACTGCCGCAGTCCTTGTGTGGTAGGTGCACCCACAGTGCTGTTAGGAAGGCAGTTCCAGGATATTGACCCAGTGACAGCGAAGGAACGGCGATATAGTTCCAAGTCAGGATGGTGTGTGACTTGGAGAAGAACTTGCAGGTGTTCCCATGCATCTGCTGCCTTTGTCCTTCTAGGCAGAGAAGGTTGCAGGTTTGGAAGGTGCTGTGAAGTTGTCTTGGTCAGTTGCTGCAGTGCATCTTGTATATGGTACACACTGCTGCTGCTGTGCAGTGGTGCTGGAGAGAGTGAATGTTGAAGGTGGTGGCTGTGGTGCATGAAGAAATGATGGCATAGTGGTGATGTCACTGGACTAGTAATCCAAAAACCTAATACTCTGGGGGCATGGGTTTAAATCCCACCATGGCAGTTGCTGGAATTTAAAGTCAACTAATTAATTAAAAATATCTAGAATTGAAAGCTATCCTCAGTAATGGTGACCATGAAACTACCATTGATTGTTGTTTAAAAACCCATCTGGTTTACTAATATCCTTTTAGGGAAGGAAATCTGCCGTCCTTACCTGGTCTGGCCTACATGTGACTCCAGATCCACAGCAATGTGGTTGACTCTTAACTGTTCTCTGAAATCAGTTGTCAAGGATTAGGGATGGGCAGCAAATGCTGTCCTTGCCAGTGATGCTCACATCCCATGAAACAAATAATGGCAGCATTTATATGGCTGGTCGAGCTAAGTTTCCCTCACTTTCTGCATAGAAATTGGAAGAGGCTTATTTCCGAATGACAATCCCATTGCCTCTTGTTGCTGGGCGGCACAGTGGCGCAGTGGTTAGCACCGCAGCCTCACAGCTCCAGCGACCCGGGTTCAATTCTGGGTACTGCCTGTGTGGAGTTTGCAAGTTCTCCCTGTGTCTGCGTGGGTTTCCTCCGGGTGCTCCGGTTTCCTCCCACATGCCAAAAGACTTACAGGTTGATAGGTTAATTGGCCATTATAAATTGCCCCTAGTATAGGTAGGTGGTAGGGAAATATAGGGACAAATGAGGATGTGGTAGGAATATGGAATTAGTGTAGGATTAGTATAAATGGTTGGTTTATGGTCGGCACAGACTCTGTGGGCCGAAGGGCCTGTTTCAGTGCTGTATCTCAAAACTAAATTAAAACCATCACCCAGTCCCTATCTCAGTTGAGATCCCACAGCTCGGCTGGCTACAGTGGAGGCCATAAGTCACATGAAGCATGAACTGTGTTTCACGTGCCAAGGAGTATCGTGTCCACACTCTGGTTACCACACTTTAGGAAAGATGTCAAGGCATTGGAGGGAGTGCAGATGGTACCAGCAATGAGGGACTTCAGTTATGTGGAGATAATTCTCCTAAGAGCAGAGAAAATTAAGTGCAAATTTATAAATAGAGTCTTGCGTTTATATAAGCGCCTTTCATTTTATTTGTTTCATGGGATGTGGGCATCATTGGCAAACTTGATTGAATTTGATTGAATGTCCAACAAACTTGATTGAATTTTTTCGAGGAGGTGACTAGATGTGTAGATGAGGGTAAAGCAGTTGATGTAGTCTACATGGACTTCAGTAAGGCTTTTGATAAGGTTCGGCATGGGACATTGGTTAAGAAGGTAAGAGCCCATGGGATCCAGGGCAATTTGACAAATTGGATCCAAAATTGGCTTAGTGGCTGAAGGTAGAGGGTGATGGTCGAGGGTTGTTTTTGCGAGTGGAAGCCTGTGACCAGTGGTGTACCACAGGGATCGGCGCTGGGACCCTTGCTGTTTGTAGTGTACATTAATGATTTAGACGTGAATATAGGGAGGTCTGATCAGTAAGTTCGCAGATGACATGAAAATTGGTGGTGTCGTAAATAGTGAGGAGGAAAGCCTTAGATTACAGGATGATATAGATGGGCTGGTAAGATGGGCGGAGCTGTGGCAAATGGAATTTAATCCTGAGAAGTGTGAGGTGATGCATTTTGGGAGGACTAACAAGGCAAGGGAATATACAATGGATGGTAGGACCCTAGGAAGTACAGAGGGTCAGAGGGACTTGGTGTACTTGTCCATAGATCACTGAAGGCAGGAGCACAGGTAGATAAGGTGGTTAGGAAGGCATACGGGATACTTGCCTTTATTAGCTGAGGCATAGAATATAAGAGCAGGGAGGTTATGATGGAGCTGTATAAAACGCTAGTTAGGCCACAGCTGGAGTACTGTGTACAGTTCTGGTCACTGCACTAGAGGAAGGATGTGATTGCACTGGAGAGGGTGCAGAGGAGATTCACCAGGATGTTGCCTGAGCTGGAGCATTTCAGCTATGAAGAGAGACTCGATAAGCTAGGGTTGTTTTCCTTAGAGCAGAGGAGGCTGAGGGGGACCTGTATGAGGTATACAAATTGTGAGGGGCATTGATAGGATAGATTGCGAAAACAACCCTCGACCATCACCCTCTGCCTTCTGCCACTAAGCTAATTTTGGATCCAATTTTTTCAAATTGCCCTGGATCCCATGGGCTCTTATCTTCTTAACTTTTTCCCTTTGCGGAGGGATCAATAACCAGGGGGCATATATTTAAGATAAGGGGCAGGAGATTTAGAGGGGATTTGAGGAAAAAATCTTTTAGCCAGAGGGCGGCACAGTGGCTAGCACTGCAGCTTCACAGCTCCAGCAACCCGGGTTCAGTTCTGGGTACTGCCTGTGTGGAGTTTGCAAGTTGTCCCTGTGACCGCGTGGGTTTCCTCCGGGTGCTCCGTTTTCCTCCCACATGCCAAAGACTTGCTAGTTGATAGGTAAATTGGCCATTGCTCCGAAGGGCCTGTTTCAGTGCTGTATCTCTCTCGGGTGGTTGGAATCTGGAACACACTACCTGATGGGGTGGTCGAGGCAGGAACCCTCACAACATCTAAGTATTTAGATGAGTACTTGAAATGACATAGCATACAAGGCTATGGGCCCAGTGCAGGAAAATGGGATGAGAATAGATAGGTACTTGATAGCCGGCACAGACATGATGGGCCGAAGGGCCTGTTTCTGTGCTGAATAACTCTATGGCAAGGCCAGCATTTGTTGCCCATCCATAATTGCCCTTGAGAAGGTAGTGGTGAGCTGCCTTCTTGAACCATTGCAGTGCATCATGATCTCAGGACGTCCTAAAGAGCCAGTGAAATTCTTTTGAGGTATAGTTACTCTGGGAGATGTGGCAACTGATTTGCACACAGCAGGCTCGCACAAACAGCAATGTGATAATGACCAGATAATCTGTTTTTCGTGGTTTTGATTGTGGTGTCCAAAATATTGAAGGATTTTGATAGAAAATAGAATATGAGAAACTGATTCTTAACAGTCGAAATATTGGCAACCAAAAGACACAGATTTAAGATAATTGGCAAAAGGAGAGAAATTAGAATTTTTTTAATACAGTGAGTTGTTGTGATCGGGAACGCGCTGCCTGAAAGGACAGTGGAAGCAGATTCAATAAAACTTTCACAATTGGGTAAATACTTGAAGGGCTATGCCCGAAGAGCAGGGGGGTGTGGGACTAATTGAATAGCTCTATCAAAGAGCTAGCATAAGCACAATAGGCTGAATTGCTTCCTCTGCACATTAAGGTTTTATATTACAGGTACCGCAGCTGTGCCCCTGAGTGTTGTGGGGAGGGGAATGTATTTGAATGGTGTTTGGGGGTCCCCACATTCAGAGATGGACAGAATATGGGAGCAGGTTTACCTCATGGTGCAATTCTGCACTCCTCTTTGGGATCCCGGTATATACTTAATTCACTTTTCATTCAGAGTGAGGGTTATTCACTGTGTAACTGTACCGAGTCACTTTATTCAGGGTGAGGGTCACTCGTTGTGTAACTTTACAGAGTTAATGTTTATTCAGGGTAGAGGTTACTCTGTATGTAACTGTGCACAGCAAGGTCCCACAAACAGTGATAATTGAGGCCGTCATTTTTTATTAGTGATGTTGGATAAGGGATAAATATTAGTCAGGACATTAGGGAGTAGTTCCCTGCTCTTGTTTGAAATATCTTGGGATCTTTTACATCCACCTGACAGTTTAATATGTCATGCAAAAAGACAGCGCTTCTGACAGTGCAGCGCTCCCTCCCTCAGTACCGTACTGGAGTGTCAGCCTAGATTATATGAACAAGTCTCTGCATTGCGGATTGAGCCCTCAACCTCAGACTTAGAATTAAACCCTTCTTAAATGTTTAACAGGCCAGTTGATATTTTCACAGCTCTCGTGGAGCTGAGGCTGTGTAGGGAGGTTAGTAAAGGTAGGGTGTTGTCATCCAGTTTCAATGTTGTGACCAATTAAACCTGCTGAGGTTGTGATGACGTTCTAATATTTATCTGGAGTCTAGCATGACTGGATTCAAGAACATCCCCCTTCCCCAAACCCTCTTGATGTGTAACCCAGTTAAGGTTGCCAACTCCCGTTGGATGTATCCTGGAGGTTTCATCACATGACCTACAACCTCCAATTGCCTCGCTCAGTCAAAAAGCTTTTATTTTCCCATTTCAGATCATTTGATAACTGGCAAACAAAATCGTTCAAAGAAGATGGAAAAAAGTCACATTTGTTAATGTCCCTATGATGTCTCCCCTGAGTTACTGGGAGCAGTGACCTGGAGATTAAACTTTAATTCCTAAAGCTCAGTGCAGCTGTACCTGGCCTCAGTTTGTAGGCCTTCCCATTTCTTTGTGAGCCTGGACATTTTCCTCTCACTACTTCCAAGGGTTGTTTGTTTTCTTTTTGTTACATTAGTGGCAAACAGGTGATTTTTCAGGACTAGAGCACAGTATGGGGGGAATGACAGACAGTTGGTGAAATGGGTGTGACAGGGGTCAGCAGAGTTTGGCCGATTTTTGTTTCTGTAATCTGGAACCATTCTCGTGAATCTTTTCTGTACTCTCTCAAATGCTCTCACATCTTTCCTGAAGTGTGGTGCCCAGAACTGGATGCAATACTCCAGCTGAGGCCAAACTAGTGTCTTATACAAGTTCAATATAACTTCCTTGCTCTTGTACTCTATGCCCCTATTAATAAAATCCAGAATACTGTATGCTTTATTAAACACTCTCTCAACCTGTCCTGCCACTTTCAATGATCTATGCACATATACACCCAGGTCTCTCTGCTCCTGCACCCACTTTAGAATGGTGCCCTTTATTCTATATTGTCTCTCCATGTTCTTCCTACCAAAATGAATCACTTCACATTTTTCTGCATTGAACATCATCTGCCACCTGTCTGCCCATTCCACCAACTTGTCTATGTCCTTTTCAAGTTCTACACTATCATCCTCACAGTTCACAATGTTTTCAAGTTTCGTATCAGCCACAAACTTTGAAATTGTGCCTGTACACCAAGGTCATTAATATGTATCAGGAAATGCAAGGGTCCCCTGGGGAACTCCACTGCAAACTTTCCACCAGCCCTAAAAATATCCACTAACCACTACTCTTTGTTACCTGTCACTCAGCCAATTCCGTATCCATGTTGCTACAATCCCTTTTATTCCATGAGCTACAAGTTTGCTCACAAGTTGTCTGGCACTGTATCAAATGCCTTTTGAAAGTCATGTACACCACATCAACAGCATTGCCCTTAACAACCCTCTCTATTACCTCCTCAAAAAATTCCAGCAAAAAACTCTAGTCAAACATGATTTTCCCTTAAGAAATCCATGCTGACTTTCTTTAATCAACCCGTATTTGTCCATGTGACTAATAATTTTGTTCTGAATTATTCTTTCTAGAAGTTTCCCCACTGCAGTTAAACTGAATGGCCTGTAGTTGCTGGGCTTATCTTTACACCCTTTTTATAACAAGGGTGTAACTTTTGCAATTCTCCAGTCCTCTGGCACCACCCCCGAGTCTAAGGCAGACTGAAAAATTGTGGCCAGTGGCTCCGCGATTTCCTCCCTCACTTCCCTCAGTATCCTTGGGATCTCCTCTGGCCCTGGTGCTTTATCCACTTTAAATACTGACATCCTATCTAATACTTCCTCCTTATCAATTTTAAACCCTTCTAGTGTCTGAATTACCTCCTCTTTCACTATTGACTGGGTTGCATCTTCTTTTTTGGTAAAGACAGATGCAAAGTATTCATTTAATACCTCAGCTATGCCCTCTGCCTCCATGTGTAAATCCCCTTTATGGTCCCTAGTCGGCCTCACTCCTCCTTTTACCACCCTTTTACTATTTATATGTCTATAGAAAACTTTGGAATTCCCTTTAATGTTAGCTGCCAGTTTCTGTTCATGCTCTCTCTTTGCTTCTCTCATTTGCTTTTTCACTTCCCCTCTGGACCTTCTATATTCAGCCTAGTTTTCAATAGTATTTTCTACTTGGCATCTGTCATAAGCACACTTTTTCTTTTTTATCTTAATCTCTACCTCTTTTGTCATCCAGGGAGCTCTGGATTTGTTTACCCTACCTTTCTCCTTCGAGGGAACATACCTTGACTGTGCCCAAACTCTCTTTTTTGAAGGTACCCCATTGTTCAGCTACCAGTTTTCCTGCCAACCTTTGACTCCAATTTATTTGCCCCAGCTTCGTTCTTATCCCATTGAAGTTGGCTTTCCCCCAGTTAATTATTCTTACTCTGGATTGTTCTTTGTCCTTTTCTATAGTCAGCCTAAACCTCATGATACAAAGATCACTGTCCCCTAAATGATCACCTATTGATACTTGATCCACTTGGCCCACTTCATTCCCAAGAACCAGGTCTAGCAGTGCCTCCTTTCTCATTGGACTAGAAACATACTGCGGTAGAAAATTTTCCTGAACACACTCTAGACCTCTTTCCCCTCACTGCCCCTTTACACTATTACTTATCCCAGTCTATGTTTGGATAATTTAAAGTCCCCCATTATAACTACCCTATAATTTTTGCGCCTCTCTGTAATTTCCTTGCAAATTTGTCCCTCCACATCCATCCCACCAGTTGGTGGCCTATAGACAACACTGAGCAATGTAACTGCACCGTTTTTGTGCCTTGCTCTAGTCAAATTGATTCTGTCCTCAACCCCTCTGGGACATCCTTTTTCTCCAGCACTGCAATGCTCTCCTTAATCAATGCTGCCACTCCTCCTTTTTTCTCTTTCCTATCTTTCCTGAACACCTTGTATCCAGAAATATTTAATACCCAGTCATGTCCTTCTTTAAGCTAGGTCTCTGTTAGAGCCACAACATCATATTTCCACATGGCAATCTGCGCCTGAACCTCACCAGTTTTATTATCCACACTCTGTGCATTCACATACGTGCACATTAACCCTGATTTAGACTTTATTACTTTCTCCCTTACTCTGACCCCACCTAATAACTTATTCTTCCCTATCTCTCTCAGTATTCTGTGCACCTTGGTATTCCTCTCTGATATTTCCTGCTGGTTCCCACACCCCTGACAAGTTAGTTTAAACTCTCCATTAACACTCCCAAATCGCCCTGCAAGGAAATTTGTCCCAGCTCTTTTCAGATGCAACCCATCCAACCTGTACAGGTCTCACCTTCTCCAGAACTGGTCCCAGTGTCCCAGGAACCTAAATCCTTCCCTCCTGCACCATCTTTCCAGCCACGTATCCATCTGCACTATCTTCCTGTTTCTATCCTCCCCTGCGTGTGGTACTGGGAGTTATCTGGAAATTACTACTTTTGAGGTCCTGCTTGCTAATTTCTTACCTAGCTCAGTAAACTCTTTCTGCAGGACCACATCCCTCTTTCTACCTATGTAGACATTGTGAATGTTTTTGATGGAGAAAATAAGGAGAAACTGTTCCCAGTGGCAGGAGGGTTGATAACCAGAGGACACAGATTTAAGATAATTGGCAAAAGAGCCAGAGGGGAAAATCTTTTGCACACAATGAGTTCTTGTGATGTGGAATGTGCTGCCTGAAAGGGCGGTGGAAGCAGATTCAAGAGTAACTTTCAAAAGGGAGTTGGATAAATACTTGAAAGAGAAGATTTGCAGGGCTATGGGGATAGGGCAGCGGGGAGTGGGAATAATTGGATAGCTCTTTGAAAGATCTAGTATGGGCAGGATGGACTAAATGGCCTCCTTCTGTGTGATCTGATCCTCTGCTTCTTGCCAGCCATTTTGTTTCGGGGTCACTGGCCTCAGTAACGTGCCCTCGTTCTCCTTGCTTCACAAACCACAACGCTTGTTTTTGAGGTTGACACTCTGTGGGTGTCATCTTTTTTGCAAGGCAGCTGTATGCTTTTGTCAGCTTTTGCACCTGCTCGTCATGCTTTTGCCTTTATTTCCCTCGTAAGATTTTTGCCCATTTTTGAACCTTGCAACATTGTGTGATGTTTCATTCCCTCTCCCGGCCACTGCTCCCCCCACCTCCTCCTGCATACCCTCCATTCTTGTCAGATGTGGCTCGGTGAGCAGCAGTCTTTGCTTCCAAGTCAAGGGTTCAAGTCCTGCTCCCGAGGTTTAAGCACACAATCCTGCTTAACACTCTACTGCAGTACTGAGGAAGACCTGCACTGCCAGAGGTGCCGTCGTTTGGATGAGATGTTAAATTGTGGCTTGTCTGCCCTTCCAGGTGGATATAAAAGATCCCACGGCACTATTTTGAAGAAGAGCAGGGGGGTTCCTCCCAGTCTCCTGGCCAATATTTATCTCTCAACCAAACATCAATAAAAACAGATGATCAGGTCTTCATCGCATTGCTATTTGTGGGAGCTTGCTGTGCACAGTTGTTTGCTGTGTTTCCTTACATCACAACAGTGACTGCACTTCAAATGTTGACAGTTAAGCACTTTGTGACATTCTGAGCTTATGAAAAGCTCTATGTAAATGTGAGATCCTTCTTCCTCCTCTCAGCACTCCTGCAAAAATAAATGGAATAAAAGAAAATCCTTTTGGTCGCAGTTGACTTAAAAATTAATTGGCGGTTGCTGGAAAGTTTTCTGCTATTTATTGCTTGACTTTGGTCTGGAGAAAATAATCGGGCAAATCAAAGAAAGATGTGGAGATTGCAGATTAATGAATCTCCTTCATCACTCGTGTGAGTTGCTGCCTGGTTTCAGTACTATATATATATCTACAGAGCCAATTTCCGACTGCTGTGTCAGAGAAGTTCCAAAGCAGAGTTGGTTGCGACTCGCAAATCGTTTGTTTGCACTGTTGTGCGTTTGGTGTCACAAGAGTGGAAATCTTGGGCACATGGGTGACTTCTCTGCAGCCCGAGTCACAACCTTGGGGTCTACTCCGTTTCACCACTGCATCTGTAAGGTTAAGCCAGCACAGTAAGTAAAAACAAAAAAAAAATTTAAACTTCCAGCTTCCTTTTTTTATGGTTGGTTCAGAAAAGGCTTCAGTGAGCAATCTCCATCCTGTTTTATATACATATGTTTTACTGGCTGATTTATGTCTGTTTCTTTCTGATCAGATGAGTTTCATTAGTGAGCTTATTGACGGTTTGTTCTTTATGATCTTCATAGACTTTTACAGCACAGAATGAGGCCATTCAGCCCATTGTGTCTGTGCTGGCTCTTTGAAAGAGCTATCCAATGAGTTCCACACCCCTGCTCTTTCCCCATAGCCCTGCAAATATTTCCACTTCAAGTATTTATCCAATTCCCTTTTGAAAGTTACCATTGAAACTGTTTCCACCGTCCTTTCAGTTGCACATTCCAGATCATAACAGCTTGCTGTATGACAAAAATTCTCCTCTTCCCCTCACCAGTTCTTTCGCCAGTTATCTTAAGTCTCTAATTTTTGTAGTACCTCTTATGGCTTCAGGACGTCCCAAAGCATTTTACAGCCAATTGTTACTGTTGAAATGTAGTTGCTTTTGTAATATAGCTAATTTGCACACAGCAAGGTCCCACAAACTGCACAGTGTTAATGACTCAATCTGTTTTTTAATGCTGTCAGTTGAGGGATAAATACTGGCTGAGGATACGGGGCAGAACTTCTCTGCTCTTCTTTGAAATAGTGCCACAGAACTGTGCCCACCTGAGAGGGCTGACGGGGCATTGGTCTTATCTGAAAAACAGCACCTCTGGCAGTGCAGCACTCCCTCAGTACTGCACCAGGAGCGTTAGCCTAGCTTTTTATAATCAACTCTCTGGAGGAGGACTTGAACCCACAACCTTCTGACTTATAAGTGAAATTACTACTCACACTGAGGACTGACATTGTGTGAGGAAAAGTGAGATATGAGGCAGGGACCTAGCCTCACAAGGAGGAGAAATTTAGCGGGAGGACGCAACCTAAGGTGCTTAACATCCATTGGCTCGCTGATAGAGGAGGTTGGGAGGGAAGAAATATGTAATGCCATGTGTCCCTCCAGCACATCATAATACTGTGAGGAAAACTCCAGACCCATTTCTCTCATTGGGGTTTAACACTGCATTCCTGCACTGCTGGGCCAGAGGGTGACAAGGAGTTGCAACATTACCTTTTAAGTTATGCTTTCTGTTTGGGGACACTATCAGATTCCTGTATTTGTTGGTTTATGGGCATGTGCTTTTGTTGTGTTATGTTGGAAATCGTTCTCTGCAGTGAGCATGCACAGTTCCTTAACCCTTTAGAATTTAGGATGAGGTTCCTAATTCAATCTTTTTGCCCCAAACCAGTCTCCATGACCCAAACTGTTGCTATTTTACCTGAGCCTCCTGGTAATGAGGACCTCTCAATCTGCTGTGATTGGTCTTAAAGATTGTGCCAATAGGGAGTGAACCCAGGAGGTCACTAAGAGAGCATCGATGGAGAGAGTGTCTATAGAAGGTCCTTGCAGGTGTGTTGAAGGGGGAGTGGGTCAATTGCATGTACCTGAGGGTGTGTTAGTGGGGAATGTGTCACTGAGGTTGTGTCAACAGGGAGTCCCAGGGTGGGTCACTGGTACCGTGGGTCAGTGGGGAGTGTATCAATGGGAGACCTGGGATTGCAACAACAGGAGGTCACTGGGAATGTGGGGTGTTTGAAGGTGGGGGAGTGTGTGGGTGGGGGGAGAGAGTCAATGGGGATAGTGTGGGAGGGTTGTATGTGGGTGGGGTAGAGTGTGGATGGGAAGAGTGTGGGAGAAGTGTATGCGGATGGGGAGAGTGTGAGTGTGCAGAGTGTGGGCGGGGGAGTGTGATGGGGGAGTGTGAGTGGGGGTTGTGTGGGTGGGGGATTGTGTGGGTGAGGAGAGTGTGAGTGGGGAGAGTGTGACTGGGGGTTGTGTGGGTGGGGGAGTTTGTGGGTGGGTGGGGTGTGAGCGGGGGGGGTGTGAGTGGGGGAATGTGTGGGTGGGGAGTGTATGAGTGGGGGTTGTTTGAGTGGGGAGAGTGTGGGTGGGGGTTGTTTGAGTGGGGAGAGTGTGGGTGGGGAGTGTGTGTGGGTGGGGAGAGTGTGGGTGGGTAGAGAGTGAGTGGGGGGAGTGAGAGTGTGGGGTGTGTGGGTGGGGGAGAGTGTGGGTGGGGAGAGTGTGTGAGTGGGGAGAGTGTGAGTGGGGGTGTGGGGTGGGGGAGTGTGTGGGTGGAGAGAGTGAGTGGGGAGAGTGTGGGTGGGGAGAGTATGAGTGGGGGGAGAGTGTGGGTGGGGAGAGTGTGTGGGTGGGGAGAGTGTGCTTGGGGAGAATGTATGGGTGGGGAGAGTGTGTGAGTGGGGAGAGTGTGTGAGTGGGGAGAGTGTGTGGGTGGGGAGAGTGTGAGTGGGGAGAGTGTGTGAGTGGGGAGAGTGTGGGTGGGAAGAGTGTGGGTGGGGAGAGTGTGTTAGTGGGGAGAGTGTGGGTCGGGTGAGTGTGGGTGGGGAGAGTGTGGGTGAGGAGAGTGTGTGGGTGGGGAGAGTGTGTGGGTGGGGAGAGTGTGTGGGTGGGGAGAGTGTGAGTGGGTAGAGAGTGAGTGGGGGGAGTGAGAGTGTGGGGTGTGTGGGTGGGGGAGAGTGTGGGTGGGGAGAGTGTGTGAGTGGGGAGAGTGTGACTGGGGGTTGTGTGGGTGGGGGAGTTTGTGGGTGGGTGGGGTGTGAGCGGGGGGGGTGTGAGTGGGGGAATGTGTGGGTGGGGAGTGTATGAGTGGGGGTTGTTTGAGTGGGGAGAGTGTGGGTGGGGCGTGTGTGTGGGTGGGGAGAGTGTGGGTGGGTAGAGAGTGAGTGGGGGGAGTGAGAGTGTGGGGTGTGTGGGTGGGGGAGAGTGTGGGTGGGGAGAGTGTGTGAGTGGGGAGAGTGTGAGTGGGGGTGTGGGGTGGGGGAGTGTGTGGGTGGAGAGAGTGAGTGGGGAGAGTGTGGGTGGGGAGAGTGTGGGTGGGGAGAGTGTGTGGGTGGGGAGAGTGTGCTTGGGGAGAATGTATGGGTGGGGAGAGTGTGTGGGTGGGGAGAGTGTGAGTGGGGAGAGTGTGTGAGTGGGGAGAGTGTGTGAGTGGGGAGAGTGTGGGTGGGAAGAGTGTGGGTGGGGAGAGTGTGTTAGTGGGGAGAGTGTGGGTCGGGTGAGTGTGGGTGGGGAGAGTGTGGGTGGGGAGAGTGTGTGGGTGGGGAGAGTGTGTGGGTGGGGAGAGTGTGAGTGGGGAGAGTGTGTGGGTGGGGAGAGTGTGTGGGTGGGGAGATTGTGGGTGGGGAGAGTGTGTGGGTGGGGAGATTGTGTGGGTGGGAAGAGTGTGAGTGGGGAGAGAGTGTGAGTGGGGAGAGTGTGTGGGTGGGGAGATTGTGGGTGGGGAGAGTGTGTGGGTGGGGAGATTGTGGGTGGGAAGAGTGTGTGGGTGGGGAGAGTGTGTGGGTGGGAAGAGTGTGAGTGGGGAGAGAGTGTGAGTGGGGAGATTGTGTGAGTGGGGAGATTGTGGGTGTCAGGTATGTATCAAAGCATGTTCCAAGTCGCCTCTTTGTGCACCGTAAACGTTCTATGAATCTACGATTTGCTAAGAGATTCCCACGCAAACCACCACTGGGTTATGAAACATTTACGATCAAAGGTTTTATGACATCCTAAACTCTCTTGCCAATAATTTCCTCGTGGATTGTCCTGATCGGTTACTGTAACCAGATATCCCATAAACAGGGTCTCCACCAATCATCTGTCAAAGGTATGAGGAAATTCTCTTCCTAGCCTCTGCTTAGTCATGGAGTGACTAACACTAAGGTTCATGTGTGAGGAACTGGGTCTTCTCAGTTTGATTTTGCAATGCCCAGACTAACAGGCTCAAGTCTTCTTTGTCTGTTAACTTTGTAAGGGCCCTAAGGGAATACTTGAGCCTGCAACCCAAACTGCCCTTAATCAGCATTGGCACTTAGAGAAGATACAGGACAGTTAGTGCGGTGAATGGAAAAGATGGCACATCTGTCACTCGCACATTTTGTCTTTTGAGCTTGGAGCGTAAAGCAAAGGTGAGCGAGAATTACTCTGTTGAGCTGCAGCTATTCTGGGAGTGTTTGATGAGACAGTGTAGAGGGAGCTTTACTCTGTATCTCACCCCGTGCTGTACCTGTCCTAGGAGTATTTGATGGAACAGTGTAGAGGAAGCTTTACTCTGTGTCTAGGAACATAGGAGCAGGAGTAGGCCATTCAGCCCATCGAGCCTGCCCCACCATTCAATACAATCATGGCTGTTCATGCACTTCAAAGCCTTTTACCCACACTTTCCTCATCTCCCTTTATGTCATTGGTATTTAGATAATCTGTCAATCTCTGCTTTAAACATACTCAATGACTGAGCTTCCACAGCCCTCGGGGGTAGAGAATTCCAAAGATTCACAACCCTCTGAGTAAAGAAATTTCTCCTCATCTCTGTCCTAAGTAGCTTCCCCCTTATTTTGAAATTGTGTCCCCTGGTTCTAGGCTCCCTAACCAGGGGAAACATCTTAGCTGCATCTACCCTGTCTATCCCTTTAAGTATTTTGTAGGTTTCAATGAGATCACCTCTCATTCTTCGAAACTCTAGAGAATACAGGCCCAGTTTCCCCAATCTCTCTTCATAGGACAGTCCTGCCATCCTGGGAACAAGTCTGGTGAACCTTCGTTGCACTCCCTCTATGGCAATAATATCCTTCCTAAGGTAAGAGGACCAAAACTGCACACAGTAGTCCAGACGCGGTCTAACCAAGGTTCTATACAATTGAAGCAAGACTTCACTACTCCTATACTCAAATCCTCTTGCTATAAAGGCTACATACCATTAGCCTTCCTAATCACTTGCTGCACCTGCATGTTAGCTTTCAATGACTTATTGACGAGGACACCCAGGTCCCTTTGTACATCCACATTTCTAATCTCTTACTATTTAAGAAATACTCTGCACATCTATTCCTCCGACCAAAGTGGATAACCTCACATTTTTCCACATTATATTCCATCTGCTATGTTCTTGCCCATTCACTAAGTCTGTCCAAATCCCCTTGAAGCCGTTTTGCATCTTCCTCACAACACACATTCCAACCTAGTTTTGTGTCATCCGCGAACTTGGAAATACTACATTTGGTCCCCACATCCAAATCATTGATATATATTGTGAACAGCTGGGGCCCAAGTACTGATCCTTACGGTACCCCACTAGTCAGTCTGCCAACGTGAGAATGACCCATTTATTCCTACTCTCTGCTTTCTGCCTGTTAACCAATCCTTAATCCGCGCCATTATATCATCTCCTATCCCATGTGCTTTAATTTTGCTAACCAACCTCCTGTGGGGGGCTTTATCGAAATCCTTCTGAAAATCCAAGTATACCATGTCCACCATCTCTCCTTTATCTGTTAGTAACATCCTCAAAAAACTTCAACAGGTTCATCAAACATGATGTCTAACCTGTGCTGTACTTGTCCCGGGAGTGTTTGATGGGACAGTGTAGAGGAAGCTTTACTCTATATCTAACCCCGTGCTGTACCTGTCCTGAGAGTGTTTGGTGGGACAGTGTAGGGGAGCTTTACTCTGTATCTAACCCCGTGCTGTACCTGTCCTGAGAGTGTTTGGTGGGACAGTGTAGGGGAGCTTTACTCTGTATCTAACCCCGTGCTGTACCTGTCCTGAGAGTGTTTGGTGGGACAGTGTAGGGGAGCTTTACTCTGTATCTAACCCGTGCTGTATTTACTCTGGGAGTGTTTGATGCTGACACTGGAATTGGAAAGGACCGTACTCTGTTGTGCTAAAATTCCTCCGTGAAAAGCACATAGTTGATAAGGGAAAACCAACTTAATCGGCTTAAATTGACCATTTCTGATTCTTGTTTTTTATTTTCCAGGTTCAGTTTTCCATTCCAAGGAGCACAGTGGTTGAGAAAACCAGGAGAGGCTTGACCCACTGAGGATCCCCAGATGTTCCAGGAAGGGCCACTGATGGGAATTCTGTTCATTTCCTGGTTTTGGTGCTTGGCTTGTCAATGTTTGGGAGACAATGGGAACCAAGCAATGGGTTCACTCGCGACCTCTTATTAATTAAATGCAAAGCTGAGGTGGCGATTTCTAAACAGAGTCAGAGGCTGGACACCAGGCTGAACCTTTGCCTGCATCTCATCCTGGGAATGGCGCTATGGATTTCCACCTCTCGGCCACATTCTAATGCATCGTTAGTGGAAATGGATCCAGAGTATAATCCAGCTCTCGAATAAATGGACGCATAATTCTGGAACAAGATACTTTTTGTTTGCATCTTACCTTTTTTTGTTTTTTTTTGTTTGAACATGACCCATGGAGAGGAGCTTTGCTCTGAGATGCACCAGGATTCAGTCGTGTTAACTTACCTCGAGAGTGTATTAATGCATCGAGCATCGGGGGGCAGTATGGGCACCCCATCCACCAAGGGTACCTCTGACGAGGAAGGTGCTGTTTGCAAGAGCTCCACCAGTCGCAGCAACAGAAGAGGAGGAGGTGGTGGAGGGGGAGAGGCGGTGGTGGCCTCTCCCTCCCGTGAGCCGCCAGTCTCCTCCCAGCAGAGGGCTTCCAAAGCCGTATCCGCATTAAATGTGAAGAAGGCCAGGCTGCTCCAAGCCGAGGCGTGGGATGGTGCCAAGAGGAGAAGAGTATGTGGACATGGGCTGGAGCCCAACGATCAGGCGGGCAGCCTGGCCACTGGCAGACAGGGCGCTCTGGGCAAAACCCAGCAGCAGCAGCACAGCACATTGCTTGCCTCCTTGCTACAGTCATTTAGCTCCCGGCTGCAGAACGTGGCATTGTCCCAGCAAGGCAGCATTCCCAGGCCAGGCCAGTTGCAGTCTCCAGGCACTCGTGCATCCTCACCAGAGGAAGATCTGAGGAGCTACGGACTGGTATCCAGCCACCTGAGAGCCCTGCTGAAGAACAGGGACCACAGTCGGACCAATCATGTTCCCAAGGAGAATGAGGGCCTTTACCAGAGCCCTGTCGACCATCAAAGACTTTCCAGTTCTCCTGCTGACAGGCAGTCGGTTGGCGAGCCCGTTTCCTGCTCTGCCAGGCTGCGAGCGGTGGCAAGTATGGTGGAGAATGGAGCTCGGTCCACCAGCTCGCCCAAGCCCAGTGTAGCCTGCAGCCAGCTTGCCCTGCTGCTGTCCAGCGACACTCAGTTGCAACAGTACACCCGCGAGCACTCGCTGGGAGCCCGTGCTGTGCCACCCTCGGCCAGTGAGAGGTTGGCCGCCATCGCCTGCCAGAAGGTGGTCGAACCCTTACAGCCCGACCCAGCCCAGGAGCGCGTGTCGAAGGACCGGTACCGTCACATTGCATCCAATGGCGCCTCGATGACATCAGCATGCAAGAGCCAGCCGGGCATCTCTGACAGATCGGGGAAGTTTGGGGATCATGCCAAGAGTCCCTCTGCCACCTGGGAAAATAGCAGCAGGGAGCGGAATCGATCGCCCATGTCCCCAAACAGCAGTAGCCTTCTCATGCACCTTCTCAACACCAACAGCGTCCCCAAGTCTTCACCTGGTAATAGCACCGAGTCCGCCAATGGTCACCGGTGGATTGGACCCGAGAGGAGAAATGTCCCTGGCTTTGATTACCGCAACCATTTGCCAGCGTGGGATAGGCCACTGAAGCAGGAATCAAGCTCCTTGGAGGAAGTCTACAGCAGTGATGAAAGCTCCCGCTCCAGTTGTACGCCCATGGATCTGTCAACCAAGCCAAGGATATGTGAGCCCATCTCACTCCATTCACGGAGCTTGGAGCAAATGACGGAGTCTCTGCTTTTCAGCTGGAACCCCAAAACTCCTGGGGCCAGGGGTCCTGAGGTCAAGGAGGATCGGAATGGTCCCGAGTCAAAAAGTCATCAAAAGGTCACTCTTCTTCAACTGCTTCTCGGCCACCAGAATGGAGCGAAAGGGGACCAAACCCCCGAGACACAAGTCCCAGACCTCAAGACTGAGGGTCCTAATAGCGCAGTGACACGGGCTGAGCCTTCAATGGCAGGCTTGGTCCTCAGCAGGCGGGCCAGCATCCTGGAATCCTTTCCACCTTCATTGTCCTCCTCCTCCTCCTCTTCCTCCTCCTCCTCCTCCTCATTGTCCTCATCCTTGCAAGCAGCGGAGAGAAGCCCAGTTCTGAAGGTCACCTGCGGCCCATCAGCCTCGGCTGGCCGCCAACCACAGCCCTCACCCATCTCCCACACTGACGATGGCGCTTCCCGTATCTTTGCTCGCCGGGGGAAGCCCTTGAAGAATCGTCAACATTTCTCAAAGCAAATGACCCCGGCGGAACCCACTAAAAGTCACCACTTTCTGGAGCAGCCCCTTTCCTCCGAATCAGCCAAAACTCACCAATTTCCCAAACAGCTGCTCTCCATGGAGTTGGCAAAGAATAATCAGTACGTCTCAATGCAGTCGCTCGCCAGCGAAAGCAGGCTTTCCAATTTTTCCTTCAGCGCAAGCAAGCTATTGCAAGACCTCGCTCACACCGGCCTCCACAACTCTCCAGATGCTGCCCAGGCAGATACTGAGCATAAGAATGTCGTCCTGGGCTCTGCGGAGGCCAGGATAGGCGAGACATCTGGTGGTCTCCTGTTCAGTAGATCAGCCGACCCCCTTTGCTTTCAGCAGTCGGTGTTGCATGAGACCAGTGACGGGCAGGATAGACAACCTCTCCGGGCAGCATCAACAGCCAACACAGATCTTGAAAACCTGCCTGAAAGACGCAGTGTGCTTCAGCTCCTTCTGAAGTCCCCAGAGAAAGGAAACGCCCCAAAGAGGCACTTGCATGGAAGACTGGGTGACCAACAGACCTTGGCAGGCGTGCAGCCTTCAGAGGACTGCTGCAATGGGCAAGCCACCTATACACAACCCATATCCATGGTTAAAGTCAAGACTGAGCCTGTTGAGGAAGAGGCTGGCTTCTCCTCAAACACAGAAGCATTGGAGAAAAGTGCCAATTGTCAGCTACCAGTGCCAAGCAAGATGGAACAGAAACACCCACCCTTCACATTGGAAAATATAAAGCAGGAACTGAGTTCCCCTCCTTTATCCTCATCTCCAGCTCAGTTCCATTCATATCAGAAAGGAGGTGTTCTGAGCCAACTTCTGCAGCGGAGCAACACTGCCACCTCGGGCAATTATACCTTCAGTTGGCATCAGAGTATTGGCAGTCGCGTTGAGGCACCAACGTCCACCTCTGGATCCAACAGCCCCTGCAACATTCCGAAGAAGAGAAAGATTCTCCCCACTTCTGCCACCGAGCTGGACGACTTGCAGAAGACACTTGACCAGACCGAGGTTCCGAACAACCACACCTTCTCCTCCAGAGAAGCCTCGAATGGGCTTCCTGGTTCTCAAGCCAGCAGCAAGTCATTAGATTTCCATCTTGGCAATAGTGTGGAATTTGAATCCCGAAGTAACATGAAGGATACCCAAGGCTTTAATGTACTGAAACAGCTTCTTCTCTCAGAGAATGGCATAAAAGTCTTATCTCAGCACAGGACACTTCAAAACGGTGGGTCGGCCAGTGAGAGAGTGTCTCATTGTGATCAAAAGCCTGAAGATGGCCACTCCACTCGTTTTTACAGTAATCGTGACCTGGATGGCAGTGCAAAGGAGATTGCGAGAGGATTCATCCCCGCCGGGTATCTCAAAGTCTTACCTGCCAGCTTGCCCGCAGACTACCCCGCGGGAAGCTCGGCCTCTCTTGGCCGAGAGCCGGCTGCCACCCGGGCAGCATCGGACTCCGAGCGCCAAGTGCTGTACCGCGGGCTGCAGACAGATTCACCCTGGTTGACCAAGACTAACCCCATCCTCTATTACATGCTGCAGAGAGGTGGCAGTGGGGGGGAGAGCCAGCCATTTGGCCTCAGTGCCTCCAGAGTTGGAGGAGGAGGAGGAGTGGGGGAAGGAGACACTGCCAAGAAGGAGAGGAGGATGCAATGGCAACGTTGCGAGCATCACGGTAGGACCTCGCCCGAGCGGCGGGTAAAGGAAGAGTCCGACAACGCTGTGGGCTGTTTCCAAAGCTGTGACGCACTGCCGCAACCAAATCTGAATGAAAGCACACGCGGAATCCTGGAGAAAGTGGCGTCGATAAAGCGGGAGCCCGATTGAGACGAGAAAGAATGGAGGAAAAGAAAGAAAACACACATAAAAGAAAGCAAGAAGACAATCTTGTCCGTTAGAGCAGGTCTTGTGCAATACACTCTGGATCAGCTGGACAGAAGGGCAAATGCTGCATATATAATATATATATAAAAAATATAAGTGTATATAATATATATACCAGCGCTGACAGACAGTTGAAGGGTGTGATCCCATGTTTGGAACTTGTATCTATTGCCAGGAATGCCAAGATATTAGGATCCACCAATTTTTATATTGTAATTTTATATATACACACATATATGTATATGCAAACATATATATGTACATATATATAAAATAAATACAATCAGGTTGATACCATTTGTCTTTTGCCCAGTCATGATCAGTGCTAAAGCCTGATAATCATGTTCAAGATACCATGACCAAGACTTTGTATCCCTACGCCTCACTGGGACCTTGTATCTCTCCTTGGGGTGGTGGCATCAGTTGATGGGCTTTTAAATGGCCCTCGCTCACCCTGTCACCCCATTCCTTGGTTTTGTTCATACCCGGTGGCTCGATCTCTCTCTAACCAACCCACCAGGTCGCTGCTCTCTCCTGTGAGCTCCTTGCAAGTTTGTTCATTTAACGGCAACCTGTTTAAGGAAGTGAGAAAGATACTGGATCTCATTTTGTTACTCATTTTTAATCATTCTTTCTTTCCTCCTTTTGTGTGTGGTACACCTTCAATTTATTTTTTGCCCTCGATTTTCTTTTGAGATGGTGGTGTCACTCAGATGAACAAAACACTTTTTTTTTGTAGGGTATACAAACTCACAGTCTCGTCAATGCCGGCCTTTTGAGTTCATGGCTTTTCTTTTGTGGGTTCAAACGCATCTTAACTCAAAAGAAAAAAAAATTTGAGGCAGAAAGTGCCATGTGTGGTGTGTAAAATCAGGACATTCAAACGAACTGGGCTTTTTTTACTGCGACACTAGTTATTGTCTGCCGCTAAGAACGTGCGTACCTGTCACAAATTGTTTCCTCTGCCAGGAATTTTTACTATCCCTCTTTCATCAGGGGGAAAGTTGACACCTTCTTCCGTTTATCTCCCCTTGCTGTAATGTAAATTGTATGTAAAAAGTGTGTATATATACAGTGCGCCTATGTATGGATGTTGGATGGGGGAAGATACCTATTTTGTGTTGCATGTATCTGCATTTGCAAGTGTTAAATATTGTATAGTTATATATGCATATTTTGTCCAATTTATTGTTGAAAAACATGGAAGAGTAACCCTCTAATTCTGCGAACCGCATGGAATGAAAAGCATGTGGAATCCCTATGCACAAGAAATGTGATGTGTTTATTAAAAAAGGAGAGAAAAAAGAGAATTTAATGTCTTAATAATCTAACGTTAATCAGTCTGTACATTGTGTACCAGTGTGGCCTGTCACTGAAGAAGTGGGTAGCAGGGTATATTTTGAAAGTTAAATGTCCTTTTTCTTTTCTTAAGTGTTTTAACTGACGTTCATTCCCAAAATCCCATCACTTTTTTCCCTCTTCACCTTTTCTTCGTGTTGGAAATTCCTCTCATATGTGGCTGGGGATATTTATTTATATATTTTTCTTTTAATTTAAAAGTGGAATCTTGATGATCCATGCTTCCTTGCTGTCATTCCCGTGCTGCTCCAGTTTGTCCAGCCACACAGTTTTCATGGGAGTCTGTGTTTGACATTTTTCTTACTTTTTCTTGCGTAAAATCACAATTGAAATCCAGGTTGAGGATTTTGATTTGATTTTAATTATCAAAACAGCCTGTGCCTGGGTATGATGCTGTCCATGCCGTTTTGATACCTAACTTTTGAGGTTGGGACTCCCAGTCTGGGAAACCAGCAGAAATTGAGGCTTTGGATCATGGAGACCAGCAGGCGTCAGGGAGACCATTGGGAGTGAGGGCTCCGGGTCTGGTTAGACCAGCAAGGGTCAGGTAGATGAGCATGAATCAGGGCTTTGGGTTGGGGACATGGGCCGGAGTCAGGACTACGGATTCGGGAGACCTGCTGGAGTAAGGCTTATGTCTGGGAGGTCAGCTGGAATCAAGGCTTTGGGATGGGATAACCGCCAGAAGTAAGGGCTTTGAGTCTGGGAGCTGAAGAGGAGAACATCTCCTCTGGGTAAATCTTAAAAACCTAATGAAATCTAATGGACTTTCAAAGATCCCAAGACTCCCAATGTCTTCCAGGACAGTCCGCTCCATCACAGTGGAATGACCAAGGTTTTGATGCAGGAGCGAGACTTCCTAAGATAATATTCGTTTGTTTCCAATCCCAGCTTTGTGGGATGAGGCAATTTGTTCCTTTTTATTAAGGTGTGTATTTTCTGACAATAAATGGTAATGCTCTGATCTCTAGTCATGTGCTGCGGCTAACGGTACTTCCAAATGACGTTTGCCTTCAAGCCACCGATGGAACATTCCGGTTGCCAACCAGGGTGAAAGTTGAGAGCTGAACGCCATTTTCAATTTTTTTTTTGACAAAAATGAATTTTGTTTTCTGTAAATATCTGGATTTACTTTTTTTTGTTGAAAAATGAACGCACTGTAAACGATGGGAAATATTAGATTTTTAAAAAAATAATATTTCAGTACAACTAGTATTTTGGGTTTTATTTGGTCTTTTACAAGATGCCGCTCCTGATCTAATACAAACCGCGAGAACTGTACCAATTTTTTTTGTACTCTGCAAAAAAATAAATAAACTTTGGAATGAGAGGTGTGCATCCCTAAATTTGGTGCCTCTACAAAGTCTGTCTTTTCCTCCCACTTCTCCATTCCTACCTTGATTTCTTGCACACACAGTGGAAGAAGATTCACAGCACTATGACAGAGGTGATCAGGAGCACAGTATTTCCCTGGGGCCGCCAACCCCCAGGTGCCAGAAAGTTGGGGGTTCGCACCCGACTCTGGCCACTTCCAGTGTACTGCTGAGCGAATGCTGCACTGTCAGAGGTGCCACCTTTTGGGTGAGATGTTAAGCTGAGGCCTCATCCGCCCTCTCAAGTGGGCATAAAAGACCTCAGGGCATTATTTTGAAGAAAAGTAAGGGAGTTCTCCCCTGTTGTCCTGGCCAATACTGATTCCCCAACCAACATCACCAAAAACAGATTATCAAGAACCATAGAAAAATTACAGCACAGAAGGGGGCTATTCAGCCCATCATGTCCATGCCAGCCAGAAATAAAAACTAGCTGCCCAATCTAATCCCACATAGAAACACAGAAAAATTTTATCTATCTGGTCATTATCCTATTGCTGTTTGTGGGAGCTTACTGCATGCTGTAGTTCCTACATTATGACAGTGACTGCACTTCAAAGAGTAATTCATTGGCTGTATAGTGCTTTATGATGTCCTGAGGTCCTGACAGGTGCTATTTCTTTCTTTCTTTCTTTCCCTCGGATTACTTCAGGTACTATTTTCTTGGTTCTCCTTCCTTTCTTATCCTCACCTCTCTATACTATTTAACTTGAGCGTCTCCAATCTTTCCTCATAGTTCATCCTCTTTATACCTGTGATCTGTTGTCTGACATTTCTCTGCCTCTTCTCTATTGGCTATGTGTAATTTTCTGGTATGCTGACCAGAAATGTGCAAAGTGGGACCGGATACAAGTGTATTCTAACACCAACATAATCTTGGGAAGCTTGAAACTACTGATATACATATTCATATATTATCAGATCAGCTCAGCATCATGTTTTCTTTTTGAATTGGGGCACAGTTCTCTCCCAACACCTCACCAAAGGACCTGAACAGAGAGATGTCCGTGCGGGTATCTTCCCGCTACCTACAATGCTGTGCCTTTAATCAAAGCATCAATGATCCTTCAGGGAAGGAAATGTGTCGTCCTTACCCAGTCTGACCTACATGTGACTCCAGACCCACAGCAATGTGGTTGACTCCTAACTGCCCTCTGAAATGTCCTGGCAAGCCACTCAGTTGTATTCAAAACGGTGGCCCACCACCACCACCTCATGGGCAATAAATGCTGGCATTGCCAGTGACGCCACATCTTGTGAATGAGTAAAAAAAAATTTAAGACAAATATTACCACATCCATGCTAGGAGCAAGCCAGGGATAAATTCATAGGGGCATTAAAAATATCTATGCTTTAATTCACATTATTTAAACTTACATTTATTAGTTATATAAATTTTGGAGATGGGGGAAAGAGGCTATTTGACTAGATGGAGCAGTTGGATCATGTGTCGAAACCTCCACAAATACATCCAACTCTTGTTGGCAGTCCTGCATGACACACGTGGAAAGTGAGAGAGAGGTTTATGTTAATAGGGTTAGATAAAGAGAGGTGGAAAGTGTCTCATGTGAAGCATAAACACTGGCATAGACCAATTGGGCCAAGTGGCCTGGTTCTAAGCTGTACATTCTAAGGAAATCTGAAATATATGGGGGAGAGAATGAGAAAGGATTGAAAATTTGAAAACACACACACACACACAATGAGAAATAGAGGAATCATAGAATGGTTACAGCACAGACGGAGGCCGTTCAGCCTGTCATGTCCGTGCCAGCAAGTTCCACACCCTCACCCTTTCCCTGTAGCTCTGCAAATTCTTTTTCTCCAGTATCTTATCCAATTCCTTTTGAAAGCCCTGACTGAATCTGCCTGCACCACACTCTCAGGCAGTGCATTCCAGATCATAATCACTCACTGCATAAAAACATTTTTCGTCATGTCGCTGTTGGTTCTTTTGCCAATCATCTTAAATTGGTGTCCTGTAGTTCTCGATCCTTCTGCCAATGGGAACAATTTCTACTCCGTCCAGACCCCTCATGATTTTGAACACTTCTATCAAATCTCCTCTCAACCTTCTCTTCTCGAAGGAGAACAACTCCAGCTTCCAATCTCTCATGACAACTGATGTCCCTCATCCCTGCAACTCATTCTTGTAAATCTTTTCTGCATCCTCTCTAAAACTTTCACATCCTTCTTAAAGTGTGGTGCCCAGAATTGGACACAATATTCCAGTTGAGGCCAAACCAGTGTTTTATAAAGGTTCACCATAACTTCCCTGCTTTTGTACTCTGTACTTCTGTTTATAAAGCCCAGGATCCTACATGCCTTTTCAACCACTTTCTCAACCTGCCCTGTCACCTTCCACAATTTGTGTACATATACCCCCAGGTCCCTCTGTACCTGCACCCCCTTTAGAATTTCACTTTTTATATTGTGTCTCCTCGTTCTTCCTACCAAAATGTCCCACTTCACAATTCTCTGCATTAAATTTCATCTGCCACGTGTCCGCCTATTCCACCAGCCTGTCTATGTCCTCCTGAAGACTATCACCATCCTCCTCACAATTCACAATGCTTCCGAGTTTTGTGTCATCTGCAAATTTTTAAATTGTGTCCTGTACACCCAAGGCTAGGTCATTAATATAGATCAAGAAAAGCAATGATCCTAACACGAACCCACTATATCTTCCTCTAGTCCGAAAAACAATTGTTCACCACTATACTCTGTTTCCTGTCATTCAGCCAACTTCATATCCATCCTAATACTTACCCTTTTATTCCATGGGTTTCAACTTTACTGACAAGCCTGTTATGTGGCACTTTAACAAATGACTTTTGGAAGTTCATGTACACCACATTAACTGCATTACCCTAATCAATCCTCTCTGTTACCTCATAAAAAAACTCAAAACAAGTTAGTTAAACATGCTTTTCCCTTAACAAATCCATGTTGGTTTTCCTTAATTAAACCACATTTGTCTAAAGTGACTATTAATTTTGTCTCGGATTATTGTTTCTAAAAGCTTTCCCACCACCAAGGTTAAAATGACTGTCCTATTGTTGCTGGGTTTGTCCTTACACCCTTTTTTGGCCAAGGGTGTAATTTTTGCCATTCTCCAGTGCTCTGATACAACCTTTGTATAAGGAGAATTGGAAGATTATGGCCAGTACCTCTGCAACTTCTACCCTTACTCCTCAGCATCCTGGGATGCATTTATTCCAGTCCTGGTGACTTACCAACTTTAAGTACAGCCAGCCTTTCTAATCTTTATCAATATTTAGCCCATCCAGAATCTCAAAAACCTCCTCTTTCGCTATGACTTTTTCAGCATCTTCTGACTTGGTAAAGACAGATGCAAAGTATTTATTTTGTGCTTTAGCCATGCCCTCTGCCTCCATGCAGAAATCCCCTTTTTGGTCCTTAATTAGCCCCACTCCTCCTCCTTACTATTTATATGCATGTAGAAGTCTTTTGGATTCCTCTTTATGTTAGCTGCCAGTCTTTTCTCATTCTCTCTTTGCTTCTCTGATTTCATTTTTCACTTCCTCTCTGAACTTCCTATATTCAGCCTGGTTCTCACTTGTATTATCAACCTGACATTTGTCATATGCACCCTTTTTCTGCTTCATCTTACTCTCTATCTCTTTTCTATGAAGCTCTGGCTTTGGTTGCCCTACCTTTCCCTCTCATAGGAATGTACCTCGACTGACACTTAATCCACTTGACCCACCTCATTTCCCAAACCAGATGCAGCAATGCCTCCTTCCTGTTTGACCAGATACATACTGATCTAGAATATTCTCCTGACACACTTCAAAAACTCTCCCCCTTCTTTGCCCTTTACACTATTACTATCCGAGTCCATTGTAGGATATTACTACTCTATAGGAAGGGGGAGAAAGAGATACATACAGCGAGTCAGAGACAGGAAGATGGTTGTGGTTGTTGGAGGCCAATCATCTCAGCCCCAGGACATCACTGCAGGAGTTCCTTACGGTAGTGTCTTAGGCCCAACCATCTTCATAACTTCCATCTTAAGGTCAGAAGTGGGGATGTTCACTGATGGCTGCACTATGTTCAGTTCCATTTGCAACTCCCCAGATATTGAAGCAGTCCATGCCCACATGCAGCAAGACCTGGACAACATTCAGGCTTGAGCTGATAAGTGGCAAGTAATATTCATGCAACACAAGTGCCAGGCAATGACGATCTCCAACAAGAGAGAGTCTAATAACCTCCCCTTAGCACTCAATGGCATTATCATCACTGAATCACCCACCATCAACATCATGGAGGTCACCATTGACCAGAAACTTAACTGGACCAGCCACAAAAATACTGTGGCCGCAGGAGCAGGTCAGAGTCTGGTAATTCTGCGGCGAGTAACTCACCTCCTTACTCCCTGAAGTCTGTCCACCATCTATAAGGCACAAGTCAGGAGTGTGATGGAATACATGAAATGTTTGGAAAACAACAGTTCACCACTACTCTCGGCTTCCTGTCACTCAGCCAACGTCATATCCAAGCTGCCACTGTCTCTTTTATTCCATGGGCTTCAACTTTGCTGACAAGTCTGTTATGTGGCACTTTAACAAACGACTTTTGGACGTCCATGTACACCACATCAATCGCATTACCCTCAACAATCCTCTGTAATATATTTGACATGTAGGTTTGTTTTTTGCTTATCTCTGTTTTGCTGTCTGTAACTTTTTCTCCCCCTTCTCTGTATTTCATTGTGTGTGTGTGTGTGTGTGTGTGTGTGTGTGTGTGTGTGTGTGTGTGTATCACTTCATATGTATTCATTTTATAATAAACCCCTTCTCTTTATCTCATAGATTTACATAGAATCTATAGCACAGAAATAGGCCATTCGGCCCAACTGGTCAATGCTGGTGTTTATGCTTCACATGAGACTCCTTCCATCTCTCTTTCTCTAACCATATTAGCATAACCTTCGATCTCAGTTCCCCTCGTGCGTCAAGCAGGGCTGGCAACTTCAGTTGTATGCATTCGTGGAGGTTTCAAAACATGATCCAACTGCCCCACCCAGTCAAATAGCCTCTTTCCCCCATCTCCAATATTTATGAAATTAGTAAATCAAAGTGTACAAGAAAATGAATTATAACATGAATATTTTTATTGCCCCTATGAATTTACTCCTAGCTTGCTCATAGCAGTCTCCTGAAGATTAATCTTTAATTTCTGGAGAATCCAAGGCAATCCCAGAGGATTGGCAAGCCTAATGCCATGGCTTTTGTCTCTGTCTGTCTCTGATCCACCTCTATCTTTCCCTTCCCCTCTTCCATGTATTTCTCTCTCAGTTACCCTGTCACACTGAGATATCTCAGTGTGAATATTTGGCAGTTGTTTGGCTTCACAGATCAAACAGGTCCTGCACTGTCAAATGCTTGATAAAACACAAACCGGTTATATTTGGATTGGTGTGTTTTTGATGGTAACACACAAGTATTCAGCAGAACAAAAGCAAAATCCTGCAGATGCTGGAAATCTGAAACAAGGACAGAAAGTGCCGGAAACACTTAGCAGGCCAGGCAGCATCTGAATGGAGGAAGACTTGTATTTTTATAGCGCCCATTACCACTTCTGAACATCCTGAAGTGCTTCACAGCCAATGAAGGAATTATTTGGACAGTGTGCTCACTGTTGTATGAAAGACTAAGAGAATAAACGACCAGATTATCTGTTTTTAGTGGTGTTGGCACTGGGGAGAACTTCCCAGCTGTTCTTTGAAATAGTGCAATGGGATCTTTGATGTCCACCTGAGAGGGTAGATGGAGCCTCGACATAATGACACCTCTGACAGGGCAGCACTCCCTCAGCACTGCAATGGAGTGTCAGCCTAGATTTTGTGCTCGAGCCTGTGGAGTGGGACTTGAGCCAGCCACCTTCGGACTCAGAGGCAGGAGTGAGGAAGGTGGAGTTAATGTTTTGGGTCAATGACCTTTCTTTAGATTTTCCAGATGAACAGCTTGTGTTCAAAAGAGATTTTTTTTTTTTAAAAGAAGCAGAGGCTCGTGGTTAGGTGGAGGATGGGAGATGATTAAATGACAGAAGTGATGATGGTGCGATACAAAAGAAGGCAATAATGAGAAACATTAGAGAAGTAACAGAGTAACCGAGACTCAGAGGATGTGGGAGTGTTTAGAGGAGAATAACAGAGTGAGGGGAGCTTGGAAACTCTGGCTAGGCAGAGAAGGCCCAGGGGTGTGGCAGAGCGGAAAAGGCTGGCAGGCTCCGTCAGGTGCAGATGCCTCCAGTACCTGGTACTGCTCCCAGCCCACAACTTGCCCCAGTCCTGGAAGCTCAGCAAAATTTGGGGAAGGTGGGATGGTGCTGAAAAGTCCTATCCATCCATAAAATTTTTTGATAAGGGGAGAGGCACTCGACAGGGTGAGGATGGGTGATGGGATGTCCAAATTACTCCAGCACATCTATTGATAAAATTGGGCATCTGCAAGGCTATTGCTCAATATAATTATGGGGGAAAGTTCCTCAATGCAAAACTGGAAAAGTGCACAAGATTAAAGCCAGGTTCAGCATGGCACAAGCTGACTGAACGATTCCACCACTGGCAACTTGTACGCCTGGCAGTTTCATCACACGATCGCCCACCTTCAACCGCCCCACCCAGTAAAACAGCCCTTTTTACACCCCTGAACCGCTACCCCTCATCTCCAATATTCTTAGAACAATAAACAAAAGAATCAAAGGTAATGGGGAAACCAACACGCATACATGATTTCTTTTAATGTTTCTGAGATTTTTCTCACGATTGTTTCTCGCAGTAGAATCCTGGAGATAATTCTTTAAGTCCAGGTTGGATTTAAAGGGAAGCTAGTAGATGAGGGAGAAAGGAATAGAAGGATGTGTTGGTAGGATTAGATGATGTAGAGTGAGAGGAGGCTCCTGTGGAGCATAAACACCAGCACAGACCATGTTGCCAAACGGCCTGTGCCTGCACTGTAAATTCTATGCAATACTAGGGAGTTAGTGACCCTTTCCTGAGACCTAGGAACAGGAGAAGGCCATTCAGCCCCTTGAACCTGTTCCGCCATTCAATTAGGTCATGACTGATGTATCTTAACTCTATTTACTGCATTGACTCTATATCCTTTTATTCCCTTGTCCAGCAAAAATCTATCACTCTCAGGTTTGAAATGATTAATTCAGCTATCATACTGCCTTATTGTGGGAGAGAGTTCCACACTTTGCATGAAGAAGTGTTTCCTAACCTCCCCTGAATGGCCTGGCTCTGACTTTAACTTATGTCCCCTTGTCCTAGACTCACCTACCAGCACAACATTTTCTCTCTTTCTACCCTATCAATTCCTTTCCAAAGCATAAAATACCTCAATCTAATCGGCCCTTAATCTTGCATATTCTAGAGAATACAAGCCTAGTTTCTACGTGTGTAGCACTAAACTGTGCCTTTGGAGATAGATGGTGTTTGGCAGCCCCAATTCCTGAGCCTTTCAGAAGAGTGGAGCCAACACCTCCAATGCTGAGTGACAATGAGAAACTCGCAGTCATCCTCCTGTTGGAATACACTATCCAGTGACTCAATATAACTTCATGTTGTCTCTTGATATCATTCAGGTATTTTGTGTAGGTGCCTTTTTGAAATCGTTGTCTTCAGACTCCAGTTGTGTCTTGAATCTGTGGGTTGGAGGGTTGATGATACATTTGGGAAATTAAGAGAAGGAGGAGGTCATTCAGCTCCTCGAGCCAGTTCCGGCATTTAATTAGATCACCGTTGATCTGTATCTTAACTCCATCCACCCGACTTGTTTCTGTAACCTGAATGCCCTTGTCTAACAAAAATCTATCAATCTCAGTTTGGAAATACTTCAGTTGACCCCCGGCCTCATCAGCTTTTCTGGGGTGGGGGAGGGGGGAACCGTTCCAGATTTTCACTATCCACTAGCATTTCAGTTTCAGCCGTAGCTAATCGGGAGAACTTTTTTAAAAATTCATTCATGGGATGTGGGCGTCACTGGCTAGGCCAGCATTTATTGCCCATCCCTAATTGCCCTTGAGAAGGTGGTGGTGAGCTGCCTTCTTGAACCGCTGCAGTCCATGTGAGGTAGGTACACCCACAGTGCTGGTCGGAAGGGAGTTCCAGGATTTTGACCCAGCGACAGTGAAGGAACAGCGATATAGTTCCAAGTCAGCATGGTGTGTGACTTGGACGGGAACTTGTAGGTGGTGATTTTCCCATGCATCTGCCGCTCTTGTCCTTCGAGGTGGTAGAGGTCGCGGGTTTGGAAGGTACTGTCTAAGGAGCCTTGGTGCATTGCTGCAGTGCATCTTGTAGATGGTACACACTGCTGCCACTGTGCGTCGGTGGTGTAGGGAGTGAATGTTTGCAGATGGGGTGCCAATCAAGCGGGCTGCTTTTTCCTGAATGGTGTGGAGCTTTTTGAGTGTTGTTGGAGCTGCACCCATCCAGGCAAGTGGAGAGTATTCCATCACACTCCTGACTTGTGCCTTGTAGATGGTGGACAGGCTTTGGGGAGTCAGGAGGTGAGTTACTTGCTGCAGGATTCCTAGCCTCTGACCTGTTCTTGTAGCCACAGTATTTATATGGCTACTCCAGTTCAGTTTCTGGTCAATGGTAGCCCCCAGAATGTTGATAGTGGGGGATTCAGCGATGGTAATGCCATTGAATGTCAAGGGGAGATGGTTAGATTCTCTCTTGTTGGAGATGGTCATTGCCTGGCACTTGTATGGCACAAATGTTCTTTGCCCCTTATCAGCCCAAGCCTGGATATTGTCCAGGTCTTGCTGCATTTCTACACGGACTGCTTCAGTATTTGACGAGTCGCGAATGGTGCTGAACATTGTGCAATCATCAGCGAACATCCCCACTTCTGACCTTATGATAGAAGGAAGATCATTGATGAAGCAGCTGAAGATGGTTGGGTCTCGGACACTACCCTGAGGAACTCCTGCAGTGATGTCCTGGAGCTCAGATGTTTGACCTCCAACAACCACAACCATCTTCCTTTGTGTTCGGTATGGCTCCAACCAGCAGAGAGTTTTCCCCCTGATTCCCATTGACCTCAGTTTTGCTAGGGCTCCTTGATGCCATACTCAGTCAAATGCTGCCTTGATGTCAAGGGCAGTCACTCTCATCTCACCTCTTGAGTTCAGCTCTTTTATCCATGTTTGAACCAAGGCTGTAATGAGGTCAGGAGCTGAGTGGACCTGGCGGAACCCAAACTGAGCATCACTGAGCAGGTTATTGCCAAACAAGTGTCGTTTGATGGCACTGTTGATGACACCTTCCATCACTTTACTGATGATTGAGAGTAGAATGATGGGGCGGTAATTGGCCGGGTTGGACTTGTCCTGCGTTTTGTGTACGGGACATACCTGGGCAATTTTCCACATTGCCGGGTAGATGCCAGTGTTGTAGCTATACTGGAACAGCTTGGCTAGGGTCGCGGTGAGTTCTGGAGCACAGGTCTTCAGTAGTATTGCCGGAATATTGTCAGGACCCATAGCCTTTGCAGTATCCAGTGCCTTCAGTCATTTCTTGATATCATGCGGAGTGAATCGAATTAGCTGAAGTCTGGCATCTGAAATGCTGGGGACTTCAGGAGGAGGCCGAGATGGGTCATTAACTCGGCACTTCTGGCTGAAGATTGTTGCAAATGCTTCTGCCTTATCTTTCGCACTGATGTGCAGGGCTCCCCCATCATTGAGGATGGGGATATTTGTGGAGCCAACCCCTCCAGTTAGTTGTTTAATTGTCCACCACCATTCACGACTGGATGTGGCAGGACTGCAGAGCTTAGATCTGATCCGTTGGTTATGGGATCGCTTAGCTCTGTCTATCGCATGCTGCTTATGCAGTTTGGCATCCAAGTAGTCCTGGGTTGTAGCTTCACCAGGTTGACACCTCATTTTGAGGTATGCCTGGTGCTGCTCCTGGCATGCCCTCCTGCAATCTTCATTGAACCAGGGTTGGTCTTCTGGCTTGATGGTAATGGTAGAGTGAGGGATATGCCGGGCCATGAGGTTACAGATTGTGGTTGAGTACAATTCTGCTGCTGCTGATGGCCCACAGCGCCTCATGGATGCCCAGTTTTGCATTGCTAGATCTGTTCAAAATCTATCCCATTTAGCATGGTGATAGTGCCACACAACACGATGGACGGTATCCTCAATGTGAAGGCAGGACTTCGTCTCCACAAGGACTGTGTGGTGGTCACTCCTACCAATACAGTCATGGGCAGAAGCATCTGCGGCAGGCAGACTGGTGAGGACAAGGTCAAGTATGTTTTTCCCTCGTGTTGGTTCCCCCACTACCTGCCGCAGACCCAGTCTAGCAGCTATGTCCTTTAGTACTCGGCCAGCTCGGTCCGTAGTGGTGCTACCGAGCCACTCTTGGCAATGGACATTGAAGTCCCCCACCCAGAGTACATTTTGTGCTCTTGCCACCCTCAGTGCTTCCTCCAAGTGGTGTTCAACATGGAGGAGTACTGATTCATCAGCTGAGGGAGGGCGGTAGGTGGCAATCAGTAGGAGGTTACCTTGCCCATATTTGACCTGATGCCATGAGACTTCATGGGGTCTGGAGTTGATGTTGAGGACTCCCAGGGCAACTCCCTCCCTACTGTAGACCACTGTCCTACCACCTCTGGGATAGTGATTGCAGTGTCTGGGACATTATCGTTAAGGTATGATTCTGTGAGTATGACTATGTCAGGCTGTTGCTTGACTAGTCTGTGGGACATCTCTCCCAACTTTGGCACAAGGCCCCAGATGTTAGTAAGGAGGACTTTGCAGGGTCGACAGGGCTGGGTTTGCCATTGCCGTTTCAAGTGATTAGGTCAATGCCGGGTGGTCCGTCCGGTTTCATTCCTTTCTATTGAATTCGTAGCAGTTAGGTACAACTGAATGGCTTGCTAGGCCATTTCAGAGGGCATGTAAGAGTTATCCACATTGCTGTGGGCCTGGAGTCACATGTAGACCAGGTAAGGACAGTAGATTTCCTTCCCTAAAGGACATTCGTGAACCAGATGGGTTTTTACAACAATTGACACTGGTTTCATGGCCACCATTAGACTAGCTTTTAATTCCAGATTTATTAATTAAATTCAAATTCTACCTTCTGCTGCATTGGGATTCGAACCCATGTCCCCAGAGAAATACCCTGGGTCTCTGGGTTACTAGTCCAGTGATAATACCACTATGCCACCGCCTCACCCAGAAGATCTTCTTAAATCAGAAGATAATGAGTTCAAGTCGATACCAGAGGCGTGAGCACATAATCTAGGCTGCTGCTCCCAGTGTGTACTGAGGGAGTCCTGCACTGTTGGAGGTGCAGTCTTTCAGATGTTATGTTAAACTGAGGCCCCGTCCGCCTCTCAGGTGGGTGTTAAAGGTGGGTTTATTTCAAAGAAGAAGACGGGAGTTCTCACCAGTGCCCTGGTCAATATATATCCCTTAACCAAAATCAGGAAAACAGTTTCTTTGCTCATTATCACATTACTGTTTGTGGGACTTTTCTATGTGCAGCTTAGCTGCTGCATTTTCCTTATAACAGTGACTGCACATCAAAGAATAAGTTAATCGTCTGTAAAGTGGTTTGAGATAGGTCATGAAAGGTATTGTATGAAAGCTCTTTCTCTCTGTTTCAGGAGCTAATTGGTATAACTGTAGGACCTCTCCCACAAGAAACCTCCCCTAGCTCAGAACCTGTAGCTCCTTTCAGAGGCTTGAATTGGGGGAGGGAAGGGTGGGGGCAGGGAGGTGGGTTGGGATCCTGGGGTGTACACAGATGCAAATAAACAAAGAACCTATCCAAGAAAGAAAAGATTGATTCCAGTAGGCCCCAATGTGTAATAATGAGGTTTAATTTGGATCGATTCTGAGGCCTGTTTTATGCAGGTAAACAAAATTATAATTGTTGTCTTCAAGATAATGAAACACTTTTTCCATTCCTCTACCCCTCCCCTCCGACTCTCCCCTCTGACCCCCCCCCACCTCAGTGTGGTAGACATGTAAGTATCTAACCACAGCGGGAGATGGTGATGATGTGTCCGAGAGCCCTGGAACATTTGGCAGGGTAGAGTAGGACATGGCACCATGACGACTATTTCACAATCCATTGCAGCTTGTACCCCGCATCCACCCCTTCCAACTGCAAAACACCACTTTCTACTAGTAGAGTAGTGGTTACACTTACCGGGTTTATAAATCCCATCATGGGAAGTTGTGAAATTCAGTAAATCTGATAAATGGGCAGACAGATACTAGGAAATAAAAATGAGCGTGACTGATGGATTCGATAAGGTCCTTTGGTTCAACTGGTGTCAGCCGTGGCACTCTCTCACCTTCAGTCAGAAGGCTGTGGGTTCACGTCCCACTCTCGGACTTGAGCACAAATTCTAGACTAACACTCCATCGCAGTACTGAGGGAGTGCTGCATTATCAACATTTGGATGAGACGTTGGACCAAGGCCCTGTCTGCTCTCTCAGGTGGATGTAAAAGATCCCACAGCATTATTATAAAGAAGAGCTGGGGAATTTTCCCCAGTTTCCTGGTTAACATTTATCCCTCAATCAACATCACACAAAAAACAGATTATCCAGTCATCACATTTATGGAAGTTTACTGTGTGCAAATTTGGAAGCTGCATTTGCTACATTATGACAGTAACTACTCTCCAAAAGTACTTTATTGGCTGTAAAGCACTTTACAACATCCTGAGGCTATGAAAGGCTCTACCTAAATGCAAGTTCTTCCTTTAATACTTTTGGGAAAGGGTGTGGTCTGCATGTGACTCTGGTCCCACACTATATAGTTGACTCTTCATTCCCCACTGAAGTGACCTAACAAGCCATTCAATTTTAAAACTGTTGCAATTTGAGCCTTTCCTGTTAGTATGTAACACCCACAGGAGTTCACATTATCTTTTCCTGTGGCCTCTTTGAGCAGGACTGCCAATGAACAGAATTACGACATCGTCATCCTGTTGACCTATTCACGAGGAACTGGGTTGACTTTGCCCAGGCTCGATTCAGGCTCAAGCCCTTGCAACGAGCAGACCAAGCAGACTTTCATCTCATCAGTCTCTACTGGCACAAGGGATGGGAGCTTGCTGTGTTCAAATTGTCTGACAAGCTTCTGTACATGACAACAATTTCTACATTTAAAAACATCACTGGAGAAAGTGCAAAAAAAAAGATTTACTAGAATAATACCAGAAATGAGAGGCTATACCTATCAAGAAAGATTGAACAGGCTGGGGCTCTTTTCTCTAGAAAAGAGAAGTCTGAGAGGTGACCTGATAGAGGTCTTTAAGATTATGAAGGAGTTGGACAGGGTAGTCATGGAGAAAATCTTTCCACTTGTGTGGGAGTCCAAAACTAGGGTGTCAGAAAATCGGATAAAAGAAAGACTTGCATTTATATAGTGCCTTTCACGACCACGTGACATGAAGGCCCTAAATGTCGACTATCGCACCTGGGAGTCACTAGCTGCCGAAAGAGGGAAATGGTGACACAGCCTGCAGACTGGTGTGCACTACCATGATGACCAGTCACTACAGCAGCTTGGCAACAGGCACCAACATCAAAAACAACAACTCACAGCGTCACTTGGCAGCTTCATGTGCAGCATTTGTGGCAGAACCGGCCTCTCAAGGATTGGCCTTCACAGCCATCAGCAAAGATGCACCAAGAGAAGACACCCCAGTTAAATGGATTATTTGCTGTGTGTCCATCATCTTTCATAGATGAAAGGATGCCAACCACGACCACTTGACTGTTCCAAAGTGCTTTACAGCCAATGAAGAACTTTTTGAAGTTCTGTTGTAATGTAGGAAACACAGTAGCCAATTTGTGACAGCAAGCTCCCATAGACATCAATGTGATAATGGCCAGATAATGCGTTTCTGTGATGTTGATTGAGGGATAAATATTGGCTAGGACGAACACCCCTACCCTTCTTCAAAATAGCACCATGGGATCTTTTACATCCACCTGAGAGAGCAGACAGAGCTTCGCTTTAATGTCTCATCTGAAAGACAGCACCTCCAACACTGCAGCACTCCCTCAGCGCTGCACAGGACTGTCAGCCGAGATTTTGCGTTCGAGTAGGACTTACAGACTCTAATAAATCTAACAGGGAATTCCAGAGAAATATCTTTACACAGAGAGTGGAACTCGCAACAACAAGGAGTAGTTGAGGTGAATAACTCAGATGCATTTAATGGGAAGCTGGATAACCACGAGGGAGAAAGGAATAGAAGGATATACTGATAGGGTGAGATGAAGACAGGTGGGACAAAACTCATGTGGAGCATAAACACCAACATGGACCAGCTGGGCCGAATGGCCTGTTTCTGTGCTATGAATTCTTTGTAATTGTCTATAAAGCTCTTTGCAATATTCTGAGGTCATGAAAGGTGCTTTATAAATAGAAGACCTTTCTCTCTTTTAAGCCCAGGTTCCACTGCCAACTGAAAATGTAATTTCCTTTCAGTGAGGCCCAATTAAAAAAAAAACAGAAGAAAGCCAAGGAAAAGTGTTTTTATAAGACAAAATTCTCATCACAGGGGAACATGTCTGAATGTATCTCACTGGATGTGTCTTTGTGTATGTATGTCTCTCTATGTATGTTTCTATGTGTGTGTCTATATGTATATCTGTGTGTATGTGAGTGTATGTCTGTGTGTGTGTGGGTGTGTGTGCTGTGTGTGTTTCTGTATTTCTATGTGTTTGTGTGTGTATCTGTGTGAATTTCTGTGCGTGTCTGTGTATGTGTTTATGTGTATCCATGTGTGTGTGTCTGTGTGTGTGTGTGTGTATATATATATATATCTGCGAGTGTATCTGCATGTGTCTGTCTGTGTGTATATCTGTGTGTTTGTATATCTGCATGTGTCTGTGTATGTGTGAATATATCTGCGTGTGTCTGTGTGTATATATGTATTTGTGTATGTTCGTATTTGTGTATGTGTGTGTATCTGTGTGTGCATGTGTATATCTGTGTGTATGTGTATATCTGTTTGTGTCTGTGTGTCTGTGTGTCTATCTGTGTGTCTCCCCTTGGGACACTGTGAGAGGTCCTGGGAAAGATTGTGTTGAGTAACAGAACGTTCGATGTGGAGTTTTGATTACAGCGTGGGGAGGTTACAGCCTCAGACACAACACAGGTATAAATAAGTCACAATCTGTTTCTTTTGTCAGTCATTTGCCCTGGGGGTCATGCTTTTTTTTTCCCTGAGAGGAATAGGGCCCTAGCTTCATTCAGCAGGAATCTAGGCTGTAATTAGAGCATAAAAGCTGTTGTATATTATAACCAGTATCAGTCACCACCCAATAGGTCAGACCATTGATTAAAACTAGGTTATGGCTCTGTTCATCCATGTCAGTTCTTTATTCTTCGACCCAGCAGCAACTAAGAGGTCAGGCTATTGATGAAAACTAGGCCATAAGCTACACTTAGAGCTGTAAAAACCTGAAATAAGCATGAAGATCACAGTGCTCCAACACTTGGTGGCTTTGTTATAATAATATAATATATCATGTCATTTTAATATATTATGTTGGGATTAGATTTCTTTTTAATTCTCTTCCTTCAGACTCACAGTAATCCAGGCTGAATGAGAAACAAAGAAAGATCTTGCGTTTCTTTGGCGCCTTTTCATTTTTTAAAAATTCATTCAGGGATGTGGGCGTCGCTGGCCAGGCCAGCATTTATTTCCCATCCCTAATTGCCCTTGAGAAGGTGGTGGTGAGCTGCCTTCTTGAAACGCTGCAGTCCATTTGGGGTAGGTACACCCACAGTGCTGTTAGGAAGGGAGTTCCAGGATTTTGACCCAGCGACAGTGAAGGAACGGCGATATAGTTCCAAGTCAGGATGGTGTGTGACTTGGAGGGGAACTTGCAGGTGGTGATGTTCCCATGCATTTGCTGCCCTTGTCCTTCTAGGTGGTAGAGGTCGTGGGTTTGGAAGGTGCTGTCTTAGGAGGCGTGGTGAGTTGCTGCAGTGCATCTTGTAGATGGTACACACTGCTCCCACTGTGCATCAGTGGTGGAGAGAGTTAATGTTGAAGGTGGCTGACGGGGTGCCAATCAAGCGGGCTGCTTAGTCCTGGATGGCACCGAGCTTCATGTGTAATCCTTGCATTTATTAACCATTTATTCCACCACGCGTGGCATCACAACTCGGTCCTCAACTGATGATTGCACCTGCACTGACTTTCAGTAGGGGCCACTGGATTGGGAGCAAATACCTTTCTTATGGTTTTTCTTCATAAACTCAGTGACACAAATGCAAGATTTTAGCAAGCTACTGATTTAACAGAGTGAGGATTGAGTAGGTATCAATAGAGAGCTTTACTCTATATCTAACCTGTACTGTATCTGCCCTGGGTGTGTTTGGTGGGACAGTGTAGAGTGAGCTTTACTCTGTTATCTAACCCATTTTTAAAAAATATATATGGCCTGCAGCCTGGACCTGTGAATTGCCACCTTGGCCAGGCCCAGGAACAGACCGACGAGGTGATCTTCCTCCCGGCCCACGCCCCTCCGCGCCAGGTGTCCAAAGATCAGGAGCGTGGGGCTGAAGTGCAACCAAAACCTGAGGAGCAGCCCCTTCAAATACTCAAAGAGGGGCTGCAACCTCGCACACTCCGTATATACATGGAACACGGACTCGTCCAGGCCGCAGAAATTACAGGCAGCCTGGGAGTCCGCGAACCTACTTAAAAGCCTATTGCACGGGACTGCCCTGTGCAACACACTCCACCCCAGGACCTGATGTAAAGGGGGAGGACTCCCGCATAGAGAGACCTCCATCGGGGTTTCCCTTCACCACCAGATGGCAACGCAGACTGCCAGGGCGTGTCCAGCTAGCTGATGAGGGCGAGAAAGTGGAGAGTGTGCAGGAGCAGCCCATACAGAAAACCCCTCCGCACCGATTGGAATGGCAAGGAGGGCATTTCCAAGAGGCGGCTCGGGTTGTGCGGGACCGGCTCCCGAGGAGGGTTTTGGGACCTGGGTCCGATGAGCAGTTCCAGCCGTGCAGGGGTCAGCTCAGCTGGGAGCGCTCTGCTCTCCTGAGCCCCCTCGTCACCGGTAATGAGCGGCATCCCGGGGGCTTTTGCTACTCCTCCGCCCACCTGTCCGTCCCCGGAGTCGGCCTCTCGGACAGCTAAGGTGCTCTCCTTCGCCGGCGTGGGAGCGCTCTGACTGGAGGCGACCATGTTCCAGACTCGAAATGGATCCTGATAAAAGACAGGCAACTCCCTCAGAGAGGCGCGGCTAATGGTCTCCACCAGGAGCTGCGTGTTGTCTTGAAGGCAGTGACACTGACGGAAAAAAATACGCTGCCAGCGCACACCATCTAGGAGGACACTCAACGTACAGGTATCTCTGCAGGGTCCAAAGGCGGAGAGTCGCAGCCTGCGTGCGGATGCACACCAGCGACTGGCCACCCTCCTCAATCGGGAGACTCAGGACTGCTGCAGAGACCCAGTGTATCCTCTTGCCCCAGAAGAAATCGACGAGTTTCTTCTGGATCTTGCTGGCGAATGCAGGGGGCGGGGCCAAAGTGACCAACCGATACCACAGCATCGACGCCACCAGTTGGTTTATGACCAGCGCTCGGCCCCTGTAGGAAAGCACTCGGAGCAGTCCTGTCCAGCGCACCAGCCGAGTGGTGACTTTCGCCTCCAACTCCTGCAAGTTTGCCAGCCAGGCTTCCTCAGTGGGGCTAAGGTGGACTCCCAGATAGAGGAGGTGTGTGGTGCTCCACGCAAAAGGTGTCATCTCCTCCGGCAGGGAGTCCACCCGCCACTGACCCACCAGAAGACCGGAACATTTCTCCCAATTGATCCTCGCAGAGGATGCGGCAGAAAAGGTCTGCTGGCAGTCGCACATCCTCTGCATGTCGATGGGATCTGTGACCGCGAGGAGCACGTCATCGGCGTAAGCCGAGAGGACGACCCACATGGCCAGCTCGCGCAGAACCAATCCCGTCAACCTCCTGCAAAGCAGGCACAGGAACGGCTCCACGCAGATGGTATACAATTGGCCGGACATGAGCATCCCTGACGCACTCCTCTCCCAAAGCAAAGGGGCGCCGTCAAGGACCCATTAACCTTGACTAGACACTCTGCGGCGGCATATAAAAGTCGGACACAAAATATGGCCCGAGTCCAACAGCGCGCAAAGTCCCAAAAAGGTATTCGTGATCCACCCTGTCAAATGCCTTCTTCTGATCTTGGGAGAGAAAGGCGACCAACAGACCAGTCCTCTGGAAAAGATGGATCAGGTCTGGGCGGCACAGTGGCGCAGTGGCTAGCACTGCAGCCTCACAGCTCCAGGGACCCGGGTTCGATTCTGGGTACTGCCTGTGTGGAGTTTGCAAGTTCTCCCTGTGTCTGCGTGGTTTCCTCCGGGTGCTCCGGTTTCCTCCCACATGCCAAAGTCTTGCAGGTTGATAGGTTAATTGGCCATTATAAATTGCCCCTAGTATAGGTAGGTGGTGGGGAAATATATAGGGACCGGTGGGGATGATATTGGAATATGGGATTCGTGTAGGATTAGTATAAATGGGTGGTTGATGGTCGGCACAGACTCGGTGGGCCGAAGGGCCTGTTTCAGTGCTGTATCTCTAAACTAAACTAAACAGGTCCCGGACCAGGTGTATGTTGCCCTGGATGGACCGGCCCGAGACCATGTAGGACTGGTTGGGATGGATCATGTGGGCCAGCACAGAGCCCAGGTGGGTAGACATAGCCCGGGCAAAGATCTTATAATCCGTGCTGAGTGGGGAGACTGGACGGCAGTTTTTAAGCAGGTGGAGATTGCCCCTCTTTGGCAGCAGGACGATGACCGCCCTGCGCCACGAGAGGGGCATCTCCCCGGTCGCCAGGCTTTTCCCCAGGACCCGCGCGTAATAGTCCCCCAGGATGTCCCAGAACGCCCTGAGGAACTCCACGGTCAACCCATCCAGCCCCGGGGATTTGCCCCTCGAGAGCTGGTGGAGGGCGCCGGTCAGCTCCGCCAATGTGAGCGGAGCCTCCAATCCTTCGGCGCCCTCCGGGCTGACCTACGGCAGGTCCTCCCACAAAATTCTGTGCGCGGCCTCGCTGGACGGATCCGGAGAGAACAACGCACACTAATAAGTACGGACCAGAAGGCCCATTTCCTCCGGATCCGTGATGGAGGATCCATCATTGGCCAGCAGCTCGACGAGCTGCTTACGGACCCTCTGTCATTTTTCCAGCGAGTAGAAGAAGATCTGGATCCGCGACCTCACATACGCACCTCGGGACCCTATGAGCTGCAGGTCCCTCAGCGCGCCCTTCTTCTCTTTATACGCCTGCCACAGGGCCGGGTCCACGACGGCATGACCCAGGCGGGACTCCAAGACAAGCACCTCCCTCTCTAGGCGCCCGATCTCGGCTTCCCGCCTCTTGGTCGACCCCTTCGCGTACTCCTGACAGAAGGCGCGGATGTGAGTCTTGCCCACATCCCACCATAGCCTCAAGGAAGGGAAGCCCCCCTGCTTCCTTCTCCAGTCAGCCCAGAATCGTTGGAACAAGTCTCGGAATCACTTGTCCTCCAGCAGCCGGTTGTTAAAGTGCCAGTACGCAGACCCTGCCCGCGTGCGGAGCGGAGTGAACTCTGCCCACACCAGGTAGTGGTCCGAGCACGGCGCCAGCCGCATGCAGGCCGCCGAGCTGCGGGAAACATATGCCTGCAAAAAGTAGAGGTGGTCGATTCGGGACCCTCCTCCTCCAGACCTCCACGTGAAGGCACTGGAGTCGGGATGGAGATTCCACCAGACGTCCACCAAGTTCAGGGAACTGATCAGTCCCCTCAACCTCTCCACCGACGCTTGGTCGCGCTGGGGTCCGGAGCGATCCCCCACCTCGAGGGTACAGTTAAAATCCCCCCCCCCCCCAAGGATGATGCACTTGCTGCTATCGATGGAGCTCAAGAGAGCAGACACTTCTTCAAAGAAGCGTGCTTGCAACGCGCCAGGTCTGGGTGCGTACACGTTTACATAGTGGAGCGGCACGCTACCCAGGCGAACGGCGAGGTGGAGCAAGCGGCCCGGCACTAGCTCCTTGACCCCCAAGATCTCTGGCTGAAAAGTCGGGGCCAACAAGATAGCCACCCCACTAGAAATAGGGGTAAGGTGACTCATGTAGGCCCCATACTGCCACTCCAGGAGCCAGGTGGCTTCGTCTCCCGGAATGGTGTGGGTTTCCTGCAGAAAGCTCACTGCATATCTCCCTTCCCTGAGGACTGAGAGATTGTGAAATCTGCGGTGAGACCCCCCCTGCTGCCGTTGATGTTGAGGCTGGTTATGGTTATGATCATGGTCAAAGGTACTTAAAAACCATCACCAACACCTCACTGTGAGGAGGGAGTGGAAGTGCACCTCCACTCTCCCAGCAACCCATTGAGGAACACATTAAATCGGCGCCTCTCAACCAGTTACACGCCCGCACCCTAGCCCGCTTTCTTGAGAGCGGCACGGATGGACTGGATGATCAGCGTCAGATTCGACCAATGGCTGAGGGCCAGCTGAACTTTATTGCGGCAACCCCTGCAAGCCCCGAGTAAATACCGGAGTTCCGCCGTGGGGATGAGAGGAGACTTGGTGGGAGGCACAAGGGACTCCACCACCTCACTGGCGATGGAATCAAGATCATTCTCCGTGCCCCTCACCGAGTCCCCATCCTTTTCCGGGTCATTACCGCCAGCGGCCGACACACCCACCATACACTGTGGGGTGGATGTCCCGGTCGCGCCAGCTGGTCCCACCTCCGTCATGATCCCACCCCCAGGATCGATGGTGGAGGAGTCCTCTTTGGGTTCTTGGATGGAACTGGAGCCTGTGGATACCAGCGGTTCAGGAACCCCCTCTCCCTCCGTCCCCAGGCCAATGAGTGGTCCTGGGGAGATGGAAGTGCCCAACTCCGGAAATCCAGCTGGAGCTGGGACCAGAGGCAGAGAGAGGAGGCCATCTCCTGCCTCGCCAGTGCCCACAGACCCAGCAGTTGGGGCAAAATTTTCAATTATAACCGGGTTGGGAGTCTGGTTGGTGGTGAATTTTGGCTGGGAGGGCTGACCCTTTGGGGCCTCGCCCTCCCCTCCACTCAGGGCACCCGACCCAGTGGCAGTGGCAGAATGTGAGGCGTCCCCAGGCTAGTCACCCTGGACCCGAGCCCAGCCCTGGGGCAAGTGGGCTCCCCGAGATCAGGCCTTGGGCTGAGCTCAGGCTCGGGTTGTGTCAATGTGTCCAGGGGACGCATCTCTTGATGTTTATTTTTCCTCTGCGCCTTCCTTCCACCTGGACGGGCACTCCCCACCCCACCGGAGGCTGTGAAAATCATAGCCTCCGGAACCAACTGAACGGTGTCTGGTGGAGGTGTAGGGGGAGTGGGAGGAGGTGCAGCGGTGCCACCCTGGACTGCTGAGGTGGAATTGGCAGCCGGGAGGTTGGGGCAGTTCTTATGAACATGCCCCACCCCCTTGAAGACATGGCACTGCACCCCGTCTGAGGTCCAGAGACGCGGTAGGCCACCCCCTGGAACTCCACATTGAAGTGGCTGCATAAATAACTGACGGCGGAAGGAGTACACATGCTGGAGGCTGTTCTCCCCATGACAGAGCGGGACTGGGGTGATCCCCGTCTTTACCTCCCCCAGATGGTGCAGGTGGGGAAGGAGGAGCTCACCAGGAATGAAGGGCAGGACATTCGATAGAATGACCCTTTGCACAGTGGCCTCCAGGGGGTCCACTAGCAGAAAGGTCCCACCCACGGTGAGCACCTTGCTCAGAGCCAGGGACACCGCCCGCTCGGTCTTCAGGAAAAACACCACCTTCCCGTACATTTTTGAGGCAGCAACAATGGCCGAAGGGCCGACAACCTCGGCCATTGCCTTTACGCATACCTCTATTGACATGTTTGGGTGGACGTAGCTCTTGAACCCATGCTTCGATGTTATCAGTGCAAACGGTGACGGGGCAACAGGTGCAGCTGCAGCGCCCGCAGCAGCATACATGCTTGAAGGCCCTGCCACCCAGCGAAGAGGGCCATGGGGTCGCAGAGCCACGCCCACCCCCAAGAAACAAAGCACACAACAGTTTTCTCTTAAACACAAGCAATATGATGGGGGAGGGAATGGGAGTAGAGGAGGATAGGGCTGAAAAGGACAAGGAGAGGAGAGGATAGGTGGCCAAGTGATGGAAGGGAGAGAACAGCTGCTAGGATGTTACAGTTCAATTGATGGTTGGAGCACCTTGCTGCAGAGTCTACAGTTCAGTCTTCCAGTTAGGGGAGGGTTCTTCGCCCAGGTCGCCTAGAGCCTCTCCCTTTTCTGCTGTTGTATAAGGATTGTCTTCAGCCGGCAGCTCCAGCCGTCCCGAGCCACTCAGTTGGGGGTGGGGAGGGAGCCCCTTTTGTGCAGGATGGAAGATAAATACAAGAGCAAGTAGAGGGGCTCCCTATAGAATTTCACAGCCCCACCCCTGGACCTTCCAGTGCCTCCTCCCTCCCCCAACAGTCCAAACAACAAACAGTTCTCTGGTGCTCCAACACTCACCTCTCCAAAATGACTTGCAGGTCTTCTTAGTCCTTGAAAAAGTGTAACAGTTCCACAGTAAATGCAGCTCTCTCCACTGTACAGTTACTCTACTCTCTCCACTCCAGTTGCAGCAATATAGGTGCAGGTGCAGCTGCACCCCCTGATTGCAGGCAGGAAGTGCTTCCCAAATTGCCCAGCCAATCCCGTGCTGTACCTGTCCTGGGAGTGTTTGATGGGACAGTGTAGAAGAAGTTTTACTCTGTATTCACCTACCTAGGCTCAACTATCACCAGTAACTTGTCTCTCGATGCAGAAATCAACAAGTGCATGGGAAAGGCTTCCACTGCTATGTCCAGACTGGCCAAGAGAGGGTGGGAAAATGGCGCACTGACACGGAACACAAAAGTCCGAGTGTATCAGGCCTGTGTCCTCAGTACCTTGCTCTATGGCAGCGAGGCCTGGACAACGTACATCAGCCAAGAGCAACGTCTCAATTCATTCCATCTTCGCTGCCTCCGGAGAACCCTTGGCATCAGGTGGCAGGACCGTTTCTCCAACATGGAAGTCCTCGAGGCGGCCAACATCCCCAGCATATACACACTACTGAGCCAGCGGCACTTGAGATGGCTTGGCCATGTGAGCCACATGGAATATGGCAGGATCCCCAAGGACACATTGTACAGCGAGCTCGTCACTGGTATCAGACCCACTGGCCGTCCATGTCTCCGCTTTAAAGACGTCTGCAAATGCGACATGAAGTCCTGTGACATTGACCACAAGTCGTGGGAATCAGTTGCCAGCGATCGCCAGAGCTGGCGGGCAGCCATAAAGGCGGGGCTAAAGTGTGGCGAGTCGAAGAGACTTAACAGTTGACAGGAAAAAAGACAGAAGCTCAAGGGGAGAGCCAACTGTGTAACAGCCCTGACAAACAATTTTATCTGCAGCGCCTGTGGAAGAGTCTGTCACTCTAGAATTGGCCTTTATAGCCACTCCAGGCACTGCTCCACAAACCACTGACCACCTCCAGGCGCTTACCCATTGTCTCCCGAGACAAGGAGGCCAAAGAACCCATACTGTACCTGTCCTGGGAGTGTTTGATGCTGATACCGGTGAAAAACTGAAGGAATTGTCTTCAACCATGCAGCATTCCTTACTTTTGTCACAAAGCCTCAACCAAAACTATTTGATTAAACCAGGAAAGGTGTGAAAACTGTGTAATTGTCTGCACTGCTTGTTGTTCTCAGTTGTCCGTATATTGAGCCTTGCAAGGTTAACTAGTGGTTCAAACACTATGCATGGAGTGCAGATTCTGCAGCTCTGTCAGGATTCCTCATCAGGTAATGGGAGATGATGTTACGTGAGGGCCAATCTGTTCCTAATCCTCTTTGGAAAAGCTCCAGCTTTGAGCCTAGACTCAGTTTACATAAGAATATGAAAAGAAAAACATGTGCATCATTCTGGGATTATGGCATTATTGTGTCTGCGGACTTCATTAGCGCTCGAACCACGCTTAACCGTTAATCACGGGACACATTCTCAACCCGTGTCTTGTTCATAGACCGCTGGGAATGTTATGCAGTGGGACTCAGTGGCGAGTCCCATCAGACCAAGCTTCCAGTACCACACTTCGGACATCTAGCAAGTTGAGCGCAGGCTCACAGAAGACAGAAACAACAAATAACCCTATAAATACACAGAGAAAGAACAAAAAAACCTTGCATTTCTGTAGTGTCTTTTGTGGCCTCCAGACATCCCAAACTGCTCTACAGCCAGTTAAGTACTTATTTAAGTGCAGTCCCTGTTGTAGGAAACATGGCAGCCCAATTTCCACACAGTAAGATCCCACAGGCAGCAATGTGATAATGGCTAGATAATCTGTTTTTACTGATCTATGGGGTAAATATCAGCGAGGACACCTGGGAGAACTCTCCTGTCCTTCTTCGAAATAGTGGCCATGGGAACTTTTATGCCCACCTGAGAGGGCAGGGGCGCCTCAATTTAATGTCACATCCAAAAGATGGCACCTCTGACAGTGCAGCACTCCCTGAGTACTGTTACTGGGTGTGTCAGCCTGGATTATGCGTTCAAGTATTTGGAGTGGGGCTTGAACCCATGACCTTCTGACTCAGAGGCAGGAGATTGCCACCCACGGAGGCACAGCTGACGCAATGGGCTTTTTAAAAACATAAAAGCTGAAGGGACAAAGGAATCTGAAGAACTGCTGCTGCTCCAGTTTGCTTTTGGTCAGTGAATAAGACGAATAATCCCCCCTACCCCATGCCCCGGCTCGTCTGCAGCTTCTAGATGGGAGGGAGGGTGGAGGAGAAGAGTTGAGCGATGCTCGTCAAAGTAATATCACAATCAAGCAGAGCCTGCTGTTACATTGCTTCCAGTGGCTTAGGTTCTTTTTCAGATGACGTATCTGAGGTGAAGGGGCACGAGGGACCAGGCATTTCAGCAAAGAGTGCCGGTGGCAGAGACTTGTTACCATGACAATGGATAGTTTGTGAATGAACTTTGCCATGGCTCATTCTCCTTCACTGCTTGTTTAATTACAGGGCCACGGAGGGTGGGAGAGGAAACAGAGTGAAGCCATTGTGCCTGTCTCCTGTGCCACCTGCTGGCGGGAATGCCAAACAGCAAAGTAGGCCTGAGACAGAGGAACTGAGCAACAGGAGGCCATTCAGCCCCTCTAGCCTGTTCCACCATTCTATAGATCATGGCTGACCTGCACCTCAACTCCATTTAGCCACCGTAGTTCCACATTCCTTGTGGCTCCTACCTATTCATCCCAGCCTTGAAGGCTTCAATTATCCACCAGTGTCCACAGCCTTTGGGGGTTGAGAGTTCTAGATTTTAATTATTCTGTGAAAAAGAACTTCCTGATTTTACTTCTGAAGGGCCTAGCTCTAATTTCAGATTGTGCCCTCTTGTTTTGGACTCTCCGACTGGAGGCAATACAGATGATCTCAATTCAATTGCCTGTTATATATCTCTCCTGATCGGTCAGGTGAGAAGGTGGGATTGGGGATATGGGGAGAATGTGGGTAGGTGGGGATTGAGGGATATGGGGAGAAGGTGGGTAGGTGGGATTGGGGATATGGGGAGAATGTGGGTAGGTGGGGATTGAGGGATATGGGGAGAAGGTGGGTAGGTGGGGATTGAGGGATATGGGGAGAAGGTGGGTAGGTGGGGATTGAGGGATATGGGGAGAAGGCGGGTAGGTGGGGATTGAAGGATATGGGGAGAAGGTGGGTAGATGGGATTGGGGATATGGGGAGAATGTGGGTAGGTGGGGATTGAGGGATATGGGGAGAAGGTGGGTAGGTGGGATTGGGGATATGGGGAGAATGTGGGTAGGTGGGGATTGAGGGATATGGGGAGAAGGTGGGTAGGTGGGATTGGGAATATGGGGAGAATGTGGGTAGGTGGGATTGGGGATATGGGGAGAATGTGGGTAGGTGGGGATTGAGGGATATGGGGAGAAGGTGGGTAGGTGGGATTGGGAATATGGGGAGAATGTGGGTAGGTGGGGATTGAGGGATATGGGGAGAAGGTGGGTAGGTGGGATTGGGGATATGGGGAGAATGTGGGTAAGTGGGGATTGAGGGATATGGGGAGAAGGTGGGTAGGTGGGGATTGAGGGATATGGGGAGAAGGTGGGTAGGTGGGGATTGAGGGATATGGGGTGAAGGTGGGTAGATGGGATTGGGGATATGGGAGAATGTGGGTAGGTGGGGATTGAGGGATATAGGGAGAAGGTGGGTAGGTGGGATTGGGGATATGGGGAGAATGTGGGTAGGTGGGGATTGAGGGATATGGGGAGAAGGTGGGTAGGTGGGATTGGGGATATGGGGAGAATGTGGGTAGGTGGGGATTGAGGGATATGGGGACAAGGTGGCTAGGTGGGGATTGAGGGATATGGGGAGAAGGTGGGTAGGTTGGGATTGAGGGATATGGGGAGAAGGTGGGTAGGTGGGATTGGGAATATGGGGAGAATGTGGGTAGGTGGGGATTGAGGGATATGGGGAGAAGGTGGGTAGGTGGGGTCGGGGATATGGGGAGAATGTGGGTAGGTGGGGATTGAGGGGTATGGGGAGGTGGGTAGGTGGGGATTGAGGGATATGGGGAGAAGGTGGGTAGGTGGAATTGGGGATATGGGGAGAATGTGGGTAGGTGGGGATTGAGGGATATAGGGAGAAGGTGGGTAGGTGGGGATTGAGGGATATGGGGAGAATGTGGGTAGGTGGGGTTTGAGGGATATGGGGAGAAGGTGGGTAGATGGGATTGGGGATATGGGGAGAATGTGGGTAGGTGGGGATTGAGGGATATGGGGAGAAAGTAGGTAGGTGGGATTGGGGATATGGGGAGATGGTGGGTAGGTGGGAGTTGAGGGATATAGAGAGAAGGTGGGTAGGTGGAATTGGGGATATGGGGAGAATGTGGGTAGGTGTGGATTGAGGGATATGGGGAGAAGATGGGTAGGTGGGGGTTGAGGTATATGGGGAGAAGGTGGGTAGTGGGATTGGGAGCTCTGGGAAGAATGTGGGTAGGTGAGATTGAGGGATATGGGGAAAATGTGGGTAGGTGGGATTCAGGGAAATGGGGAGAAGATGGGTGGGTGGCATTGGGGGATATGGGGAGAAGGTGGGTAGATGGGATTGAGGACTATGGGGAAAAGTTGGGTAGTTGGAATTGGGGATATGGGGAGAATGTGGGTAGATGCGAATTGAGGGATATAAGGAGAAATCAGGTAGTTGGGATTGGGGATATGGGGAGAATGTGGGTTGGTGTGATTGAGAGATATAAGGAGAAGCTGAGTAGGTGGGATTGAGGTATATGTGGAGAAGGTGCGATTGAGGAATATGGGGAGAAGGTGGATGGGAGGATTGAGGAATATGGAGAGAAGGTGGGTAGGTGGGATTGAGGAATATGGGGAGAAGGTGGGTTGGTGGGATTGAGGAATATGGGGAGAAGGTGGGTAGGTGGGATTGAGGAATATGGGGAGAAGGTGGGTATGTGGGATTGAGGAATATGGGGAGAAGGTGGGTGGGGTGATTAAGGGATATGGGGTGAAGAGAGTAGGTTAGATTGATTTATGAAAAAGAGACTGTCCTGTGAGGCAATGACCTTTTTTCTGTTCATTAACCTGCTTCATTTGATCAAAATATATTTGTTCTTCAGTTCACCAGCTGTAGTCAGTTTAAGGACAAGCTACTACTGCAGATACAGACACGGATTTGAGAGACAATTAGATGGACTCTGAAAAGCAATGGTGTTTTAGGTCAAAGAAAGTGAAGCTTAGATTTGTATCATGCCATATCATGCCTGAAACATGTCAAAGAGCTTCATACAGACACTCGAATACGACAGGTAGGAAAAGGTCCGCTCGTGCATCAAGCCTGTCCTACATGCATCATGGCTGGAGTATTGTGACTGAACTCTTCCCATCCCCTCAGCAGTCATATCCCCTGGGACAGCCAATAAATAACAGAGAAAAACCCAGGAAGCAATAGCAAAAATCTGGAAAATTACTCTCCAACCCCCCTTCATTTGCTAAAAACCTAATACTTTTCTTACTTTTGCCAGTTCTGATGAAAGGTCACAGACCTGAAATGTTAACTTTGCTTCTCTCTCCACAGATGCTGCCTGATGTGTGGAGTATTTCCAGCACTTTCTGTTTTTAGCTCAGATTTCCAGTATCTGCAAGATTTTGCTTTTATTTTAGCATTTAAGGGGAGTCTAGATACGCATATAAGGGAAAAGGGAATAGTGGGTTATGCTAATAGTTAGATGAGGAAGTTTGTTAGGATGCTTGAGTGGAGCATAAAAGCTGGCATGGACTGTGAGGCCGAATGGCCTGTTTCTGTGCTGCATATTCTGTGTAATTTTATGTAATCTGAGTAACTGAGGCTATTTAAGCAAGCAATCAATTCTGCAGCTCAATTCTGAACCTTTTCCAAGGCCATTATGTCATCCACCATGTGAGGGAACCATTCAATGAATTATGGGAGTAATGAGTGTAGTGACTGTTGTTATGTAGGGAAACACTTGGCACATGAGATTATCTAAACAAATGAGATGATTGACCTGTTTTTCTTGCTTTTAGTGAAGAAGGAATGTGGGCCAGGACAGCAGCAGAACTCTCATGTGTGTATATGTCTTGTACCAGGATCTTTAACATCCATCTGAGCAGGTAGATCTTGAATGTGGCTAGAAGGTGGAGAGATGGGGTTGTGAATTGCATGAGAGAGATGCTTGTTAGGTCAAGTGGCATTTTTTGTTTCAATGAATTATGGCCACAAGTTAACTGAGGGGACACAGATTGAAAGCTTTGGGCAAAAGATGCAGGGGGATATGAAGATATGAGGAAGCACTTTTTTCATACATCGGGTGGTAATGACCTGGAACTCGCTGCCCACAAGAGTGGTGCAAGCGGAGACAATCAATGACTTCAAAAGGAAATTGGATGGGCACCTGAAAGAAATAGACTTGCGGGGCTACGAGGATCGAGCGGGGAAGTGGGACTGACTGCATAGTTCTGTGGAGAGCTGGCATGGACTCAGTGGGCCGAATGGCCTCCTTCTGTGATGTAAATGACTCTATGACAGTGATGAAGGAATGGCCAATATAAGTCCAGGTCGGGATGGTGTTTTGTGGTTCGGAGGGGAGCTTGGAGTTAATGGTGCTTGCTTTTCCAACTCTTTGGGGGGGAGGGAAAACCCACAGGGTGAAGAGTGGTAGGAATATTATAAATAACATTCGGCCCTGGGATTGGGCCGATTGCAATTCGAAGGTCAGGATAACTTTTTACTCGGTCAGTTTGGTCTAGTTCAGTGGATTATGTTGTGCACCCAATAAAACAAATTCTGATAACTTAACAGCGCAGGCTTATCATTTTAAAGCAATCAGAACAAAAACAGAGATCTCAGAAACAAAGTGAATTATTTGTTAATGTGTTTTGTTTTCAGGTTTGTTTTCCCTTCAATTCTTTTCCTCTCGTCACGCAGAGGGAGTTGACTGAAAACTGGTCTACAGCCCTGCTGAGAGCAGTAGTGGGGGTGATAGGCAAGGGGTTGTGTAACAGGGTTTGTAATCCAGAGGTTTTAACTACTAACCCAGAAAGATGATATTAAATCCCACAACATCTGAAAAATTTAAATTTGATTACTTAAATAAATCTGAACTTAAAAAGCACCAATGATGGTGACCATGAAGCTATTAGATTGTCATAAATATCCACCGATAGGAAAGGAAATCTGCTGTCCTTACCCAGTTTACCCTATATGTGAGTGCAGACCCACAGCAATGTAGCTGACTCTTAACTGCCCTCTGAAATGTCCTAGCAAACCACTCAGTTATATTCGAGGTGGCTCAACCCTACTCAAAAGGCAATTAGGGATGGATAATAAATCCTGGCCTTGCCAGTGACACACACATTCCATGACTGAGTTTAAAAAAAAAACTTACCCTCGTGTACCTGGGTGGAGTGACCATTTTCCAGTGAATGTTGGCAGCTTATTCAACTGTGGAGGGCAGCACAGCTGAACCTCTCACCCCCACAACTGAAGAGCAAGTGCTCTGCAACACAGGCCACTGGGTAATGTGGGAGTCCCTTGTCTGAACTAAAGCTGACATGTAAATTCTGGGAAATACACAAATCACTTGGCATGGGGAACAGTAAAGGCACTTCAGGGTTAATGCTGACCTATCCTTTCTCCATCAGAGGCTGTGCACCTCCTGTGCATTTGCAGTTTGATCCAAAATCAGTGAGGGCGGGCATGCTTGTGTAATGTTATAGATCTCAATAACTCTGCACTTGGCTTCTCTACAAAATGCTCATTGTTCTGGATGATCCAGTGCGACATGGGTCCATATAAATACAGTATCACGCCAAAGCTGCATCAGTTACCCATTCTATGGAATGCTCAATAGAACACATTTAATGGATTTACATTCCTAGGACTGTAAACTTTGAAATCAGAAACCATTTAGTAGCAATAACAACTTATATTTATATTGCACCTTTAGCAGAATAAAACGTCCCCACTGGTGCATTATAAAACACAATTTGACACCAGGCCACATAAGGAGACATTAGGGCAGATGACCAAAAGTTTGACTAATGAGGTAGGTTTTAATGAACGTCTTAAAGGAGGAGAGGTGAAGAGGTAGAGAGGTTTAGGAAGGGAATTCCAGAGGTTAGGGCCCAGGCAACTGAAGGCCACCAAGGCTGGTGTGATTAAAACCAGGATGCTCAAGAGGGCAGAATTGGAATAGCACAACGATCTCGTAAGTTTCTAGAGGAGGGATTATAAAAAATAGTGAGGGCCGAAGTCATGGAGGGATTTGAAAAGAGAATTTTAAATGTAAAAAGGATGACTTGTGCCTGATTTCTGGGTGGTAAGTGAGCGTTATGGCGATGAAATTCCCTCAACGGGGTTCCTCACCCAATCTGCCGCAGAAGGTCCCCGCCTGCCAATTTGGAGTCTGGAGACTTCCAAGTGCCCAAGACGTGTTCTTGAAACAGGTACCTTAAATATGTTAATCAGGGGATTATCACCAGCATGAGGACTCTGCTCCCAAATTGAGCAGAACCTAGCTTGTAGCATGCATCACACAGACACTGTGACCTAACCAGCAGTCCTTAAAGAGCCGCTGTACTTATCATTTACTTACCTTTACTTACCCTCAGTTCCTCCTAGATTCACAACAGTACTGTCGACCTGAGATTGATTCTCCTCCTCATCCAACCCCCTCCCGCTCAGCTCCCCCCACCACCTGCTGCACCCACCCATTCCCAGAACCTACCTGTGGGCAGGTTTGGTGCTTGCTGCTTGCTGGCTTGATGGAGATGAGGTCCAGAGTGAGGCACCCTTTGAATGTACATCCTTGATGAGCTACCCACTTTGTGCCAGGAGCCAACATGAAACCAATTTTTCACCCTCATTTCTAGTTCGCCATTGAGGCTCTCAATTCATTGTCGTCAGTAGCAATGCTAACTTGGGGACAGAAACTGCTGTTCCATCTTTGTTCTATCTTGCCCCTTTCCTGCCCTCTGTTGTTTAAGTCCCATTCCAGAGACGTGACCTCTCCCGGGCGTCCTGGGCCAATATCTATCCCTCAATCAACAGTCCAAAAAAAACCCCGATGATCTGGTCATTATCACATTGCTGTTTGTGGAAGCTTGCTGTGTACAAATTGGCTGCAGCATTTCCCTACATTACAACAATGACTACACTTCAGAAAGTACATTGACTGTAAAGCACTTTGGGATATCTTGAGGTCTTGAAAGTTGCTATAGAAATGCAAATCTTTTCTTTATTTCTTTGGTTATAAATAAAGGTCCTAAACTCAGGTAATTTGGTGCAAATAATCAAATTATCTTTGGAGAGATTACAATGTGACCTCAATTTCTTATAAGGCCAAAAATACTATTGCAACTGAAGGGTTTAATCCATTCATCTGACTCTGAGGTCAGTGGATTGGATTTATATTTGCTTCAATGCACACATTAGCCACAATGACAGACTAGGACAGTCAAGCAGATTAATTCCAGAGACCATAACCTGAAGATAGCTTAATTCTAACTTGCCTTGCATTGAAATCGGTGACTAATTACAGCAAGTGACCCCTTAACGGGGATTAGGTCTCTGGTTAACATATCCAAGGGCCTTAATGGCCAGGATGATTGGAAAAAATGGGGCCCAAACACATTTAACAGCAGGACCAACACTAAACTGGTGTTCTTTGCACCTAGGGTTGCCAATTCTGGTTAAACATATTCCTGGAGGTGTGACGGAATATAGGTATAATAGGCTTAAATGGGTAGAATTTAGAAACAGTTAAAATATTATACCTTTTAGAATTAAAGATTGAATAAATGGTCAGGTTTTAAGACTCACTGACATTCCCCTTTAAGAAGGTAGAGTTAGAAAATTTCAAGGTCTCTGTTATGAACCAGAAACAAGTTGGGAAATCCATTTGTGTCTCCGTTGTCAGGGGCTTGGAAGATAAAGACACACATTGAAATATCCTGTCAGTAAGAGGTAGCAATAAATGTAATTGGTTTGTGTAGACAGGTCGGATCCGGGGGTTGCTTTGGGGTGCCATGGAAAGGGCAATTATAGATAATGAAACAGTAAATGGAATGGACTGACAGGAACAAGAGGTCAAGTAAATACAATTATAAACATTTTGACCAGATAAATGCTCACAACTTCAAAAGCAAAGGAATTCCAGTAAAACATTAAGTAGAGATGGTAATTAAAGATATAGATTTTAAAAGGAAGATAAACACACTCAGGAAGGTCACATCTATACGCTAAAAGTCAGATAACACATCAGAAACAGTATAAACATGAAAGATTTCGAAGCAAAAAATTAGAAGTATTGAATCCTCAAACAATGCTTCTCAATTACGGGAAATTTAACGTAAAAAGTTGACTTTAAATTTTGATAGATATTCTGGATATTCTAAAATATTTTTACTGTAACATTAGCAAGATTAAACTTTTGGATTCTATGTTAGAAATAAGATTATGTGTTACATCTTTTAGTACTATTTGATATTATGATATACTTATCCACTTAGAAGTGTATTGCATGTTAAATTCTTTAATGAATCTATAAAAGTTAATAAATCGTCTCATGTAGCATTCTGTATACAACTACAAAGAACCCCTCTCTCTGTGTCTCTTTAAGTGGAGAGATACGTATTGAAGAGAGTTCCCAGACCCTTATAATATCTGGGATATTTATGACTTAGCCATAATTATTAAAAAAGGCTATTTGAAAGATGGTAATATTCTCTGTTGGTTTTCTTTCTTTGAGGGAAAGCTAGTACAATTCTTTTACCCAAATAAGTGCCTATGAGAATTTGTCTGGTTTGAATTTGATTAAAGGAGATTCAGAGGGATGTACTCCTGATTTGGTTTAGTCCCTATAAGGGGTTAAAGTCATAAATCACCTCAGAGGTTTCATCACATGACCCCCTGCCTCCAACAGCCCCACCCTACACTGCCGCCATTGGTCAACCAACACGTCCATCCTTGCAGCGCTGCCTTCCCACAGCCAATTGGAAAGCGAACAAACCCTACATTCCCTGATTGGATGATTCCTGACTGTCAGTCCAATAGCCTTTCTTCGCATCCATGTCCAATATTTTTGTAAATAATAATCTGAAATGAAAAAAAAAATCAATTCTTTTAATGCCTCTCTGACTTTTGCTCCCCTGATTTGCTTGTAACAGTGTTCTGGAGATTAATCTTCAATTCTAGGCCAGCCCTGGAGGGTTGGCAATCCTATTTACACCCATTTTGCACCTGAAACATGGGTAATCCCCATCCCATGGACTATTAAGGTCAATATGTAAGGGTGAATGCATCTAAATATATCCAATCCATATAAAACCTGATTAAGACCGCAGTCTGTGTACTGTGTGCAGTTTTTGGCTTCACTCTAAGTTCAGGCAATAGAAAGGGTACAGCACAGATTTGCTAAGGTGCCCACTCAATGAGGAATAGTCTGCTTCTGTGCTTTAATTTTAGTGAAATTCAACAACTTCCTATTTTGCAGTATTTAAAGCTCATCACATTGGCATCAGCTGGGCTGAGTTGGTAGCACTTTTACCCCTCAGTCAGAAGGTTCAAGGCCCACTCCAGAGACTTGAGCACCAACACTAAGCTGATACTCACAGTGCAGTATTGAGAGAGATATAAAAGATCCCAATTGTGCCTAATTCTGGGTACTGCGCTTTAGGAAGGATGTGAAGGCTTTAGAGAGGGTGCAAAAAAGATTTACAAGAATGCTTCCAGGGATGAGGGACTTCAATTACGTGGATAGATTGGAAAAGGTGGGGTGTTCTCCTTAGAGTAGAGAAAGTTGTGAGGAGATTTGATAAAGGTGTTCAAAGTCATGAGGGGTCGTCGACACAGAGTAGGTAGAGAGAAACTGTTCCCATTGGTGGGACACCAATTTAAGGTGACATGAGGAAAAACTTTTTCACGCAGTGAGTGGTTGGGACCTGGAATGTACTATCTTAGAGTGTGGTGGAGGCAGATACAATTGGGCCTTCCAAAGGGGAATTGGATAAGTACCTGAAGGGAAAATATTTGCAGGGTTACAGGAAATGTAACGGGGTGCGGAGCTAGCTAAACTGTTCTTGCAGAGAGCCAGAATGGACTTGATGGGCCAAGTGGCTTCTTTGTGTGCTGTAACCATTCTATAAAATGCTAGTTAGGCCACAGCTGGAGTACTGTGTACAGTTCTGGGCACCACACTATAGGAAGGATGTGATTGCACTGGAGAGGGTGCAGAGGAGATTCACCAGGATGTTACCTGGGCTGGAGCATTTCAGCTATGAAGAATAGGCTGGGGTTGTTTTCCTTAGAGCAGAGAAGGCTAAGAGGGGGACCTGATTGAGGTATACAAAATTATGAGGGGCATTGATAGGATAGAGAGGAAGAAACCTTTTTCCTCAGTGGAGGGGTCAATAACCAGGGGGCATAGATTTAGGGTAAGGGGCAGGAGGTTTAGAGGGGATTTGAGGAAAAATTATTTCACCCAGAGGGTGGTTGGAATCTGGAACACACTGCCTGAAGGGGTGGTAGAGGCAGGAACCCTCACAACATTTAAGAAGTATTTAGATGAGCACTTGAAACACCATTGCATACAAGGCTATGGGCCAAGTGCTGGAAAATGGGATTAGAATAGTTAGGTGCTTGATGGCCGGCACAGACACGATGGGATGAAGGGCCTGTTTCAGTGCTGTATAACTCTATGACTCTAGAAGAGTAGGGTAATTCCCTCTGGTCCCCCCTCAACCAGTATTACTAATACAAATTATCTGGTATTTATCGCATTGCTGTTTCTGGAACTTATTAACTCATCCCTCAGTATTGCCTTTTTCAGAAACTCAAGTGTGGCAACCCCCAATGGCTGCTTCTTAATTTATCCCACTTTGTCTTCTTTTCTGTGGGCCTCGACCCTTCTTCTGTGTCTCTCAAAGAAATGATTAAGTCACCTACAAAGGCAGGTCAACAAGTCACCATTTGACTACACCCATTCCAGAGCTACCCTCTCTTAAACCATCTGTTCAAATAATTTGTATTAGATATAAGATAGTCATTAATAAATCCAATAAGGAATTTAGGAGAACCTTCATTACCCACAGAGTGGTGAGAATATGGAAGTCATTGTCACAGGGAGGAGTTGAGGCAAGTTACATAGATACATTTAAGGGGAAACTAGGGAGAAAGGAATAGAAGGGGGTGTTGATGAGATTAGAGGAGGGATAGGAGGAGACTATGTGGAGCATGAACACCGGCATGGGTCTGTTGGACCAAATGGTGTGTTTGGGTGCTGTAAATACTATGTAAATTAACATTTTGGGATAGAGTAGAAAAGTTACATGAGACATGACATTTAGTGAGTTTAGCATACTCGGGAGGAACATTTGACTTTGGGCCCATGGTTCCCAAAGCAATCCAACACTGGGGTTTTCCTCACTTCATGTCTGGGTCAGTTTTAGACTAATTGATAGAAAGATTGGTTGCTATAATTAGCCAACAACTCCATTAATGATGTATCGTGTGACTACCAGGATGACAGAAATCTTTTGGTCTTTGGTCTTTGGAATTTTTGGTATTTTGTGGTCTAGCATTTCCAATGTAGCTATGTACAATCACACCTCACAAACTAAAAGATCTTGTTATAGACTGATACAGTGCAGAAAGAGCCCTTTTGGCCCATCAAACCAGTGCTAGCTCTGGTAGAGATATCTAATTAATTCCCCTCCCTTGCTTTTCTACAAGCCCTGTAATTTTTTTCCCCCTTCAAGTATTTATCCAATTCTCTTTCGAATATTACTATTGAATTTGTTTCCACCACATCTGACCACTGTGCTCGCTACATTAGTGCATGGGTAAGCAATACTTCCAATTTAAAATTAGCATCCTTGTGTTTAAATCTTTTCATTGAATTTTCCCTCACTATCTTTTCTCTAGTGTCCTCCAGCCCTACATCACCCCCCACCCTCAGCATCCCTCACCCTGCTAATTATAGCAATCAATCTTTCTATCAATTAGTCTAAAACTGACCCAGACATGTGGTGAGAAAAACTCCAGTTCGTGCATTCCAGATCATAGCGACTTGCTGCATAAAAAAAGTTTCCCCATGTCACCTCTGATTCTTTTGCCAATCATCTTAATTCAGTGTCCTCTGCTTTCTGACCCTTCTGCCACTCGAAAGAGTTTCTCCTTATTTACTCATTCAAACTATTCATGATTTTGAACACCTCTATCCAGTCTCCTCTTAACCTGCTCTGTTCTAAGGAGAAGAACCCCAGCTTCTCCAGTATCCACATAGCTGAAGTCCCTCATCCCTGGTACCATTCTAGTAAATCTCTTCTGCGCCTTCTCCAAGGCTGTTATTTTCAGCTACAGACTGTGGCGGTTTGTTGTCCACTCGGTTAAAAGACTTGAATATTGTGGCATATAACAGAGATAAGGAAACAGATTGCAGTCTGATCCAGTTGAGCTTTTAATGGCTCTGAACCCAGATTAGTTAGAGGTTTCATCCAGCGATAATCTCTACACCGACAGTTGAGCCTCTCACTGAGCCTCGCCTGTCAGCAACAGTGCAGGGACAGTCGAGTCTCTCTCAAATATATTCTTTAGATTATTTGCCCTCCCAACCCCCCACCCCCCACCGCACCTTGCCCTCATTTCACCGTGAAGAATGAACCTCTTCTGTTTCTCGCTGGTAAGTTCTGTTTTTGGTAAATTCCATGTGAGAGTTACAGATAAGCTGGCGAAGGCCCAGAGCTGGCGCAGCAGGTTATTGATTAGAAAGTGGGCCCTGGCTAGCTTGGGATTTAAGTCAGAATGTGTGTCCGCTGTGATTTAATTCCCTGCATGAGCAGCAAAGAAAAGGATCGCTGATGAAAGATTCTCTGGCCTGGTCTGGCATTTTCTTACTGAGGATCGCAAAAATAAAGTGTGATGAATAAATTAATCTTCTAGATCACTTGTGTCTGGACCGTGCTGCTGCTCCCTGTATTTTTGGTGTTAACACTGGCAGTGCTTTTCATGACCATTAATATTAATACTGCAAAATAAGAGAGTAATTCTCTTGTTGACGGGCATGTTTTACTGCTCACGGGCTTTTACCTCATGTGTGCAGGTGTAAATTCTGAAGCGATTGAACAACCAGGGATAAGGGTTCAAATGTTGGAAACATTTGGAAAATAAAAACGCTGATGTTAAAAGGGAAGTCAGGAGCAGTTTGGACTGATGGTTCCCACGTCTCTCCAACACTATGGTTGTCATTGCTTCATGTATGGGTCTGTTCGTAGAGTAATTGATAGAGATTGATTGTTATGGTTAGTTAACAACTCCATTGTCACTGCATCATGCGATTACCAGGAAGCTAGAAGGTGTAATAGATGGACCTTGGTCTTTTTTCACCTAGTCACTCCCACGTTCCCAAATCTGTGCTCACCTTTCCCCCAACTTTTATATTTCTGCCTCTGCCACAGCACTGAAGTGGCCTTAGTCAAAGTCACAATTTACACCCACTGTGTTGTGACTGTGTTGCAATTGTCTTCTCCAACCTCTCAGCAGCCTTCGACATGGTTGACCATACCATAATCCCCTTTTCTGTTATAGCTCAGTGGAACTCCCCTCTTTCATTTTCAGCCTTACCTATCCGATTGTAACCAGAGCACCTCCAGCGATGATATCTCTTCCTACCCTTGCACTATTACCTCTGGAGTCTCTCCCAAGGTCTGCCTTGGCCCTTCCTCTTCCACCTGCTCTACATGCTGCCCCTTGGCGACATCATCCACAAATATCAACAACAACTTGCATTATACCTGTAACATAGTAAAATGTCCCAAGGTACTTTACCATGCTACATATGGAGTTATTAGGACAGGTGACTAAAAGCTTGGTCAAAGAGGTAGGTTTTAAGGAGCGTTTTAAAGGAGGGGAGAGAGGTAGAGAGGCATTGGCAGGGAATTCCAAAGCTTAGGGCCCAGGCATATGAAGGTGCAGCCACCAATGGGGGGGCGATGGAAATCAGGGGATGCACAAGAGGCTGGAATTAGAGGAGTTTAGTTTAGTTTAGTTTAGTTTAGAGATACAGCACTAAAACAGGCCCTTCAGCCCACCGAGTCTGTGCCGACCATCAACCACCCATTTATACTAAACCTACACTAATTCCATATTCCTACCACATCCCCACCTGTCCCTATATTTCCCTACCACCTACCTATACTAGGGGCAATTGCTAATGGCCAATTTACCTATCAACCTGCAAGTCTTTGGCATGTGGGAGTGCGGAGATCTCAGAGAGTTGTGGGCCTGGAGGAAATTACAGAGATAGGAAGGGGTGAGGCCACGGAGGGATTTGAAAAGAATGATGAGAATTTTAAAATTGAGGCATTGCCGGACTGGGGTCAGGCTCCACATGCACAGTGGCAGCAGCCAGCTCTGATTCCTCCACTGTCTGTGTTGTCAGACTGCTTGTCCAATATACATTCCTGGATGAGTCACAGTTTCCTCCTGTTAAAAGAGAAGACATTACTCTCAGCCCCCACCACCAACTCCCCCGCCATCAGTTTCACCTGGCCACTGTCTAAGGCTGAACAAGACTGTTTGCACACTCGTCCTATTCAATCACAAGCTGAGTTTCTGGCCCCGTATCTTCTCCACCACATGGGCTGCCTATTCCCTCCTCTGCAATATTGTCCACCTCTATCCCTATCTCAGCCCACCTGTTGCTGAAACCCTCATCCATGCCTTTGTCACTTCAAGACCTAACTATTCCAGTCTCCCATTTTCCACCTTCAATAAACTCCAACTCATCCAAACACTGCTTCCTTTATCCTATCCCACACCAAGTCCAGTTGACCACTGTGCTCGCTGGCCTACATTAGCGCATGGGTAAGCAATACTTCCAATTTAAAATGATCATCCTTGTGTTTAAATCTTTTCATTGAATTTTCACTCACTATCTGATATGGGGACAGTGAATATTGGCAGGCCAATTGACCCAGGAAGGCACCACAGCCTAACCCGATCCTGGCCTTTCTCGATATCCACACCTGAACGGCGATATAGTTCCAAGTCAGGATGGTGTGTGACTTGGACGGGAACTTGCAGGTGGTGGTGTTCCCATGCATCTGCTGCCCTTGGCCTTCTAGGTGGTAAAGATTGCGGGTTTGGAAGGTGCTGTCGAAGGAGCATTCATGCGTTGCTGCAGTGCATTTTATAGATGGTACACACTGCTGCCACTGTGTGTTGGTGGTGGAGGGAGTGAATGTTTAAGGTGGTGGATGGGGTGCCAATCAAGCGGGCTGCTTTGTGCTGGATGGTGTCAAGCTTCTTAAGTGTTGTTGGAGCTGCACTCAACCATCACACTCCTGACTTGTGCCTTGTAGACAGGCTTTACGGAGACAGGAAGTGAGCGATTTGCCGCAAAATACCGAACCTCTGACCTGTTCTAGTAATCTCAGTGTTTACATGGCTGGTCCAGTTGAGTTTCTGGTCAGCAGTGACCGCCAAGATGTTAATATTGGGAGTTCAACGATGTTAATGCTGTTGAATATCGAGGGGGTATGGTCAGATTCTCTCTTGTTGAAGATGGTCATAGTCTGGAGTTAGAATTCTCGCCCCCTCCCCCATCATGTCTTTGTTTTAACAAAATGGTTTAATCCCATTGTGTGCAGGAGGGTTCCATGGATAGTCTCTATGAACCCGTTAAATGTCATCAGGATAACAAAGGCTTGGTGGGTGAGGCTGACATCAGTAATCCATCTCTTCCAGATCCAACTCCGACACGGAGGTTGCCACAAAAATCGGAATCTTGGGTAAGTGGAAAAATGCAGACTGCCATCCTTAAACCTTTCAGATGATTCTGAAATCTTATTTTGATTTAGAGTTTGCTGAAAATTGTGTAGCACAAGCTCAGTTTGAATAGAATAATGGAACTCTGAAATTTAAGTTGCTGTGCAAAGCTTCAGTGAAATCAGGCATAGAGGATATAATTAATTTACATATATCTGATCCAAGCATGTTCCGATGGACCAAGCCCCTTCCCATTCATTCCCATCGTACAGAATCCCAAATGACCAAATCTCTTCCCATTCATTCCCATTGTACAGAATCCCAAATGACCAAATCTCTTCCCATTCATTCCCATTGGACAGAATCCCAAACGACCAAATCTCTTCCCATTCACTCCCATCGTACAGAATCCCAAGCGACCAAATCTCTTCCCATTCACTCCCATCGTACAGAATCCCAAATGACTAAATCTATTCCCATTCACTCCCGTTGTACAGAATCCCAAACGGCCAAATCTCTTCTCATTCAGTCCCATTGTACATAATCCCAATGGACCAAACCCCTTCCCATTCACTCCCATTGTGTGACATCCCAATGGACCAAACCCCTTTCCATTGTACAGAATCCCAATGGACAAATCCCTCCCCATTTACTGCCAATCTGTTCTCTTCTCATTCACTCATATTATTCAGAATTCAAATGGACCAAATTATGTCCACATTCACTCTCAGTCCGACTCTGCAGTATTCTTGTGATTGGTCCGCAATTTACAGTGGTAATGACCTGTACTACCCCTCTGGCTGAGAACAGCAGGCCCAGCATAGGTGAGAGTGAATCTTAACCTACCCTGGGCCGAATGGCTTAGCAGTGCCCCATGTGATGCATCAGAAAACTGTGGTGTTAGCCCAGTTATTTCCTTTTTTTTTAGTTTTTTCTCTCTTTCTAATTTTCCCTCAAGGCAATATAAAAATAAATCCCACAAAAGGGGTGGTAGTGGCATAGTGGTAATGTCACTGGATTAATAATCCAGATGCCTGGGCTAATCCTCTGGGGACATGGGTTCAAATCCCACCATGGCAAGTGATGAAGTTTGAATTCAATTTTAGGGCGGCACAGTGGCGCAGTGATTAGCATCACAGCTCCAGTGACCTGGGTTCAATTCTGGGTACTGCCTGTGTGGAGTTTGCAAGTTCTCCCTGTGTTTGCGTGGGTTTCCTCCGGGTGCTCCGGTTTCCTCCCACATGCCAAAGACTTGCTGGTTGATAGGTTAATTGGCCATTATAAATTGCCCTAGTATAGGTAGGTGGTAGGGGAATATAGGGACAGGTGGGGATGTGGTAGGAATATGGAATTAGTGTAGGATTAGTATAAATGGGCGGTTGATGGTCGGCACAGACTCGGTGGGCTGAAGGGCCTGTTTCAGTGCTGTATCTCTAAACTAAACTAAAAAAAGCTGCCAAAAATTTTTAAAAAGGGAGACAGCTGCAAAAAAATGCTAACACTTCAAGTGCTGTCTGCTATTTTTGACCAAAAACTCTTAAATTAATCCTAAATATAGAAAAATTAGGAAGAAGAGCAGACCGTTCAACCTGCTCCGCCATTCAATTACACCACGATGATCAGTATCTCAACTCTATTTAGCCACCTTAGCTCCAAATCCATCTATACCTTTACTTAACATAAAATTGTTGGCCAGGGGCTGCGAGAAGTACAGAATCTGTTACAAACTGTTGGATTGTTTGTGAACTAAAGTAACCTGAGCTCAGACACTGGCCTGTGCTGGTAAAAACCAGTTTGAACTAATTAATTTATGTGACAGACAAGGGAGAGATCACAGGAATAGAGCCTTATTTGGACACGGTGTGATACCAGGGTCTTTGGGCCTGGGCCAATAAGGAGAAGATACGAACGAGGCGAGCAGGCCTAAACCAACCGGAAAGAAACAGCACAGTTTGAAGAGATAAGAGAATAAGTATAGAGAATCTCAGTCATAGAGCCAGCGAGAAACTCCGTAGACCAACCATCGCGGAAGTGGAAGACCCTGCATGAGCAACGCGGCGACGATGTAAAAGAGAGAGAACGGAACGCCTGGCCAGCGTCAGCTCTCCCCTTTTTCGGTTATTATCCTTTGTTTTCTGTGACTAGGTCAGGGAAAGGTCAGAGGAACCTAGTGGGTGTGCTCATCGATTCCAGTTAGCTTTGTTATTAACTGTATAACCCAGTTTAAGTTGCATGCTTTTGTCTAACCAAGTGTATAAGCCTTATTCTTACATTGTACAACAACGTGAATAAAGTAAATTGATAGTTAAAGAAAGGACTGAGTTTCCTCCTCTTTGTACTAAGCCATTAACCATAGCCGGTGGATTAGGTGCAGGTTGACTCTCCTGAAACCCTAATATCCCAAACACCCAGCCTGAGCCTGAATTAAGAGGACTTAGTCCCACGTGACGGCCAGGATCAAGTGGGTGAAGGGAATAAAGGGGCCAAGGGGGAGTTGACTCCACGCCATGGTTTACAAAATATATCTATTTCAGTCCGGAAAGCTCCAATTGTCCAAGCACCTTTTGGGGGGTGTTGTATAATCACTTTGAGAGTGATGTTCCTTTAAGAACTCAGTGTGCTAATGAGCTAAGTACCAGAATGTAGTCATGTGACTAGAAGCCAATAGTCACTCTGCAATGTTCTTGGCCAAGGTTCTGTATATAGGTTTCTCTGTATTGTGTGTATTAGTTTAGCTGTAAATAAACCTTCTAGAGATCTTCAAGGAACTGGAATCCACATACCTCATTGTGTTGCTTAATAACACAAAGAAACTCATGACAGGTGTGGGGGTGGGGGCGGAAGTAAGAAAATTCCAGATTTCCACTACCCTTTGTGTGAAGCAGTGCTTCCTGATTTTGTTCCTGAATGGCCTGGCTCTAATTTTTCTTACCAGAGGAAATTGTTTCTCTGTATCTACCCTATTGAATCCTTTTACGTTTCTAAATTGCTTGATGAGAACACACCTCAATCTCTTACACTGAAGCGAGTACAATCCGAGTTTATGTGACCTGTCCTCATAATTTAACCCTCTAAACCCCAGGACTATTCTGGTGAATCTGGCTATGCCCAGTGTCTCTACTTTGTAGTGTTAAATGCTCTTTTATTCCATGGGATTCCAGGATTTTCACTGGCATTATAGGATCAGGTTTTACAACTCTTCAGTGTAAATCAAAACTTAAAGTTCTTGAGAGCTGTAACACAGTGGATGGCAGCCTCATTTATGAGTACAAGTCCCCTTCCAGGGAGTTTAGCACAAAATCAGACTGAAATTCGCAGTGTTGTATCATCAGAAGTGCCAGCTTTTGGATGGGATGTTAAACTCAAAACTTGTCTGCTCTCTCACATGGATATAAAAGATCCCATATTTTGAAGAAGAGCAGGGGAGTTCTCCCAGGTTGTCCTGGACTAATATTTATCCCTTAATCAATATCACTAAAAGAAAGAGATTATCTGGTCATTTTCGCAGTTCTGTTTGTGGAAGCTTGCTGTGCATAAATTGGCTTTTTAAACATTCTTTCTTGGGATGTGAGCATCACTGGCAAGGCAAGAATTTATTGCCCATCCCTAATTGCCCTTGAGCAGGTGGTGGTGAGCCAACTGCAACTGAGTTTGTTGCTCAGCCATTTCGGAGGGCAGTTAAATGTCAAACACATTGCTGTGGGTCTGGAGTCACATGTAGGCCAGACCAGGTAAGGGTGTCAGATTTCCTCCCCTAAAGGACATTCATGAACCAGCTGAGTTTTTTTTAAGCAACAATCTAGCATTATCAATGAAACTGGTATTTTACTCCAGATTTATTAATTAATTGAATTTAAACTCTACCAGCAGTTGTGGTGGGATGTGAACTCATGGCTCTGAAATATTAATCTTCGTCTCTAGATTGCTCGTCGAGTAACAGTACCACTATGCTACCATGCCCCCGTCACATTCTACATTACAACAGAGACTACATTTCAAAAAGTAGTTCATTGGCTGTAAAGCACCTTGAAATATCCTGAAGTTATGAAAGGTGCGATAAAAATGCAAATCTTTCTTTTTGTTTCTGACTATGATATGAAAACAAGTAGTTCCACTGCGAGTGCAGCAGGACAGGAACTTGTTATAACTTACGCTGCAGGTGTAATCAGTAGATCCATCATTTATACTTCAGGGAAAAACTGTAATGCACAAAAAAATGTGCCTGTTGTCAATGTGAATCTCAGGATTTTTGTACTGGGATGTGAGCACTGAAGAAAAACCTTATTTTTCCACCCCAGGAAAGTTTGATTTTTACCACCTTTTGGCATATCTTCCAGAATTTTGAGGGGTATTATCAGCCTTTGAAAACAAAAATAATTTATTTTGCAACGGTTATGGATGTTTATCTATGAGCTGATGCTGAGACACACGCGGGGCTGTACAATACCAGATGGGAGTGGGCCATAGAGTCATTTACGGCAGAGAAGGAGGCCATTCGGCCTATTGAGTGATTGCCGGCTCTCCACAGAGCTATGCTGTCAGTCCCACTCCCTAGTTCGATCCCTGTAGCCCGGCAAGTCTATTTCTCTTAGGTGGCCATCCAACTTCCTTTTGAAGTCAGTGATTGGCTCCACTTCCACCAACTCTTGTAATAGCGAGTTCCAGGTCATTACCACCTGCTGCGTAGAAAAGTGCTTCCTTCATATTCCCCCTGAACCTTTTGCCCAAAACCTTCAATCTGTATCCTGTAGTCTACCATTTGTTAATGGAAACAGCTTTTCCTTGTCTTATCTAAGCCTGTCATAATCTTGTACACTTCTATTAAATATCCCCTCAATCTGCTTTGCTCTAAGGAGAACAAACCCAGCTTTTCCAACCTAACGTTGTAACTAAAATCCCTCATCCCAGGAACCATTCTGGTAAATCTCCTTTGCGCCCTCTCAACGACCCTCACATCCTTCCTGAAGTGTGGTGACCAGAACTAGACACAATACTCTAGTTGGGGCCTAACCAGAGCTTTATATACATTCATCATAACTTCCCTGCTTTTGTACTCAATGCCTCTATTTATGAAGCCCAAGGTCCCGTATGCTTTACTAATCACTCACTCAATCTGTCCTGCCACCTTCAAAGATCAATGCACATGCACCCCTAGGTCCCTCTGTTTCTGCCCATTCTTTAGAACTCTGCCATTAAGTTTATATTGGCTCTCCCTATTCCTTTTACCAAAATGCATTACCTCACATTTATCAGTATTAAATTCCATCTGCCACCTCTCTGTCCATTCTGCTAGCCTATCTATGCCCTGTTGCAGGCGGTTCATATCCTCACTGTTTGCCTCACCTCCAAGATAGATGTTGTCAGCAAATTTTGAAATTCTACTCTGTATTCCAAGATACAAGTCATTTATATATATCAAAAAAAGCAGTAGTCCCAGCACTGAACCTTGGGGGACACCACTATCTACCATCCTCCAGTCTGAAAAACAACCATTTACTACGACTCGCTGTTTCATGTCCATAAGTCAATTTTTTTTATCCAGTTGGACACTGACCCTCCTAGTCTATGAGCTTCAACTTTGTTAACCAGCCTTTTATGTGGTACCTTATCAAATGCTTTCTTAAAATCCAAATAAACACCATCCACCGCATTCCCTTCATCAACCTTCTCTGTAACTTTATTAAAAAATTCAGTTAGATTTGTCAAGCATGATCTGCCTTTTACAAATCCATGCCAGCTATCCTTAATTAACTCAAACTTCTCTAAGTGTCCATTGATATTTTCCCTGAAATAGCTTCTAACTGATATTAAACTGACTGGCTTTAGCTGCTAGGACTGTCCTTACACGTTTTCCTGAATAAAGGTCTCACATTTGGCACTCTCCAATCCTCTGGCACCTCCCCTGTATCCAGGGAAGATTGGAAGATTATGGCAAGCCCTTCCACTGTCTCCATCCCACTGCCTTTAGCAACCTGGAATACAAGCCATCTGGATCAGGTGCCTTGTCACTTAGGTGACAAGTGGAGATGTTCGCTGATGATTGCACAATGTTCAGCACCATTCGTGACTCCTCAGATACTGAAGCAGTCCGTGTAGAAATGCAGCAAGACTTGGACAGTATCCAGGCTTGGGCTGATAAGTGGCAAGTAACATTCGTGCCACACAGGTGCCAGGCAATGACCATCTCCAACAAGAGAGAATCTAGCCATCTCCCCTTGACATTCAATGGCATTACCATCGCTGAATCCCCCACTATCAACATCCTCGGGGCTACCATTGACCAGAAACTGAACTGGAGTAGCCATATAAATACCGTGGCTACAAGAGCAGGTCAGAGGCTAGGAATCCTGCGGTGAGTAACTCACCTCCTGTCTCCCCAAAGCCTGTGCACCATCTACAAGGCACAAGTCAGAAGTGTGATGGAATACTCTCCACTTGCCTGGATAGGTGCAGCTCCAACAACACTCAAGAAGCTCCACACCATCCAGGACAAAGCAGCCCACTTGATTGGCACCCCATCTACAAACATTCACTTCCTCCACCACCGATGCACTGTGGCAGCAGTGTGTACCATCTACAAGATGCACTGCAGCAACGCACCAAGGCTTCTTAGACAGCACCTTCCAAACCCGTGACCTCTACCAACTAGAAGGACAAGGGCAGCAAATGCATGGGAACACCACCACCTGCAAGTTCCCCTCCAAGTCACACAACATCCTGACTTGGAACTGTATCGCCGTTCCTTCACTGTCGCTGGGTCAAAATCCTGGAACTCCCTTCCTAACAGCACTATGGGTGTACCTACCCCACATGGACTGCAGCGGTTTAAAAAGGCAGCTCACCACCACCTTCTCAAGGGCAATTAGGGATGAGCAATAAATGCTGGCCTGGCCAGTGACGCTCACATCCCATGCACGATTAAAAAAAACTTACCTACCCTAAGCATAGCCAGTCTTTTTAGTAACACCCCCTCTCAATTTTTATCCTATCTAGTGCCTCTACTCTCTCTGCTTCTGCTGATGTTTTGTCAGCCTCCATTTCCTTAGTGAACACTGATACAATGCAGTTATTAAGTATATTAGCCTTGCCCTGCACCTCGAAGTATATATTACCTTCTCTGTCCCTAATATGCGCCACTCTTACTACTCGCTTACTATTTACTTGCCAGTGAATTGTTATGTTTATATGCTGTTTATGGTGCACGTACCGGAACTGACATTGAGACACGCACGGGCCGTACAGTAACAGACAAGAGTGAATCATTCCCTTTTACCCTCTGTGCACTATAAATGTACAGGAGCTGAGCCTGAACACATATGAGTTGTGCAGTGACAGACGGGAGCCAATTGTTCACTTTTACTCGCTGAGTGTATAAAGAAGAAAAAAGAAAGAACTTTTACTTCTATAGCAAAACCTCAAGACATCCCAAAGTGCTTTACTGCAGATGAAATACTTTTGAAGTGTAGTCACTGAAGAAATATAAGGAAACATGGCAGCCAATTTGCACACAGCAAGCTCCCGTGGACTGTGATAATGATCAGATCATGATTTCTTTTCATGAAGTTGCTTGAGCATATGAAGAAAGAAAGGCAGAATGCCTCTAATGTTAATTCAAAATTGATTTATCCCACAGTAATGACAGCTCTGATCGTAACACAATCTTGTAGCATAGGACTCACCAATCCAGAGGACTGTCAGATGAACATTATCCCCTCACGTTTTTGCGGTTGGACATAGCCAGTATGGAACACTCGCAATCCCCTGACCTCCACGCATGTCCACAAATTGCCTCCACTCAGACAAGTGTCAAACTCTATGAATGGTCTGTAACTAACCCAGACACAAGTGAGGAAAAGACTCAGTAATGAAGAGCTTTGAGCACCATAGATCCAAAATCACCTGTTTCACCTCAGCATGTTACATTTACTGGCACTTGATTGGCCAAGATGAAGGCTGCTGAGCTGTTTCTTTGCCAATTAGAGTCAATTGTGTGACAAGTTTAAAATAACAAGAGGGGAGATGAGGAGACTTTTTTTTTAAAGGAGCAAGTTGTTGTAAGCTGGAATGTGTTCGCTGAAAGGGCAGTGGAAGCAATCGTAACTTTCAAAACGAAATTGGATAAATACTTGAAGGGAAGAAGATATGGGGAAAGGTCAGGGTGGTGAGATTAATTGGATAACTAAAGGAACCAAACTAAAGGAACCAAAACAGGCACGATGGACTGAGTGGCCTCTTTTTAAGCCGGAATATTCTATGATTTGTACGCAGCTCTAGAATATGTGCTGAAAACACAGAAAAGAAAAGGTATGTAAACAACAAAAAAAAGTTCAAATTAAGTCAGAGCCGATTAGGACTTGGACTCGACTTCAATAATCCTCCATAAGGCTTGTTGGTTTAATAATTCGAAATTCCTTTACAACCTTTGGTATCCTTTTCACCAGTTGCTTATATACACTTCTAGGAGTTCTCCGAAGCAAGCAAGCTAGACACAAAAATACGGAAAAAGGCAAAGTAAGTAGAATTTATTGCATTTCACATCAAATTCTCTGTTGAATTAGGATTTTTACTACTTTATAAGAAGTAATTTTCAATTGAGAATATCAAACTTAGATCTCAGACTGCTGGGTGTTGTTAACTGTTGTTATGATCCTGTTAGAGATTATAAACCATTAAAAAGAGAAAGTCGAATTGCCAGTTATTACTGAAAGAATTATGCGACAAGATTTCACATCTTAAACAAAAACTTTACTGTACAAGAGTTAAACGAAGCAAAACACTAATTTAACACTACAACTTGAGACATTTATACTTTAAACTTAAAAACTTACAGAACACTCCCGTTTGACTTTTACTTCCAACCAAAGAGCCAGGATCTTGGTGGTTTGTTCACTTTTCCTGGGACCAATCCCAAGTGCACCATAGCTCTTAGGAATTCACTTTAATGTACTTAATTTCTCAGCTTTCTTCTGAGGTATGAGATCACTTCCTGAATCTGGACTTCTCAGCTTGAGCACGGCTCTGCCTCAAGACAGAAACTCCCCTGGTTCCTGATGGCCTCTTTGCTCCTGAGTCCAGCTGCTCTCAAAGCCAATCTGCTTTTCCAAAAGCCAACTGCTTGTCTGTCAACAAGTGGACAGAAAAAAAACACCTGACCCAAAAGGCATTTCCTGCGCAATATCTATCTCCATAGCAAGTAGTACATGTGGGATGTCACAGATAGGAATTTAGACTAATTATTTCCAACTTCAAATCTTCCCTTTGTTCTGGAAAATCATATGAATAATTTAAATCCCTGATTGAGGTAGCTGCAGGCACTCCATCTCGAATAGCAATTTCAGAGAGGTTCCCATTGTTTTGAGTCTTCATGTTTCCCATTATGACCTTATTCAGTAATCATGGGCCTCCCTTTGATTTGTAACCACACTTCATTTGTTTGCCAGCTCTCAAACCAGGTGTTTTCATTTGCCATGCATTAAAAAAAGTCAATTCCCAAATTAAAAGTTACCTATAGAAAATTAATACAAACCATTAACCAGATGATCATAACATTGTGAACTTCAAAGAGGTCAAAACTCATTGAATTAGGAGTTCAGGATTTGACTAATTAATCCAGGGATGAGAGAATACAGTTACGTGTATAGACTGGAAAAACTGCAAGATTTTTAATGCAAGACAAATAAAAACATTTGGTTCTCCTTAGGGCACAGAAGGGCTAAGAGTAGATTTGATAGAAGTGTTCAAAATCATGTAGGGTTTAGATAGAATAAATAAGGAGAAACTGTTTCCAATAGCTGAGAGTTGATAACTAGAAGGTTCAGATTCAAAGTGATTTGCAAAAGAGCCAGAGGTGACATGACGAAAAACCTTTTAAAGCAATGAATGGTCAGGATTTGGAATGTGTTGCCTGATTGGGTGGTGGATACAGATTCAATAGTAGCTTTGAAAAGGGAATTGGACAAATACTTGAAGGAAAAAGTTGCAGGGATATGGGGAACGAGCAGGGAAGTGGGACTAACTGAATTGTTCTTTAAATGAGCTACTGCCAACTCGATGGGCTGAATGGCCTCCTTCTGTGTTATATTATTTTATGATTCTATAGGAGCATTTTGTATTTTTAAAAATCTTTTAAAGTTCTTTCCTTCAATAAGAACAACATCCCTGCATTTATATAGTGCCTTTAATGTAGAAAATAATACAACGGTGCTTCTGAGAGCCTTGGGATGTTTTGTTATGTTAAATGTACTACATCAGTAGAAGTTGCTGTTTTAAGGGAAAAATACAATAGGCATTGTGCCAAAGAAGTGGATTTCAGAGGTTGAAGAGGGACGGAGTTAGGTGATATTGCCAAGATAGTCATCGTCATGGTGATAAGATGGAGTTGGAAGCTCAGCTCACATGAATCTCATAAATAATAATGTAAATAAAGCTAAGACTTTCATGGTGATGGATATACAACATAATGACGTATGTTGGAAATTGGCCTCCAAATTACAGACTGATCGATCACATTGTCTGACAAGACAGAGGTGATTACGAATCCGTTAGGTGTGCCTGTTGTATGGGTCTACGCACTCTTCCAGAGGGTTAAAACCACTGACAGTAAAATAATTACTTCAAAAAGAAGACCAATCATTGCCAACAATCTTTTCTATAAGCAGCAAAGGGCAGCCAATGAGTGCAGCCTTGCTCACACTCTGAAAAGTTTACAAGTCTGGGCTGTTGGCCTCGTGGATCAAAAGAAGGGGTGTGCTCTTGACCACAATGGTGGGCAGAGTGCTTGGGTTTCCCAAACCCACCGCTGGTGAGGGTGAACATTCCTGCCATAATGCAGACTAAAAAAGTTTGCCCCTCAAATATCACTTAAAGCATAAGGCTAGCTATAATGACACCACGATCTTGGACAGATAACTCCACTGCCAATCACGCCTGGAGACCAGACTGCTGTAAGTGACTGCAGATTGAATTTGTGTGCATAATCTGTATTCAGTAACTATCCTCCACTTACTGCATTATGTTGGATAAATACACCTGCTTTTATCAGGAGATGTTGCTGTAGTTTCAGTCATGAGTTCAGTTTGCTGTAGTTCATAGAAACGCTTTTTAAACAGACTCTGAAGACTGCTGTAGTGTGCCATTTGTTGAGTAAATCAACTTGTTTGGTGCAAAATAGACTGTTTGCTGTGAGTCCTACTGTCAGTCTTATCCAACTCATTGGCTGACACAGTGGTGGCAGGAAACATTTTGGAAAAAGGATAGGTGGAGAGAATTCTCGCACTTTATGTTCACAATATTCCTCAAGACAGCAAGTTTCACCCTTCTTGTTTAATTATCACATAATAAATCTTTGTTTTAATTTTTTTTTAAAGAAACACATCTCAGAGGCCGGTATCTGAAGGCGTCTCCTCTGGTTTGTAGCTACATCTTTGTTCAACATGTACTTGTGTCTGTCTACATGATAACCCTGTTGTTCTGGAACTCAGTGACCCTTTTGCTTAGCAAGTACTTTTTATACCTTTTTGCCATTGCCTCTTGAGAATGCAGAACTTGAGACCGTGGCTGAGGTGAATAACATAGATACATTTAGAGTGAAGTTAGATAAGTATGTGAGGGAGGAAGGAATTGGAAGGATTTGCTGATAGGGTATGAAGTAGGGCGAGAGGAGCCTAATGTATATCATAAATACCAGCATAGACCAGTCGGGCCAAATGGCCTCTTTCTGCGCTGCCAATTCTTTGTAATTCTGTGCAATCATTATGTTCAAAGAAGTTTCAGAGCATGTAGATCATGAGGGAGCACTGACTGTGACAAACAGTCAAACTTCAGTCTATAGTTTTATATCCATTGAAATACATTAAAATGGAGGTTGCTTGTTAAATGTAAAATGGAGGATAGGAGACAATAAGGATACAAGGAGGAGTTTTGTATGTAGGGTTTCATCACACTTTGGAACCAAAATGCTTAGTGCTAATGGCCATATGTGTCGGGCAAAAAAAAGACCTTTGCTATTACCTATCAAATAAACTCATTATTCAGTAAGTGAGACCTGAAAAATTCTCACTCTCTTCTTCAAATCCTGACATGCAAGATCTTTAGCATCCACTGGAACAGTTCATGGAACAGAAACTGTTTTCTACTCAAAACTGGTAGTAATCTTTCCCATTTTTAGAACAGTTAACCCACTAGAGTGTAGAGAGAGTAGAGTGTAACTATCCCCCAATTCACATACAACTGTACTGTCAAAATCCCAACTGTCTAGCCTCTGGCCCTCCATTTGCCACAATATTTCTGCAGCCACTGATTTGCTCAAATGCACCCTCATCTCTGCCTTTGATGCCCCAGTCCCCAATAAGACCATTACTCTCTCTCACCCTGGGAGTTCTCCCTGGTATTGCCCTCATCTCTGCTTCCTTAACTCCATGAGATGCACACTTGAAAGGATCTGGCGGACAACTGGTTTAGCCATCTACCACCAGATCCGGCTGGACCACTTAAAGCACTATCAGGTCCTGCTCTCATCTGCTAAAACTGCTCACTCTCCAGGATCATCCTGGAATGCAAAGATAACCCCCGGCTTACTTCCTTTAATGCAAACCTGTCTTCTTAAATCCCTCTCCCCAGTCCCCTCCACCCTCACCTCCAACAATAAATGCAAGGAGCTCATGGACTTCTTTATCACTAAGATCGAGGGCATCTGATCAGCTGCCTCTGCCGTGTCCCTCCCTTCCACTAGCCCATCAGGCCAAACTTCCTGTAAAGCTCCCGCCTGCCCTAGCCCTGAACTCGCATCTTTGTCCACTTTCTCTCCTATCTCCTCTCATGCCCTCTCCGTGTTCATCTTGTCCATGAGACCCACCTCCGGCTCTTATTCCTGCTAAACTACTGATCGTCCAACTTCCCCGCCTGATCCCCATGTTGGCCAATATTGTTAACAATTCTGTCTCTTCAGGTGTTGTCCCTCTCTCCTTTGAATCTGCTGCTTCACCCCTCCCCTAAAAAAAAAAGCCTTGACCCCACTGTCATTGCCAACTACCATCCTGTCTCCAACTTCCCTTTCCTCTCCAAAGTCCTGAACATGTTGTCTCCTCCCAAATCCATTCCCATCTTTTCCGGAACTTTTGAATCCCTCCAATCAGGTTTCTGCCCCTGCCACTGTACCAAAACAGCTCTTATCAAAGTCACGAATTACATCCTATGTGACTGTGACAAAGGTTCACTTTACTTCCTCGCCCTTCTTAACTCATTTGCACTGTTTGCCACAGTTGACCACACCATCATCCTCCAACAACTCTCCACTGTTGACAAGCTGGATGGGACTAGCTCTCACCTAGCGCCATTCTTATCTATCTAATCACAGCGATACAATCACTTGCAATGGCTTCCTTTCCTGCTCCTGCACTGTTACTTCTGGTGACCCTCAAGGATCTATCCTTGGCTCCCTTCTATTCCTCATCTACATTCTGCCCCTTGGCGACATCATCAGAAAGCAATTAAATATTGGGAAGACTGAAGCCATTGTTTTCAGTCCCCACTCCAAACTCCATTCCCTAGCTACTGACTCCAACTCTCTCCCTGGTAACAGTCTAAGATTAAGCCAGTCTGTTCTCAACCTTGGTGTTCCATCTAACACTGAGATGAACTCATATTCACGTCATCCGCCTCCATAACATTACCTGACTTCGCCCCTATCTTAGCTTCTCTGCTGCTGAAATCCTAATTCATGCCTTTGTTACCTCTAGACTATTCCAATGCACTCCTGACTGGTCTCCCACATTCTAGTCTTTATAAACTTGGTCATCCAAAACTCTGCTGCCCGTGTCTTAACTTGTACCAAGACCCGGCTCTCTATCAACCTTGTGTTCACTGACCTACATTGGCTCCCGGTCAAGAAACGTCTTGATTTTAAAATTCTCATCCTTGTTTTCAAACCTCTCCATAGCCTCACCCCTTCCCTATCTCTGTTATCTCCTCCAGCCCCACAACCCTCTGAGATACTTGCACTCATCTAATTCTGGCCTCTTGAGCATCCCTGATTTTAATTGCTCCACCATTGGTGGTCATGCCTTCAGTTGCCTCGGCACCGAACTCTGGAATAATCTCCCTATATCTCTCTGCCTCTCCACCTCACTTTCCTCCTGCAAGACACTCCTTAAAACCTACCTCTTTGACCAAGGTTTTGTTAATATCTCCTGAGGTGGTTCGTGGCTCAGGGTCATGTTTTGTTTTATAATGCTCCTGTGAAGCGCCTTGGGATGTTTTATTATGTGAAATGTGCTATATAAATATAAGTATAAGTATAAATATAAATATAAGTTCCACCCCCCTTCCACACACCACTCCCCCTCGCACCCCCTCCCCCCCGCACCCCCTTCCCCGCTTGCCCCTTCCCCCCGCACCTCCTCCCACCGGCATCCGCCTACCCCTGAGCAGGGGCCCTAACAACCCCACTGCCTTGTGGGCGTCTCGGGAAAGACCAAGGCTAAGGGAGTAAAACCCTAACAGAAAATCCGGAGCGGAACCCCGAAGGCGGTCATGTGTCACCTTTGGCATGTTTCCGGCAGTTCCTGCAGCCATACCGGAGCCAAACGTCGTGCTCTGCACTCATTTGGACCCCACCAGGAAGGCCGAGAGGGGGGATTTGACGCTTGGGCAACTCTCAACCTCCATACATCCGCCCAGGCATGCGCCTCACAGTGACCAAAACAACACGGGAGGCAGCAGTTACGGGTTATAAGCCCAGTTCAATTGGCGTAGAGATTGGGCGCCACGGGTTGCCTTTGTCGGCAGGAGAGGTCATCGTATCTCACTGGACCGCTACCGCCCACCTCAAACTGGGCAGCCCCCGGTCAGTAAGGTTTTGTCCCGCCACAGTCCACCTGCTTCAATGGGTGTTTGGAGCTCAGGGTCACTGCCTGACAAGTGGACTGCAACACCGCACCAAACAGCACGACAAAAAAAGGAATGAAGGTACCAGCCCTTCATTTTGCAAGCTGGAATGTCAGAACTATGCGTCCTGGCCTGTCGGAAGACCGCCATCATTAACAATGAGCTCAGTAGTCTCAATGTAGACATTGCAGCACTTCAGGAGACATGCCTCCCTGCCAGCGGATCTCCAAGAGAGCAAGACTACACCTACTTCTGGCAGGGTAGGGATCCGGAAGAACAAAGACAGCTTGGAGTGGGCTTCGCCATCAGAAACTCCTTGCTCAGTATGACAGAGCCACCTTCAAATGGCTCGGAACGCATACTGTCCATCCGACTGCTCACCACCTCTGGTCCAGTACACCTACTTAGCATCTATGCTCCAACACTTTGCTCCCCACCTGAAGTTAAAGACCAGTTCTACGAGGAACTCCATAATATCATTAGTAGCATCCCCAATACCGAACATCTGTTCCTGCTGGGGGACTTTAATGCCAGGGTTGGGGCCGACCATGACTCATGGCCCTCCTGCCTTGGGCGCTATGGCATTGGAAGGATGAATGAGAATGGACAGAGACTGCTTGAGTTGTGTACCTATCACAACCTCTGCATCACCAACTCGTTCTTTCATACTAAACCCAGTCACCAGGTTTCTTGGAGGCACCCAAGATCACGTCGTTGGCACCAGCTAGACCTCATCGTCACAAGGCGAGCCTCTTTAAACAGCGTTCAAATCACACGCAGCTTCCACAGTGCGGACTGTGACACCGACCACTCCCTGGTGTGCAGCAAGGTTAAACCAAAGAAGCTACATCACTCCAAGCAGAAGGGCCGCCCACGCATCAACACTAGCAGAATTTCGTATCCACAGCTGTTACATAAGTTTCGAAATTCACTTGAAAAAGCCCTTCAAAACACTCCCACAGGGGATGCAGAGACCAAGTGGGCCCACATCAGAGGCGCCATCTATGACTCAGCAATGACCACCTATGGCAAAAGTGTGAAGCAGAACGCAGATTGGTTTCAATCTCACTTTGAAGAGCTGTAACCTGTCATAGCTGCTAAGCGTATTGCACTGTTGAACTACGAGAAAACCCAAAGCGAGTTAACATCTGTAGCACTTAAAGCAGTCAGAAGCGCTGCACAAAGAACAGCCAGGCGCTGCGCAAATGACTACTGGCAACACCTATGCAGTCGTATTCAGCTGGCCTCAGACACCGGAAACATCAGAGGAATGTATGATGGCATTAAGAGAGCTTTTGGGCCAGCCATCAGGAAGATCGCCCCCCTCAAATCTAAATCAGGGGACACAATCACTGACCAACACAAGCAAATGGACCGCTGGGTTAAGCACTACCTAGAACTGTACTCCAGGGAGAATGTTGTCACTGAGACTGCCCTCAATGCAGCCCAGTCTCTGCCTGTCATGGATGAGCTGGGCGAACAGCCAACAAAATCGGAACTCAGTGACGCCATTGATTCTCTAGCCAGTGAAAAAGCCCCCGGGAAGGACGGCATTACCGCTGAAATAATCAAGAGTGCCAAGCCTGCTATACTCTCAGTACTCTACGAACTGCTTTGCCTGTGCTGGGATGAGGGAGCAGTACCACAGGACATGTGCGATGCCAATATCATCACAAGGGTGACCGCGGTGACTGCAACAACTACTGTGGAATCTCCCTGCTCAGCATAGTGGGGAAAGTCTTCGCTCGAGTCACTTTAAACAGGCTCCAGAAGCTGGCTGAGCGTGTCTACCCTGACGCACAGTGTGGCTTTCGAGCAGAGAGATCCACCATTGACATGCTGTTCTCCCTTTGCCAGCTACAGGAGAAATGCCGAGAACAACAGATACCCCTCTACGTTGGTTTCATTGATCTCACCAAAGCCTTTGACCTCATCAGCAGACGTGGTCTCTTCAAACTACTCACAAAGATTGGATGCCCACCAAAGCTACTAAGAATCATCACCTCATTCCATGACAATATGAAAGGCAGAATTCAACATAGTGGCGCCTCATCAGACCCCTTTCCTATCCTGAGTGGTGTGAAACAGGGCTGTGTTCTCGCACCTACACTGTTTGGGATCTTCTTCTCCCTGCTGCTCTCACATGCGTTCAAGTCTTCTCCACATAAGATCAGATTGCAGGTTGTCCATCTAAGAGCGAAGACCAAAGTACGGAAAGTCCTCATCAGGGAACTCCTCTTTGCTGACCATGCTGCATTAACATCCCACACTGAAGAGTGTCTGCAGAGGCTCATCGACAGGATTACGGCTGCCTGCAACGAATTTGGCCTAACCATCAGCCTCAAGAAAATGAACATCATGGGACAGGACGTCAGAAATGCTCCATCCATCAATATCGGCGACCACACTCTGGAAGTGGTTCAAGAGTTCACCGACCTAGGCTCAACCGGTAACCTGTCTCTCAATGCAGAAATCAACAAGGGCATGGGAAAAGCATCCGCTGCTATGCCCAGACTGGCCAAGAGAGTGTGGGAAAATGGCGCATTGACACAGAACACAAAAGTCTGATTGTATCAAGCCTGTGTCCTCAGTACCTTGCTCTACGGCAGAGAGGCCTGGACAACGTATGTCAGCCAAGAGCGACGTCTCAATTCATTCCATCTTCGCTGCCTCCGGAGAATCCTTGGCATCAGGTGGCAGGACCGTATCTCCAACACAGAGGTCCTCGAGGCGGCCAACATCCCCAGCATATAAACCCTACGGAGCCAGCGGCGCTTGAGATGTCTTGGCCATGTGAGCCACATGGAAGATGGCAGAATCCCCAAGGACACAGTGTACAGCGAGCTCGTCACTGGTATCAGACCCACCAGCCATCCATGTCTCTGCTTTAAAGATGCCTGCAAACACGACATGAAGTTCTGTGACATTGACCACAAGTCGTGGGAGTCAGTTGCCAGTGATCGCCAGAGCTGGCGGACAGCATAAAGGCGGAGCTAAAGTATGGCAAGTCGAAGGGACGTCGCAATTGGCAGGAAAAAAGACAGAAGCGCATGGCGAGAGCCAACTGTGTAACAGCCCCGACAACCAATTTTATCTGCAGCACCTGTGGAAGAGTCTGTCACTCTAGAATTGGACTTTATAGCCACTCCAGGTGCTGCTTCACAAACAACTGAACACCTCCAGGCGCTTACCCATTGTCTCTCGAGACAAGGAGGCCAAAGAAGAAGATAAATATAAGAGGTTGATGTGAGAGTGACTGCCCTTGACATCAAGGCAGCATTTGACTGAGTATGGCATCAAGGAGCCCTAGCAAAACTGGAGTCAATGGGAATCAGGGGGAAAACTCTCTGCTGGTTAGAGTCATACCTCGCGCAAAGGAAGATGACTGTGGTTGTTGGAGGTCAAACATCTGAGCTCCAGGACATCACTGCAGGAGTTCCTCAGGGTAGTGTCCTACGCCCAACCATCTTTAGCTGCTTCATCATAAGGTCAGAAGTGGGGATGTTCGCTGATGATTGCACAATGTTCAGCAGCATTCGCGACTCCTCAAATACTGAAGCAGTCCGTGTAGAAATGCAGCAAGACCTGGACAATATCCAGGCTTGGGCTGATAAGTGGCAAGTAACATTTGTGCCACACAAGTGCCAGGCAATGACCATCTCCAACAAGAGAGAATCTAACCATCTCCCCTTGACATTCAATGGCATTACCATTGCTGAATCCCCCACTATCAACATCCTAGGGGCTACCATTGACCAGAAACTGAACTGGAGTAGCCATATAAATACCGTGGCTACAAGAGCAGGTCAGAGGCTCGGAATCCTGCGGCGAGTAACTCACCTCCTGTCTCCCCAAAGCCTGTCCATCATCTACAAGGCACAAGTCAGGAGTGTGATGGAATACTCTCCACTTGCCTGGATGGGTGCAGCTCCAACAACGCTCAAGAAGCTCCACACCATCCAGAACAAAGCAGCCCGCTTGATTGGCACACCATCCACAAACATTCAGTCCCTCCATCACCGACACACAGTGGCAACAGTGTGTACCATCTACAAGATGCACTGCAGCAACGCACCAAGGCTCCTTAGACAGCACCTTCCAAACCCGCGACCTTGACCACCTAGAAGGACAAGAGCAGCAAATACACGGGAACACCACCACCTGCAAGTTCCCGTCCAAGTCACACACCATCCTGACTTGGAACAATATCACCGTTCCTTCACTGTTGCTATGTCAAAATCCTGGAACTCCCTTCCTAATAGCACTGTGGGTGTACCTACCTCATATGGACTGCGGTTCAAGAAGGCAGCTCACCACCACCTTCTCAAAGGCAATTAGGGATGGGCAATAAATGCTGGCATAGCCAGTGACGCCCACATCCCATGAATGAATAAAAAAATATTTGCTGTGGTTAAATTGAAACAAATATTGACTGTCCATTAAGTTTCTGCTACCAAAGTCAAGAGTGTGTAGAAGCCAAAGAGAGAAAGGTAAAGAACTTGCATTTCAATGGCGTCTTTCATAACCTCAGGAAGTCCCAGAGTGCTTACATCCAGTCATTTACTCTTGAAGTGTTATAGGGAAGCAGAGCAACCAATGAACTCAGTGCAAGCTCCCTCTAGAATGAAAACAATTTGTATTTATATAGCGTGCTTAATGTAACAAAATGTCTCGAGGCACTTTACAGGAGCATTATCAAACAAAAATAACGCCGAGCCAACATAAGGCGTTATTAGGGAAGATGACCAAAAGCTTGGTTAAAGAGGCACATTTTAAGGATCATAAAGGAGGAAAGCAAGGTGGAGAGTTGGAAAGATTTAAGGAGGGAATTCCAGAGCTTGGGGCCCAGGCAGCTGAAGGCACAGTCACCAATGGTGGAGCAATTAAAATTAGGGATGTTCAAGAGGCCAGAATTAGAGGTGCACATATATCTGAGTGTTGTGGAACTGGAGGAGATTACAAAGATAGGGAGGGGTGAGGCCATGGAGGGATTTGAAAACAAGGATGAGAATATTAAAATGCAGGCATTGCTTGACTGGGAGCCAATGTAGTTTAGCAAGCACAGAGTGATGGTGAATGGAATTTGGAGCAAATAAGGACATGGGCAGCAGAGTTTTGGATGGCATCAAATTTATAGATTTTAGAATGTGGGAGACTGGCCAGGATTGCATTGGAATAGTCAAGCTTAGAGGTAACAAAGATATGGATGAGGGTTTCAGTAGATGAGCTGAGTAAGGGAGTAAGTCAGGTGATGTTATGGAGGTGGAAATAGGCGGTCTGCGTGATGGCATGGATATGTGGTCGGAAGCTCATCGTGGGGTTATCTATGACACCAAGTTTGCGAACAGTTTGGTTCAGCATCACACAGTTGCCAGGGAGAGGGATGGAGTTGATAGCTATGGAATGGTGTTTAGATCAGGGACTGAAAACAATGGCTTCAGACTTCCCAATATTTAATTGGAAGAAATTTCTGCTACTGGATGTCAGATGAGCAGGCTGATAGGTTAGCAACAGTGGAGGCGTCAATAGAGGTGGAGGTGATGTAGAGCTGGGTGTCATCAGAGCTGTGTTTTCAGATGATATTGCAGCATGTAGATGAGAAATAGGAGGGGCCAAGAATAGATCCTTGGGGAACACCAGAGATAACTGTGCATGAGCAGGAAGATAAACCATTTACTTTAGTTGTGATTAGATAGCTAAGAATGGACGATAGTGGAGAGGCGTTGGAGGAGAATGGTGCGGTCAACCAAGTCAAAGGATTGCGATTGGAAGCCAATGGTGACCAGTGGTGTACCACAGGGATTGGTGCTGGGACCCTTACTGTTTGTAGTGTACGTTAATGATTTAGGTGTGAATATAGGAGGTATGATCAATAAGTTCGCAGATGACATGAAAATTGGTGGTGTCGTAAATAGTGAGGGGAAAGCTTTAGATTACAGGACAATATAGATGGGCTGGTAAGATGGGCGGAGCAGAGGCAAATGAAATGTAATCCTGAGAAGTGTGAGGTGATGCATTTTGGGAGGACTAACCAGGCAAGGGAATATACAATGGATGGTAGGACACTAGGAAGTACAGAGATCACTGAAGGCAGCAGCACAGGTAGATAAGGTGGTTAGGAAGGCAGATGGGATACTTGCCTTTATTAGCTGAGGCATAGAATATAAGAGCAGGGAAGGTTATGATGGAGCTGTATAAAACGCTGGTTAGGCCACAGCTGGACTAATGCGTACAGTTCTGGGCACCACACTATAGGAAGGATGTGATTACACTGGAGAGGGTGCAGAGGAGATTCACCAGGATGTTGCCTGGGCTGGAGCATTTCAGCTATGAAGAGAGACTGGATAGGCTAGGGCTGTTTTCCTTAGAGCAGAGAAGGCTGAGGGGGGACATGATTGAGGTATACAAATTTATAAGGGGCATAGATAGGTTAGAGAGGAAGAAACTTTTTCCCTTAGCCGAGGCATCAATAACCAGGGGGCATAGATTTAAGGTAAGGGGCAGGAGGTTTAGAGGGGATTTAAGGAAAGAAAATTTCACCTAGAGGGGGTTGGAATCTGGAACACACTGTCTGAAGAGGTGGTAGAGGCAGGAACCCTCACAACATTTAAGAAGTATTTAGATGAGCATTTGAAACACCATAGTGTACAAGGCTATGGGCCAAGTGCCAGAAAATGGGATTGAAATAGATAGGTGCTTGATGGTTAGCATGGACATGATGGGCCGAAGAGCCTGTTTCTGTACTATATAACTCTATGACTCTATGATGCAGCTAAGTCGAGAAGGATAAGGAAGGATAGTTTATCTTTGTCACTGTCACAAAGGGGAAGTTGAAGGGTGGAGAACTTTGATAAGAGTCCTGTGGCAGGGGCAGAAATCTGATTGGAGGGATCCAAACCTGGAAAGCATTTAAAAATACTTGAATATGCACTTGTGTAACCTACAGAGTTACGCACCAAGGGCTGGAAAGTGAGATTAGGCTGGATAGCTCTTCTTCGACCAGCACAGACATGATGGCCGAATGGCCTCTTTCTGTTCTGTAAATCTATATAAATATCAATTGTTGTTGTTAAAAAAATGCTTTTCTTTATGGTCTGTCCAGTGTCAATTCAAATTTATTGAATTATAATTAATTTTATCCCAAATTAGAAGCATTTGATAACATTGCAGTCTGTATATTTTGATTGACACACCTTGAGGCCCAAGGGCCTACAGTATTAGACACTTACTGAAGCAGGAGAGAAGGTAAGGTAGATCTGGAAGTTGTGGGTAGGTGAGGGAAACATGAGTTTTAGAAACTTGTAGACTGTGTGAGGAGGGGAAGAGTGAGGGAGGTGAGGAAATGCACAACTTTGAGATCTAGTAGAACGAAGGGAGAGAGGAGAAGAGGAGGAGTGCATGAAAGCTTTTAGCTGCTTTGATACACCCCTCTACATGTCTCCAGGTGAGACATCTATGTATGTTGTAGGTCAGTGTAATTCCTCTTTGGATTTTGGGGCAAGAACAAGTGATTGGATCATCGGCTTCTTCCATTTCCCATATATTTCCTTACCTTTGCTGGCTAGTGTGACACATGTGTGAGTGCACACACACCCACACGCACACACTCGCAAGCACACACACCCACACGCACACACTTGCAAGCACACATGCACAGATGCACAGGCACAGAGGACATAAACAGGATGCACACAAACAGGAGACATGTAAGTCTACAGTGACATACACAGAGACAAGTGCATACATGCACAGACACACACACAGGAGACATACATACATACTTACACATTAAACCAGTTCCTGTTCTGTTCTGACTGTGCTTTTTCCTGCTACCTGTTACAGACTGGAATGTTGATTACCTCTTCAAGGAACATGCCAGGAATGATGAAGGAAATCACCTGCTTAAGGTAAAGGGCAAGGAAACCAGGTTTTCTCAGTCCAGTGCTGGCTATTTACAACGCAGAGATTTTAACACTGGGAAAATCGCAGGTGTGAGTTATTGGTTACGATCCTGTATGTCTGAGGCATTGCTTTACAGCTAAACAAAGACCTAGCTAAAAGCATCAAGTATAGATACGGCCACGCCATCATGTATTCTCTGCATCCTTTCCATATTCTGCATTTCTCAGCTTCTGTGTCTCCCTTGCTTTCTTTGTCTTCCTTTCTTCATTGTACACATTGTGATAATTGACAGAGGCTACAGTCCCTGTCAACATGCCAGAAATGAGGGTTCTAGATGCAAGGGTCAGATCTTGGCAAGTTACATGAACATACTCATAGACAGCTCACCAGTACAATGCTTTGCTGCAAAAGCTCACACATTACAGTCATTGAGCTCAACTTCCAGCTTTTTTGCATCTGTTTTATTTTCTTATGTCTGTCAATTAGGACTTCAAATGCAAATTTAATGAACAGTCAGTGCTGGCAGTTTTGACTCAATGGATAGCACGCTCATCTTTTGAGGAGGAAGGTTGTGGGTTCAAGTCCCAGTCCATAAACTTAAATACATAATCCAAGCTGATACTCTTGAAGGGAGAACTGCAATGTTGAAAGTGCTATCTTTGGATGAGATTTTAAAATGAGGAAACATCTGTCCTCTCAGTTGCATGTAAAAGATCCCATGGCATTATTTCAAAGATCAGGGGAGTTCTCTGTTCACTTCCACAAAGCCATGTAGTGAAGGATAGAACTGGAGCCAATCTTTACACACACTTTCATAAGCATTTAGTTACATGGATACACATTACAAACATGCACCTGCTAACCCAACAATCATTGTTTTACTCTGTTCCTATTTATGGGAATAGAAGTGAATCCCAGATAAAGCCCACCACCTGTATACAATTAAATTCAATTAATATACAATTAATTTTCTCCACAGTATCCTAGCTAGCATTTATTCCTCAAACCAACATCACTTAAACAGATGATCAGGTCATTTTGTGGGACCTTACTGTGTGGAAATTGGCTGCCACGTTTCCTATATTACAGCAGTGATCACACTTCAAAAAGTACTTCATGTGCTCTAAAGCACTTTGGGATGTTCTGAGGTTGAGAAAGACATTATATAAATGCAATTCTTCCTGAATCTCATGCTTCCCCTCCTAAAAACTCTCTCTCCTGAATCTTCTTTCCCACCTTGTTCCTTTCATTGTTGAGCAGTTTCTAATATTCCCAAGAAGGAAAAGTAACCATTTTTTAAGCTCACTTTTCACTCCCCTTGCTCCACCCCCTTTGCTTGTGCATTCAACAATCTGAGCAAAAGGAGACAACCAATGATTTCAAAAAGCAATTGGATGGCCACTTGAAGGAAATAAACTTGCAGGGCTACTGGGATTGAGCAGGGGAGTGGGACTGACTGGATAGTTCTGTGGAGAGCTGGCATGGACTCGATGGGCTGAATGGCCTCCTTCATGCTGTAAATGACACTATAGCTCTAAGGAAACCTCCCTCTATAGTTTGATAAAGAAACATTTGCATTTTTCTGTAGTGTCTTTCATGACCTCAGGACATCCCAAAACACTTTACAGCCAATGAAATACTTTTTGAAGTGTGGTCACTGTGGTAATGCAGGAAACCCAGCAGTAAAGGTATACACTGCAAGACCCCACAAACAGCAATGTGATAATGACCAGGTACTCTGTTTTAGTAACATTGGTTGAGGGATAAATATTGGCTGGAACACCGGGGAGAACTTCATTGCTCTTCTGTGAAAAAGTGCCAAGGGATCTTTTACATCCTGATAGGGCAGATGGGACTTTGTTTTAGCATCTCATCCAAAAGCCAATACCTCCAACAGTGAAGCACTTCATCAGTACTGCAGTGGGTGTTTCAGCCTAGACTTTCTGCACTTGAGTCTCTGGAACCCACAACCTCTGACTCAGAAGCAAGAGTGCTAACCATTGAACCACATCTAATTATGGTTATAGAATTGTAAACATGTTTTTCAATTAACAAACTTTAGACATTTTGACAAGTTTTGTAGCACATTAGGACATTCACATTTTTGGTTGTTTGATTTTATTTTCAATGTTAAGATCTTTGGAGTGCACAAATACAGCCTGTGATACTTTGACATCGAACTTACAGCATAGAATCAGGCTACTTGGTCCAAAATCATTTTTTATGCTCCACATGAGCCTCTTCCTATCCAACTTCATCGAACCCTATCAACATATCCTTTTATTCCTTTCTCCCTCATGTACTCATCTAGCTTCCTCCCTTTTTTTGCAGTGTGTAGAGCCGGGCAGTGAAGAGACGGAAGAGATTGGAACCTTAAAGCGACTTCAGAAACTGATTCGGAATAGAAGGAGCCACAGCACCGAAGATGGAAAACAAACCGCACTTCCTCACAGTAAGTGTTGCAATCAATTTTTTCCTTTTAAAAAAAATTTTCACTCCGTATCTTTGCTCCTGACCTGAAGACACTCACGCTTGCTGGGGTATGGGTTCTGTAGCATTGGCAGTAGCCAGTGTCCTATCATTTCTCCTGTGGCAATGGGCGACACTACAGAGATGGATTTCACAGCAGAATCGGTAACTGATGTCCACCTACACATACTGATGTCAGCCATGGCACAGTGGGTGACAAACTGAGTCAGAAAGCTGTGTGTTAAAGTCCCGCTCCCAAGATCTCAGTCCAGGATATCTGGATTGACTCTCCCACTGCAGTGCTGCACTTTCTGAGATAATGCCTTCGAGATTTGAGCGTCCGTCTACCCTTTCATGTGGAAGGTCATTATGGCACTATGTCAAAGAAAAGTAGGGGAGTTTTCCCCAGTGTCCTGTCCAATCTTTATCCCCCAACCAACATCACGAAAAACCAGATCATCCTGGTCATTATCACCGTCAGGAGCGAAAGAAAAAAACTTGTATTTATGCAACACTTTTCATAACCAAAGTGCTTTACAGCTGGTGTAGTACTTGTAAAGTGTTGTCACTATTGTGATGCAGAAAAGATGGCAGCAAATGTATGCACAGCAAGATCCCACAAACAGCATTCCAATATATGTGGTTCTGTATCGTTTCCACTATTTATTTTCCAATTGATCATGAGAAGCTGGTGCGCCGTGATGATGAACCTAATGGGTGTCCAATGGCAGGAGTGTGGGGGGCGGGGCAATGGGAGGGCGGGACATCATGTAATGAATCTGCCAGTAATACATCCAACCAGGATTGGCCACCCTAGGGATCTATTTATTGCCTTATCCAAAAGCCTTATGTTAAAGGAAGGAGGTGATTTCACTTGCACATATTTGTTTGGTGGTGTGTTTTTTAGGATCACTCTCTGAGCCAGTCTAATTGACTCAGTGAATCAACCCTTACTGTGGAAATGAACCATACAAACCAGGAGACTCTCAATTTGTAATGAGTTCAAAACATAGGAACAGGAGGAGGCCTTTCAGCCCCTCTAGCCTGTCCCATATTCAAACAGATCATGGCTAATGTGCATCTTAACTCCCAACCACCTGCCCCAGTTCTCTAACCTTTAATTCCCTTACCAAACAAAAATCTATTAATCTTGGCTTTGTAATATTCAACTGACCCTCCCCAGCCTCAATTGCTTTTTTTTGGGGAGTGGGGGGTGGGTGGAGAGTTCCAGATTTCCACTATCCTTGGTGTGAATAAGTGCTTCCTGACATCATCCCTGAATGGACTAGCTCTAATTTTAAGGTTATGCTCCCTTGTTCTGGACTCTCCCACACCAGAGGAAATAGTTTCTCTTGATCTAACCTATCATCTCCTTTAATCATCTTAAACACCTCAATTAGATCACCCCTTAATCTTTACTATCCAAGGGAATACAAGCCTAGTCTATGCATTTAGTCCTTTTTAGCTCCTGTCTCATTCTGGTGAAACTGTGCTGAACCCCCTCCAAAGCCAATATAATCCTTCCTGACGTACGGTGCCCAGAAATGAAAGCAGTACTCTAAATGAGATCTAACCAGAGCTCTATTTAACTTTATCAGAACTTTCAACCCTTTGTATTCCAGTGCCACTTGAAATAATGGACCGCATTCAATAAGACTTTTAAATTATTTAATCTGTGTTAACTGGTCTCTGCTGGGAAAGCAATCAAGAAATTCTACCATTATCCAGAAGCTTTTTGTGGGAAGGGAAGAATCAACTGGAGATCCCAAGAGTGACCCATCTTCTTGTGCTCTTGCCGAGAGGGTGGGCATGCATTGATGTTGCCTGAGGATTGTGAAATGGCACCAAAATTGAATGATCTGCTCTCCAGCCTCATATAAGAAGAATAGGGAAGTTGGTGGGCATCCATAGGAACCTTTGAAAGTATGACACAATGTCATCCAGAATGCATGGGTGTATTGATAGGGAAGCTAGATGAATACATGATGGAGAAAGGAATGAAAGGATGTGTTGAAAGGGTTAGATGAAATACGTAGAATTGCGTAGAATCTTTCAGCATAGGAAAAGGCCATTCAGCCCAATTGGTCCATGCTGGTGTTTATGCTCCACATGAGCCTCCTCCCATCCTTCTTCCTTTCACCCTATCAGCAATATTCCCTCTAAGCTGCACGGGCGCAGGGCCCCACAGCAGTCCAAAACTTACCGCACAGGGAACAAATAGGCCGCATTCGAGAAGTGATCCCTTTAAGACGTGCAAATGTGTGGTTACGTGTCAATCTTAACGGGACTGTGCAGTGCAACAAACGGGCCATGCACAGCGTAGGAGAATTATAGGGAATGTTGCCTATTGTCATACCCAATGATTCCATTCTCCCTCATGTAGATATCTAACTTCCCCTTAAATGCATTTATACTATTTCCTTCAAACACTCTACCTGGTACCACACTCTCACCACTCCCAGAGTAAAGACATCTTTTCTGAATTCCTTATTGGATTAATTAGTGATTGATTTATCTATATATTTATCTCCCTTAGTTTTGAACTGCCCCAAAAGTGAAAGGTCAAGCAGGAGGAGGCCCATGTTGAGCCACAATAACTTGTTGTTCATCTTGAGCACGAATACTGGCACAGACCAGTTGGGCTGAATGGCCTTTTCCTGCTACTTAATGGAGAGAAGCAAATGGGGTTCCAAAATGTAAAAATAAATTTTTGAAAAGTAAAGAATTAAATGTAAGCACCTACACTTTAAATGTTAATAAAGCTATGTGCTCCTCACTTTCTGAATGAATAGTTCCAGTAAATGAAGTCAGTAGTTGAGTTGGTAAGACTATTCTGCACAAAAATATCAATCTTCTCAGACCAAAGGATGATTCATGTATTTCACTAAACATTAACAGCTTGCATTTATATAGTGCATTTAATGTAGAGTCATAGATTCATAGAGTTATACAGCACAGAAACAGGCCCTTCAGCCCATCGTGTCTGTACCGGCCATCAAACACATTTTCCAGCACTTGGCAGATAGCCTTGTATGCTGTGGTGTTTCAAGTGCTCATCTAAATACTTCTTAAATGTTGTGAGGGTTCCTGCCTCTACCACCCCTTCAGGCAGCGCGTTCCAGATTCCAACCATCCTCTGGGTAAATTTTTTTAAACTCAAATCCCCGCTAAACCTCCTGCCCCTTACCTTAAATCTATGCCCCCTGGTTATTGATCCCTTGACTAAGGGAAAACGTTTCTTCCTATCTAACCTATCAATGCCCCTCATAATTTTGTATACCTCAATCATATCTCCCCTCTGCCTTCTCTGCTCTAAGGAAAACAACCCTAGCCTTTTCAGTCTCTCTTCATAGCTGAAATGCTCCAGCCCAGGCAACATCCTGGTGAATCTCCTCTGCACCCTCTCCAGTGCAATCACATCCTTCCTTTGTGGTGCCCAGAACTGTACACAGTACTCCAGCTGTGACCTAGTAAAACAACCCAAAGCACTTCACAGGAGCGTTATCAAACACAATTTAACACCAAACCACAAAAAGGATATTAGGACGGATGACTAAAAGCTTGGTCAAAGATGTAGGTTTCATGTAGTGTCTTAAAGGAAGAGAGAGAAAGAGAGAGGGAGAGACCGAGAGGGAGAGAGGTTTAGGGAGGGAATTCCAGAGCTTGGGGCCCAGGCAGCTGAAGGCATGGCCATCAATGGTGGAGCGATTAAAATCGAGGATGCACAAGAGGCCAGAGTTGGAGGAGTGCAGAGCTCTCATAGGGCTGTGGGGATGGAGGAGGTAACAGAGCGAGGGAGGGGCTAGGCCATGGAGGGATTTGAACATTAAGATGAGAATTTTAAAGTTGAGACGTTGCCAGACCGGAGGCCAATGTAGGTCAGTGAAGACAAAAGGCAGCACGTTCATTCCCTTGCCTGTGCTGTGTTCACTGGTCTTACGTGGGTAACAGTGAGAATGATATGCTTGGCCTAAGTATCTCTGAGCTGGGAGGCCAAAATCTGACTTGGGTCCTGCTCCCGATCTCTATGCTGTCCATCCAAAATGGAATGTTTATGCATGTTTTTTTAAAATTTGTTCTTGGGACATGTGTGTCACTGGTAAGGCTGGTATTTATTGCCCATCATTAGTTGTCCTCAGAAGGTAGTGGCGGGCTTTCTTGATGAGGCCCCATCTGCCCTCTCAGGTGGATGTAAAAGATCCCATAGCATTATGTTAAAAAAGAGCAACAGAGTTCTCCCCGGTGTTCTGGGCAATATTTATCGCTCAATCATATCACAAAAGAGAATTACCTGGTCAACACCACACTGCTGTTCATGGGAATTTGCCGTGTGCAAAGTGACTGCTGTGCTTCCTATGTTACAACAATCACTACTCTTCAGAAAGTACTTCATTGGTTGTAAAGAGTTTAGGGACATCCTGAGGTTGTGAAAGGTGCTATATAAATGCAGGTTTTTCTTTTCTTTTTAACCTTTGGGTCCTGGTGGTGAAGGTGCTCCCAATTGATGTTAGGTGGGGAGTTCCAGGTATTCACTGTTGCTGGATAAAAATCCTGGAACTCCCTTCCTAACAGCACTGTGGGTGTACCTACCCAACATGGACTGCAGCAGTTCAAGAAAGCAGCTCACCACCACCTTCTCAAGGGCAATTAAGGATGGGCCACAAATGCTGGCCTAGCCAGCGATGCCCGCATCCCATGAAAGAATAAAAAAAAAATTGATCCAGCTAGGATTAATGAAACCAGGGCTAAAAGGGTTAAATGTAAGGGCAGGTCACATAAATGATGATTGTATTCCCTTGAGTATAAAAGATTAAGAGGGGTGGGGGTGATCTAATCAAGGTGCTGAAGATGGTTAAATAATTTGAGAGGGTAGATGAAGAGAAACTATTTCCTCTGGTAGGGGGTGTCCAGAACACGGGGGCGTAATCTTAAAATTAGATCTTACCCATTCAGGGGTGATGTCAGGAAGCACTTATTCACACAAAGAGTAGTGGAAATCTGGAACTCTTCCCCCCCCCTCAACCTCCCAAAAACGCTGTTGAGGCTCGGGCGGTGGGGGCAGGGTTCAATTGAAAATTTCAAAACTGGGGTCGGTAGATTTCTGTTGGGAAAGGGCATTAAGGGTTACGGGACAAAGGCGGACAAATGGAGTTGAGATACAGATCAGCTGTGATCTGATTGAATGGTAGAACAGGCTCGAAGGGCTGAATGGCCTACTCCTGTTCCTATGTTCCAAAGCAGCGGCAATGCATGTCCAGTTTGGGATAGTGTGTGTGTGACTTTGAGAAAATCTTGGGCTTGATGTTGTTCCTATCCCAGATAAGGACAGAATCGTATTTGTCTGTCGTACACGCTGACACTCGAATACCTCAGGATCACTGCTGAACAAAATACATTATCCCAATAATACAGTATCCCAAAGGGAGCCAGAACCTTCGGGGAAGAGGGGAAGAAATTGGGGTTAATAGAAGTGGCAGAGTTGAGAAACTTTTCTATTAGTTTTAAAACACTTGTGGCATGAATCATGCTATAACTCATTACTTGTTCATAATGTCACTGTGGCAATAATTTTATGCTTTTCTGGATTTTCCCCTCCCCCGAAACAGAAGTAGGTTTGCCACATAGAATTTCTTGAAGACATATGCCCTTTAAAACATTTCTTACACTTTGCAGATATCACTTGCATGACATGTATTTCCTTCATGAGGGCGACATGGGGTCACAGCACAATTATTTATCTTTGAGTATTCATTTGAAGGGAATTTTTGAAGAAAACATTCTAAAGCTTCTAAAATGGAGAGACTGGAGAAGCTGGGATTGTTCTTCTTAGAGCAGAAATGGTCAAGGGAAGTTTTAATCGAAGGACTCAAAATTATGAGGGATTTTGGTAGTGCAAATAAGGAGAAATTGTTTCCACTGGCAGGAGGGGTCAGTACCAGAAGGATGAAAGATTTAATATAATTGGCAAAAGAACCAGAGGGGAGAAGAGAAGGAATTTATAGGCAGCTAGTTGTTGTGATCTGGAATGTGCTGCCTGAAAGGGCAGTGGAAGCAGATTCAATAGTAACTTTCAAAAGGGATTTGGATAAATACTTGAAAAGGAAACATTTGCAGGGCTATGGAGAAAGGGCTGGAATGTGGGACTAATTGGACTCAGCACAGGCATGATGGAACGAATGGCCTCCTTCTGTGCCGTATGGCTCTATGATTCTATGAATGCTATATTGCAGAAGAACCGAACTCATATCTGCTTCCAGCTGCACACGGATAAATTCTTATATCAAGCACCAGTGAACTTATCAACTGAATCTCCTTGCTCAGATCTTTGCCTTTATCTGTTCCCCCTTCAAATATGGTAAATGCTGCTCTGATATTTTCTCACGTTCCTCAGGGACTACCATCTGACATTCTCTTCCTTCTCCCTGGATCCTCACTGTACTGAAATCAAGATTTATTGTGCCATTGTCTGCTGTTTCCCAGGAGTTCAAAACTGTACAATTCCCTATTTCTCCTAATTTATATTTGTCCTACTGTCTTCAGGCTTGGTGTTAAGCTTTACTTCCTGATTTTTCTTGTCATCTCTTACTTTTTTCAACCTTGCTGTGCTCTGTGAGCATTTATTTTTAACTGAGAAACTTGGATAAAAAAATATGTACAAAGTAAATGGATGCAAGGTGTATATGGATAAAGGAGAATGATGGGGTATAGATTAAATTGTCCTTGACAGAGGACAAAGGATCGGCACAACATTGTGGGCCGAAGGGCCTGTTCTGTGCTGTATGTTCTATGTTCTATGTAAGGTGAAAAGCACTGGGAATTCAAGATTCTCCCACTGATGACACTAAACCAAATCTATTTATGACTTTGGTACTTGTGAGTCATTAACTAACTATCTCATTGAAATTATCCAATGACTTTTCCTATGTTGACCACATTCTTACTTGCACCAAACCCCATTCACCCCTGACTCCTGGTCTGGCAACACCCCGATTTTTAAAGTTCTCAAACTTGTTTCCAAATGTGGATTGGTGTCAAAATTAGGCTTCTGTGAAGCATTGTGGGATGTATTCCCTCATTAAAGGTGCTATATAAATACAAGTTGTTGTTTATCTCCTAGTATCACACCCGGTGCATATATCATTGAACACTCTTCAAACAATATTATACAAAGACCATGTCCCTTTAAGATTTCAGAATTCTTTCCTTTTATAGTTAGCAATTGATGATGGAGATTTGCTTCAATGTGAGAATTTCAATTACAGCGTTTGCAGTTTGATTTAGTGCTCAAGTGCTTTGTTCTAGTTGACCTCGAGGTTGCTGATGCAGAAACAATATCCCACAACCATTGTTAGGCAGGGTCAAGGTGACCTCGAGAAGAGGTCACATACTTCTGAGTGATCATTATACCATAGCTAAAACATGCCATCCTCACACTCATTTCCTCCATCTTATATGCCTTTCCTTCCATCGGTATTCCTTCATTTTTCCCTTCCATTGTTACAGACAAGGGCTGCCCTGTCGAGAGGTTCCACTCAGGCTAAGGAATGACAACTGCACCTGATTTGAGGTGAAGCTCTTGTCCTCAGAGGGTATCTAGCTCTGTGGGTATCACTCTTGTCTCTGCCAGCCCCAGAGACTTAAGCCCCCTAATCCAGACTGATACTCACGATGTAGTAATGAGGCAGTGCTGCACTGTCATAAGAACATAAGAAATAGGAGCAGGAGTAGGCCATTCATCTCTTTGAGCCCAATCCGCCATTCAAAGAGATCATGGCTCATCTTCTACTTCTGCACCATTTTCCTGCAGTATTCCCGTATCCCTTAACGTTTTTAATGTGTAGAAATCTATCGATCTCAGTCTTGAACATACTCAACGATTGAGCCTCCACAGCCCTCTGGGGTAGAGAATTCCAAAGATTCACCACTTTCTGAGTGAAGAAATTCTTCATAATCTCAGTCCTAAATGGCCAACCCCTTATTCTGAGACTGTGTCCCCTAGTCCTAGATTCCCCAGGCAGGGAAAACATCCTTCCTGCATCAACCTTGTCAGTTTGAATGAGATCACCTCTCATTCTTTTAAGCGGTACAGTCCCAATTTCCTCAACAGTAATGCCAGTGGCCCACAAACCGGAACCCACTTCTCCCACACCAGTCTTTGAGCCTCACATTCATCTCTCTAATCTTATTTACCCTGTGCCAATTTGCACATGTCTCAAGTAATAATCCAGAGATTATTACCTTTGAGGTTGTGCTTTTTAATTTAGTGCCTAGCTCCTCATACTCCCTATGCATAACCTCTTTTCCGTTGCTCAGAGGTGCATTTTTTTTTATTGGTAAGGTATCAAGGAATGTGGAACTAGGCAGATGTACGGAGTTGAGGAGCAGGTCAGCCCTGATCTAATTGAATGACAGAGCAGGCTCAAAGTATTGAATGGGCTCCGCTGGTTTTTATGTCTTTTTTTAATTCATTCATGAGAAGTGACATTGCTGGTAAGGCCAGCATTTATTACCTAATTGCCCTTGAGAAGGTGGTGATGGAAGTTCTTGACTACAACTGCATGGCTTGCTCGTCCATTTCAGAGGGCAATTACAAGTCAACCACATTACTTTGGGTCTGGACGCCATATGGGCCAGACTGGGTAAGGATGGCATTTCCTTCCCTGAATCTGATAGGCTTTAATGGTCACCATTACAGACACGAGCTTTTTAATTCCAGGTATTATTTTAATTGAATTTAAATTCCCCAGCTGCTGTAGCTCGAGTTCAACTCATGTCTCTGTATCATTAGTTCAGACCTCTGGATTACTAGTCTAGTAACATAACCACTATGCTACCGAACCCCTGGTTCCTTGGCTTTTCAGTGTAGAACCACTTTAAAATACTTTTTGTCTGGTGGGAAAGTGCCAACTCTTCGTGCCATGGGCTGTGATGAATGAAAGCTGCAACATTTGCTCACATTCTTTCACCGTGGCTCAGTGAGGAGTGTTCTTGCCTTTGAGTCAGAACATTATGAAGTCCCAAAATACAGTCTTGATCACAAAAATCAAGGATGACGCTTCCAGTGCTGTACTGAGGGAGTGATGCCCTGTTGGAGTTGTCACCATTCAGATGAAATGTAAAACCGAGACCCCATTTGCGCTCTCAGGTGGATGTAAAAGATCCCATGACACTATTTCAAAGAAGAGGAGGGGAGTTCTCTGCGATATCCTTGGCCAATATTTATCCCTCAACCAACATCATTAAAAATAGATTATCTGGTCATTAGCTTTGCCGTTTGACCCTGATGTGTAAATTGGCTGCAGTGTTTCCTACCTTACAACAGTGACTAGACTTTAAAAGTTATTAATTGTCTGCAAAACACTTAAGGACATGCTGAGGTCATGAAATGCACGATATATGAACATAGAGACAGGAATATGCCATTCAGCCCCTCAAACCTGTTCCATCAATCAATTAGCGTAAGGCTGACCTGTATCTCAACTCTATTTACCCACTTTGGTTTCAGATTCCTGAACACCCTTTGCCTAACAAAAATCTGTCAATCTGTTTTAGATTTTTCAATTGACTCCCAGCCTCAACAGCTTCTTGGGAGAGAGAGTTCCAAAGTTCTACTACCATTTGTGTGAGGAAATGCTTCCTGGCTTCACCTCTGAATGGCCTGCCTCTAATTTTAAGGTTATGCCCCCTTCTTCTGGATTCTTTCGTCATTAGATACAGTTTCTCTCTATCGACCTTATCAAATCCTTTAAGTGCAAATCTTTCTTTAACATGCGTAGAGGGGGAAACAGGATAATATTTGACTGGGTCAGTCATGCCTTGCAGTCAGCATATCATAGAGGCATACAGACGACAGCATAGGCCAACTGACCCATCCTGCCTATGTTTTTTAATTTATTCATGGGATGTGGGCGTCACTGGCCAGGCCAGCATTTATTGCCCATCCCTAATTGCCCTTGAGAAGGTGGTGGTGAGCTGCCTTCTTGAATCGCTGCAGTCCATATGAGGTAGGTACACCCACAGTGCTGTTAGGAAGGGAGTTCCAGGATTTTGACCCAGTGACAGTGAAGGAACGGCGATATTGTTCCAAGTCAGGATGGTGTGTGACTTGGACGGGAACTTGCAGGTGGTGATGTTCCCATGCATCTGCTGCTCTTGTCCTTCGAGGTGGTAGAGGTCGTGGGTTTGGAAGGTGCTGTCCAAGGAGCCTTGGTGCGTTGCTACAGTGCATCTTGTAGATGGTACACACTGCTGCCACTGTGCGTCAGTGGTGGAGGGAGTGAATGTTTGTGGATGGGGTGCCAATCAAGCGGGCCACTTTCTTCTGGATGTGTTGCTGGAGCTGCACCCATCCAGGCAAGTGGACAGTATTCCATCACACTCCTGACTTGTGCCTTGTACATGATGGACAGGCTTTGGGGAGTCAGGAGGTGAGTTACTCACCGCAGGATTCCTAGCCTCTGACCAGCTCTTGTAGCCATGGTATTTATATGGCAACTCCAGTTCAGTTTCTGGTCAATGGTAGTCCCTAGCATGTTGATAGTGGGGGATTCAGCGATGGTAATGCCATTGAATGTCAAGGGGAGATGGTTAGATTCTCTCTTGTTGGAGATGGTCATTGCCTGGCACTTGTATGGCACAAATGTTACTTGCCACTTATCAGCCCAAGCCTGGATATTGTCCAGGTCTTGCTGCATTTCTATACGGACTACTTCAGTATTTGAGGAGTCGCGAATGGTGCTGAACATTGTGCAATCATCAGCGAACATCCCCACTTCTGACCTTATGATTGAAGGATGGTCATTGATGAAGCAGCTGAAGATGGTTGGGCCTCGGACATTATCCTGAGGAACTGCTGCAGTGATGTCCTGGAGCAGCCATCTTCCTTTGCGTGAAGTATGACTACAACCAGCGGAGGGTTTTCCCCCTGATTCCCATTGACTCCAGTTTTGCTAGGGCTCCTTGATGCAATACTCGGTCAAATGCTGCCTTGATGTCAAGGGCGGTCACTCTCACCTCACCTCTTGAGTTCAGCTCTTTTGTCCATGTTTGAACCAAACCTGTAATGAGGTCAGGAGCTGAGTGGCCCTGGCGGAATCCAAACTGAGCATCACTGAGCAGGTTATTGCTAAGCAAGTGCTGTTAGATGGCACTGTTGATGACACCTTCCATCACTTTACTGATGATTGAGAGTAGACTGATGGGGCGGTAATTGGCCGGGTTGGACTTGTCCTGCTTTTTGTGTACAGGACATACCCGGGCAATTTTCCACATTGCCGGGTAGATGCCTGTTTTGCAGCTATACTGGAACACTTGGCTAGGGATGCGGCAATTTCTGGAGCACAGGTCTTCAGTACTATTGCCAGAATATTGTCAGGACCCATAGCCTTTGCAGTATCCAGTGCCTTCAGTCGTTTCTTGATATCACACAGAGTGAATCGAATTGGCTGAAGTCTGGCATCTGTGATGCTGGGGACTTCAGGAGGAGGCCGAGATGGATCATCACCTCGGCACTTCTGGCTGAAGGTTGTTGCAAATGCTTCAGCCTGACCTTTCGCACTGATGTGCTGGGCTCCCTCATCATTGAGGATGGGGATATTTGTGGAGCCACCTCCTCCAGTTCGTTGTTTAATTGTCCACCACCATTTATGACTGGTTGTGGCAGGACTGCAGAGCTTAGTTTAGTTTAGTTTAGAGATACAGCACTGAAACAGGCCCTTCGGCCCACCGAGTCTGTGCCGACCATCAACCACCCATTTATACTAATCCTACACTAATTCAATATTCCTACCACATCCCCACCTGTCCCTATATTTCCCTGCCACCTACCTATACTAGGGGCAATGGCAAATGGCCAATTTACCTATCAACCTGCAAGTCTTTGGCATGTGAGAGGAAACCGAAGCACCCGGAGGAAACCCATGCAGACACAGGGAGAACTTGCAAACTCCACACAGGCAGTACCCAGAATTGAACCCGGGTCGCTGGAACTGTGAGGCTGCGGTGCTAACCACTGCGCCACTGTGCTGCCCATGATCTCATCCGTTGATTATGGGATCGCTTAGCTCTGTCTATTGCATGCTGCTTATGCAGTTTGGCACGCAAGTAGTCCTGTGTTGTAGCTTCACCAGGTTGACACCTCATTTTGAGGTATGCCTGGTGCTGCTCCTGGCATGCCCTCCTGCACTTTTCATTGAACCAGGGTTGGTCTCCTGGCTTGATGGTAATGGTCGAGTGGGGATATGCCGGGCCATGAGGTTACAGATTGTGGTTGAGTACTGTTCTGCTGCTGCTGATGGCCCACAGCGCCTCATGGATGCCCAGTTTTGCATTGTTAGATCTGTTCGAAATCTATCCCATTTAGCACGGTGGTAGTGCCACACAACATGAAGAGGGTATCCTCAATGTGAAGGCGCGACTTCGTCTCCACAAGGACTGTGCGGTGGTCACTCCTACCAATACAGTCATGGACAGAAGCATCTGCGGCAGGCAGATTGGTGAGGACAAGGTCAAGTATGTTTTTCCCTCGTGTTGGTTCCCCCACCACCTGCCGCAGACCCAGTCTAGTAGCTATGTCCTTTAGGACTCGGCCAGCTCGGTCAGTAGTGGTGCTACCGAGCCACTCTTGGCAATGGATATTGAAGTCCCCTACCCAAAGTACATTTTGTGCTCTTGCCACCCTCAGTGCTTCCTCCAAGTGTTATTCAACATGGAGGAATACTGACTCATCAGCTGAGGGAGGGCGGTAGGTGGTAATCAGTAGGAGGTTACCTTGCCCATGTTTGACCTGATGCCATGAAACTTCATGGGGTCCGGAGTCGATGTTGAGGATTCCCAGGGCAACTCCCTCCCTATTGTATACCACTGTGCCACCACCTCTGGTGGGTCTGTCCTGCCGGTGGGACAGGACATACCCGGGGATGGTGATGGCAGTGTCTGGGACATTGTCTGTAAGGTATGATTCCATGAGTATGACTATGTTAGGCTGTTGCTTGACTAGTCTGTGGGACACTCTCCCAACTTTGGCACAAGGCCCCAGATGTTAGTAAGCAGAACTTTGCAGGGTCGACAGGGCTGGGTTTGCCGTTGTCGTTTCCGGTACCTAGGTCGATGCCAGGTGGTCCGTCCAGTTTCATTCCTTTTTATTGACTTCATAGCGGTTAGGTACAACTGAGTGGCTTGCTAGGCCATTTAAGAGGGCATGTAAGAGTTAACCACATTGCTGTGGGTCTGGAGTCACATGTAGGCCAGACCATGTAAGGACAGCAGATTTTCTTCCCTGAAGGACATTAGTGAACCAGATGAGTTTTTACAACAATCGACAATGGTTTCATGGCCATCATTAGACTAGCTTTTAATTCCAGATTTATTAATTAAATTCAAATTCCACCTTCTGCAGTGGTGGGATTTGAACCCTGGGTCACTAGTCCAGTGATAATACCCTACGTCACCGCCTACCCATTGCTAACTCACCACGTGGACCAATCTATTTCAATTCTGTTTCTCTGCTCTTTCCTTTAATGCTATATATTCCTCCTTTTCAAATGCTTATCTAATTCCCTTCCAATTACCATTATTATCCGTGACTTGGTTGCTATTTGCGGAACAAGGTTCATGTTCTATAATTCTCTGACCTAAAGCATTTCTTCAAGCTTCTGGCTTTGTTTTAGTTGCATTCTGCAGCCCATTTTACTGATTAAAGAGAAATTTTCTTCGCATTTGAAAACGTCCATTGGATCTCCCCCATAATCTGTTGCACAAAGAAAAAACTAAAAATATTTTCCAGCCCTCCTTCAGTGTGATAATTTATCAATTCTGGTGTCATCCCAATGAATCTTCTACCTTTCAATGGCTCTTCCTATATACTAGGGTGCCCAGAACTGCACAAAATAATCCCAAGCAGCCCAATCTTTTAGATTTATGTATCTGCACATCTCTGTTCCTTCATTCAGTTAAGGATCTTAAAAATTTAGAGTGAAATTCATTCCTCTGTTCTTTTACCCGAAATACAGGACTTCAAATGTCTCCCCATTGAACGACCTCTGCCATCTATCTGTCCATTCTGCTAACCTGTCCATTCTTCCTCTTGGCTTGGCTAGGGGCGCGGCAAGTTCCGGAGCACAGGTCTTCAGTACTATTGTTGGAATGTTGTCAGGGCCCGTAGCCTTTAGTTATTTCTTGATATCACGCAGAGTGAATTGAATTGGCTGAAGACTGGCATCTGTGTTGCTGGGGACTTCAGGCGGAGGCCGACATGGATGATCCACTTGGCACTTCTGGCTGAAGATTGTTGCAAATGCTTCAGTGTTATCTTTTGCACTGATGTGCTGGGCTCCCCCATCATTGAGGATGGGGATATTTATGGAGCCTCCTCCTCCAGTTATTAGTTTAATTGTCCACCACCATTCACGGCTGGATGTGAACCAGATGGGTTTTTACAACAATCAACAATGGTTTCATGGCCATCATTAGACTCGCTTTTAATTCCAGATTTATTAATTGAATTCAAAATCCCACCTTCTGCCATGGTAGGATTCGAACCCATGTCCCCAGAGGAATGCTCTGGGTCTCTGGTTTACTAGTTTGTGCTGCATTACTCTATGACTCTATGATACTATGTTTATTCATGGTATTTGAACTTCAAGAAGAAGTTCATTGTCTATTTAATGTTTTGAGCTGCCCTTAAGTAAATACATTTATTTAATCCCACTCTCATCTTCCTCTGTAAAAGCTATGGTGAGATACTTATTGAAAATCTCTGCTCTCCCTCACTCTTCGGCACAAGAGTCATAGAATCATTTACGGCACAGAAGGAGGCCATTCCGCCCATTGATTCCATGCCAGCTCTCCAAGGTGCAATCCAATCAATCCCACTTCCCCGCTCTATCCCCGTAGCCCTGCAAGTCTATTTCCTTCAAGTGCCCATCAAATTTCCTTTTGAAATCATTGATTGTCTCCGCTTCCACCACCCTGGTGGGCAGCGAGTTCCAGGTCATTACCACTCGTTACGTAAAAAAGTTCTTCCTCACATTCCCTCCACATCTCTTGCCCAAAACCTTCAATCTGTGTCCCCTAGTCCTTTTACCATCAGTTAATGGGAACAGTCTTTCCTTGTCTAACTTATCTAAACCTGTCATAATCCTGTACACCTCTTATCAATTCTCCCCTCAATCTGCTTTGCTCCAAGGAGAAAAAGCCCAGTTTTTCCAAACTAACCTTGTTACTAAAATCCCCCATCCGTGGACCCATTCTGGTAAATCTCCTCTGCGCCCTCTCAAGGGCCCTCACATCCTTCCTAAGATTTGGTGACCTGAAATGGACACAATACTCTAGTTGAGTCCTAACCAGAGCTTTATAAAGGTTCAGCATAACTTCCCTACTTTTGTACTCTATGCCTCTATTTATGGTGTCCAAGATCCCATATGCTTTATTAACCACTCTCTCAATACGTCCTGCCACCTTCAAAGATCAATACACATGCACCCCCAGGTCCCTCAGTTCCAGCACACTCTTTACACCTGTGCCTAGTTTTATATTATATATAGTTCTGTATTGCCTTACCCTATCCAAGTGGCCTCTTTCTGTGCCTTAAACTTTCTATGATTCCTTCTGCCAAAATTCAACACCTCAGACTTGTCTGTATGTCTTCCTTCATCAGTTCTTTTTACAGCTTAGAAGGGCCTAGATTTTTTTTGGGCACTGTTTTTTTCATAACCCTTCTTACCTTTCCTAATCCCTGTTTTTCTCCCTTTCTGCACATTTTAACCATGTCTATGTCACATTTATATATCTTCTACTGCTCGCTTACTCGTTAGCCTGTCATTTTATTCCCCCAAAACCAATTTATCGGGGCTCATGCTCCTATCATACACTGGAAATGAGCCAGTTTCCAGTCTAACACTTTCACCTTTGAATCTTGTTCCTTATCTATTGTTGGGGAGGAGTTGGCGTAGTGGTAATGTCATTGGACAAAAAAACCTGCTACTGAATACAGCAACACATCGTAATTCGTAAAATATCAATCATTTGAGAAATACATTGATTCACAAACACATGTAAAAACGCCTTCAGTGGGCAAATAGGGATGGGCAATAAATGCTGGCCTAGCCAGTGATGTCCACATCCCATTAAAAAAAAAGTGAACCTGTTCTGTTGGGGGTCGTGGCGGGGGTTGGCTGGAAAATGCCGTTGGTGGAGGCCCATCATGGGCCTCAATGCCAGGAAGGTCTAGCCTGATATTGCCGGTGAGGCCTCGTGGCAATGGGAGCAAAATTTAAATATGGAAATTAAACTTTAAATGAAGGAATTAATTACCTTTTCGCCTCCGCCTTCCTTCCCACTGCAATATTGGTGTCGGTGGCCGGCACTCCCGCGCCTTCCGGGGGTCCGAAGTGGAACACAGGTGGGGAGGGGGGAACAAGTAGGTTTCTCAGCGGAAGGCGGGGGAGCGGGCTCAAACTAATATCATTGGTTTAGGGGATGGTGGGAAGGATTAGAGTTTAAAGTTTATGTACTTGGAGGGGAGGGGAAGGTCAGGTGGGCAGGGGAAGTATTTTGGTGGGGGAGAGGGCAATTCATGAATTTCATGGTTATTGGGATGATAGGAGAGGGGCAATTTAAATGAATTTAAATTTTTTCATTAAACTTACTTTTAAAAATTTAAATTGAAAGTTTGTTTATGTCCACTGCCTATTATGGTGGCGGAAGTGTAAATTTCAGCCTGTAGTATTACATAGTATTTACCCCAGAGAATCAGGCCATTCGGCCCTCCTGGCATTTATGTTCCACACGAGTCTACCCCTGCCCCTATTCATTGAACCCGTCAGCACATCCTCCTGTTCCTTTCTCCCTCATATGTTTATCTGGCTTTCCCTTAAATGCATCTGTACTATTCTCTGCAACTACTCCCAGGGGTAGCGAGTTCCACATTCTAACCACTCCCTGGGTAACAAAGTTTCTCCTGAATTCCCCATTGGATTTAGGGACTATCTTATATTCATGAACCCTATCTGGTCTCACTTGCAATGGAACCATTTTCTGTACATCCACCCTATCAAACTGTTCCAAAATCTTATTTATTTATTTAGAGATACAGCACTGAAATAGGCCCTTCGGCCCACCGAATCTGTGCCGACTAAGAACCACCCGTTTATACTAACCCTACAGTAATCCCATATTCTCTACCACCTACCTACACTAGGGGCAATTTATAATGGCCAATTTACCTATCACCTGCAAGCCTTTGGCAGTGGGAGGAAACCAGAGCACCCGGTGAAAACCCACACGGTCACAGGGAGAACTTGCAAACTCCGCACTGGTAGCACCCAGAATTGAACCCGGGTCCCTGGAGCTGTGAGGCTGCAGTGCTAACCACTGCGCCACTGCGCCGCCCTTAAAGATCTTAAAGACCTACCTTGCTTATATTCACCATTTCCCAACTATTCTCTTCCCTCAGGTTGTTCTTCCACTTTATTGCACAGAACAAGATTAGCAAAGTAATGATTCTTGGTTTTAAGGGACAGTCTTGAGTGCATTCGAGGAACCACTCTCCATTTTGGCCATCAACAGTTTCCTCATTCCAGTCCAGTTCAGGAGAGTGAAAGTCCCCCCATCATTATAGCTCCTTAAAAGTGCAAACTATGTTGCCTAAAAATCATTTCCTCGATCTTGTAATTTAAAATATATAAGTTATAGACTGTTACAAAAGAAAAAAAAACTGTTCATGCCATCTCATCCATATTGTTCTAGTGCCATTCCCATGCTAACTCCGTCTATCACGTAACATTCCTCTTTTTTTCACAAACTAGCAAATTCTCTTTTCAATTAAATTCTGGATTCTGCTCCGACAACGGTTTTGCATAGAATCACATAGAAATTACAGCACAGGAATAGGCCATTCGGCCCAACCTGTCCATGAAGTTGCTTATCCTCCTGATGATGAGGTGAGTTAAATATACAGTGACGGGTGGGTAGGTGGGGTTGAGGGATACGGGGAGAAGGTGGGTCAGTGTGATTGCAGGATATAGGGAGAAGGGGGAGATGTAGTGATAATGTCACTGGACTAGTAATCCAGAGCCCTGGCTAATGCTCTGGGAACATGGGTTCAAATCCCACAATGGCAGATGGTGAAATTTGAATTCAATTAATAAATCTGGAATTAAAAGCTAGTCTAATGGGGACCATTGTCGATTGTTGTAAAAACCCATCCCTTCAGGGAAGGAAATCTGCTATCCTTACCTGGTCTGGCCTACATGTGACTCCAGACCCACAGCAATGTGGTTGACTCTTAATTGCCCTCTGAAATGGCCCAGCAAGCCACTCAGTTCAAGGGCAATTAGGGATGGGTAATAAATGCTGGCCTAGCCAGCGATGCCCACATCCCATTAAAAAAGATGGTATTGAGAGATATGGAGAGAAAGTGGGTAGGTGGAGTTGAGAGATATAGAGAGAAGGTTGTGGGATATGGAGAGAAGGCGGGTAGGTGGGATAGAGGGAAATGGAGAGAAGGTTGGAGATATGGAGAGAAGGCGGGTAGGTGGAGTTGAGAGGTATAGAGAGAAGGTTGTGGGATATGGAGAGAAGGCGGGTAGGTGGGATTGAGGGAAATGGAGAGAAGGCTGGGGATATGGAGAGAAGGCGGGTAGGTCCCTGGGAGTGGAATGGGAGGTGAAGGAGACTTAAAATTGGGTGGGATGGTGGGAGGGTGCTATGCCCTTTGCCTCCGCTGATATTTTACCGGCCCAGCCGCCCTTAGACCAATTGATGCCTATAAGTGGTCAATTAATGGCCACTTCAGAGCCTCTGCCCACCGCCTCTGGTATTTTACCAGCGGTGGATGTGCACTTCACCACCTGGGGAGGCCGCCCAGTAAAACCTGGCGGCCTCCTTGTGGGCTGGGATGGGGAGGGGTCCTTCCTGATTGGGCCCCTCTGTGCTGTGGAAGGCTCCCCTGTGGCAGCAGCCTCCCCCCACTGGAAGACCCCCCCCTCTCCCACCCCACCGTCCGGGATCTGGGGACTGCTGCAGTCCCAGAAGTGGCCAGATCCCGGTAGCGCTGCTGAGACTGAAGAGCTGCTGGCCCACTGAATGGGCGGCAGCTCTTGGAGGCAGGACATCCTGTTTCAGAGGTGCGGATGCCACACCCTCAGACAATTAATTACCTGAGTCACATTAAATAGCACTGTGGCTTCCAGAGTCGGTGGATGCAGGCTTGCCCCGGACTTTCCAGCCGGTGGTCGGGGCCATCACCTCCTCATTAAATCCCGGCCTTAATTTTGCAAGGAGTATGTCACTTCTTTATTCTTCTGGCCAAAATGTATTACCTCACACTTACCTATATTAAGGTTCATTGCCAAATGCACACCCATTCTGTGTTTGTTAATGTCCTGTGTTTTGACCTATTATCATGCAGTTGAGCTGTGTGTATGTGTGCTTTCATTTGACTAGCTCCTGTTCAGGGATCAGAAGATGCCATGTGTGTGGAGAAACCACTGCATCCACAACCCAATCCTCAGGGGAAGAAATGCTGTGCCGAGACACTGAAGGAAATGTATGAGCCAGACCCTGATTGGGACCTCTCCGACCGATCACTGATTAGGATCCACAGCCCCGAGTGGTATGAAATACCAGAATTCTTCTCTCCATGGGATCGAAAGCACCATTCCTGCTGTAAGAAGCTGCAGGATTTGGAGAACTTCCGATTTGATATAACTCTGCCAATGGAGCGCAATTGGTCTTTCTTCTCCTGTACGCACACTTGCCACTGCCAAAGGTTTCCGAGCTCCATCACAGAAATGGATCTGTCGTACACATTGGTATGTATATGTTTCAATATTTGCTAACGTTCTTTCAGGGGTTGACACTGAGATACAGATGGGCTCTACACTAGCCCCGAGAGAGATTGGCCGTTATGGATTAACACTGAGCGGAGGCCGCTCATGAATATATCCAGTGGCGCATGCACTGGTGTATCAACATGCTGCAGAATGGTAGAAGGTAGGTTTAGACTGTGGTTCTTACTGTTTGGGGGAGTGAGAGTGGAGCAGGGCTAGAGGACAGAGCGCAGGGGCAGAGCGGGTCTGTGGGGCGAGCAGCGGGGCGGGGAGCCGGAGTGAGAGTGAGAGCAGAGCGGGAAGTCCGATCGGTGTTGGTGGCAGACCCAGCAATTAGGGGGAGCTACGGGAGGAGCAGGAGGGAGGAGGGAGAGGACGGCTGGAGAGTAGGAAGGTCAGCTGTTGGGGTCTCTCCAGAAGCATTGTACTGGGGGGTGGGGAAAACTCAGGTGAGGGCTGGAGCGAATGACCAATGTGGGGTGGGAGAGGGGGGGTTGAGGCAGTGAGCGGAGTAGGTGGCTGAGTGGGATGAAGCAGCGAGGGCGAAGTGAGTGGCCAACAGGCTGGGGGGGTACGGTTGAAGCTGGGAGCAAGCAGGCCGGCGTTGGAGGCAGCGCCGGGGAAGAGAAGCGGGATACTGTTGGGGGTGGAGGTGGGATCGCAGCAAATGAATTTAATTTGTTTTTTGTGACAAATCTTATGATAAATTGAGCAGCGCCATTTTTATTACTGGCAGCTATCTAAAACGTCGCAGACAGTGATATTTCAGTGCACGAGGCTGCATTTGTGCATGTGCAAGTACTGCGCCACCTAGTGGTTGCATTGTCAGCAAACGCAGCCTTAAAAACAACAGGCACAGGCATTCTCCACCTGCCTAAGAGACACTACCAGATAAGGGTGAATTGTACCCTTTTAACCATTGTGTGTATGATAAAGAAAGAACTTGAAATTATATCGCACCTTTCACAACCTCATGATGTCCAAAATTGCTTGACAGTCAATGAATTACGTTTGAAGTGTAGTCCCCATTGTGGGGAAATGCAGCAGTCAATTTGAGCACAGCAAGATCCCACAAACAGCAATGATAAGATAATGTTTTTCCAGTGTTGGCTGAAAGATAAATATTAGCCAGGACATTGGGGTAATCCCCCCCTGCTGTTCTTCGAAATAATGTCATAGGATCTTTTACATATACCTGTGAGAGCAGACAGGGCCTTGGTTCAACTTCTCATCTGAAAGAGAACACCTCCGGCATTTCAGCACTCCCTCAGTACAGCACTGCAGTGCCCACCTAGACTGTATGCTCAAGCTTCTGAAGTGAGAATTGAACCCACAACCTCTGACTCGGAGGTAAGAATGCTATCTTCATTCAACATATTTGTACTTGTGCATTGCGTAATGTGCAGTACAAAAGCTCATAGTGAAACACACACATGAGCTGTCAACTACCAGAGGGAAGTGAATTGTCTTCCTTTACGCACTGTGGGCTGGAGTTTGTCCTCCCCAAGCATCGGGTTCCATGGTGGGGGGAGGGGAGCTGCCTGAAGATGCCTGCGGGAGAGGGCCGCCAAAACCCCAACGGCGGGAGGACCCAGCCCGATGTTACTGGTGGCAGTGAGGCCTCGTGGTGGCACCGCTGCCACTCGGCGATGGGACCCCAAACATTTAAATAAATTTAAATGAATGAATTAATGAAACTCACGTCACCACCTGATGTCCCATTGTGATCTTTGGCCCGGTGGCTGGCACTCCCACATCTTCGGATCCCCTTCTGGGGAAACAAGGTGCCACACTGGGGGGGAGGGGGGAGGAGGTAAGTTTATCAATGCAGGAAGGGAGGGAACGGGGTCAAAGTAACATCATGGGTGTAGGGGTTGGGGGAAGGGTTGGAGTTAAAGGTTTGTGCAGTTTGTGGGGGGGTGAGGGGAAATGTCAGATGATAAAGGTAAGTGTTCTTTTGGGGGAAAAGGGCAAATAATTAATTTAATTGCGATGGGGGGGGGTGGGAGATGGGCAAAAGAGATGTATTTGTTTATTTTAATTCCATTTCCCTTTAAATATTTAAATTTCCCAGTAATGCTGAGAGCCCTTTAAAAATGGCGTCAGTGCCTGCACACAGGCAGCTGACGCCATTGTCGGGGACAGACAGCCCGCCCCCTCCATGTGCTCGGTGGGGTTGGTGGGGGAGGGGCCCCCACCCCGGCTATTTAAATGAGCCGCCACACGGAAGATTGCGGCAGCTCTGCAACATGCGGCCCGCATGGACGGGAGATTGTTTTTCTCGCCTGCCACCTAAATCAGCGGTGGACACATAAAATTCAGCCCTGTGCACTGTACATATCTGAGCACTGCACCTTAGACCCCGCATCAGTAAGGCAGTTAGAAACAGGTTCTATTGGAATGAATTGTATGTATTTGGTAACCATATTCCTGTATTAACATGAAGAACCATGTATTATGCTGGTATTGGCCCAAAACTTGCTTTCAGGGGAATGCACTGGTATAACGTGTCACACCAAGTTCTGTTGACCCATCAACCCTGTACTCACTGACCTGTATTATTCCCAGTTTGGCAAAGCCTCGATTTTAAAATTCTCATCCTTGTTTGCAACTCCTTTAATGGCCTCGTTCCTCCCTATCTCTGTAATCTCTTCCTGCCCTACAATCCTACCGAGCTATTTGCGTTCCTCCAATTCTGGCCTCTTGCTTATCTCCGATTTTAATTTCTCCATCATTGGCCGCCGTGCCTTCAGCTACCTAAGCCCTACGCTCTAGAATTCCCTCCCTAAACCTCTCCAACTCTCTATCTCTCCTTTAAGATGCTCCTTAAAACCTACGTCTTTGATCCTGTCCTAATATTTTCTTATGTGACTCAGTATCAAATCATGTTGGATAATCTCTCCTGTGAAGTGCCTTGAGATGTTTTAGACAGAGCCTTTAATGTAGTAAATGCATGTTGTTGTAATGTAACCTCAAGACATGAAAATACATTTTCTCTGAAAACAGCTTAAAACATGGGCAGTGTGTTTTCAGGAGAAATATGTGGTAACAATGGTGAACCTCCGTTTAGTCACGAGTACAATGTGTTTTGAACAGGGGGAACATCTCTATTTTACTTCACTACCATTGTCCTTGCTGCAACTTTGTGCAATCGCTCTCACTGCTGGCGTAGCAGGGATTAGTCAACCACAGGGGAGGAGGAAATGGTGAAAGAGGGTGACTGGATCTTATTATTGCATCTTGTCTCACTTATTGATGGTGAACAATTCCGCCTTCACCTCCTCACTGTGGCACTGCGGACAGCAGGTTGACGTCAGTTTGGATTGAGGCTCAGGAAATACATCACAGAATGTCATAGGTGCAATCAGTCCCCAATTGCTTTCACAGCGGGCCAGCACAGAGAGGATGGGCTGAAGAGCCTCCTTGTGTGCTATAAATTTCTATGTCATGGGCGTAAAGGACGGGACATGGAGAGTGGAGTATGCATGGCGTTCAAACACCACTCCCCCTAAAATTTACATTGTTTTGTTTTTATCTGACTAATCCTTGAGAAAAGATGGAGTTTAGCTCATTGGAAAGGACACAGGAACAATGGGAGTTCTCCCAGAGTTAATCAATTCTGCATTTGACCAATAAAAAACTGATTTAGTTGGGCCTATGATTCTAAATGTTCTTTAGGATATTGTAGTGAATAGTAGTGAAGTTATTGATAGACTAGTTATTGATAGAATATTTATTGATAGACTCACGGCACATAACCAGTGCTTGGATTTCATGAGCGTAAGAAAATTAGAAATAGGAGCAGGAGTAGACCATTTGGTCCTTCAAGCCTCCTTTGCTATTCAATAAGATCATGCTGATCTTCTACCTCAACTCCGCCTTCTCACCCAATCCCTATATCCCTTGATTCCCTTAGTATCCATAAATCTGTTGATCGCTGACTTAAATGTATCCAACTAAGTGTCCACAGTTCTCTGCAGTAGAGAGTTCCAAAGATTCACAATCCTTTATGAGTGATGATGCTTTAAGAGTTTTTTCTGATGAGACTGATTTTTCTTTTCATATTGTTGCGACCAGGTGAGGAGAGGTTGAAAGGCTCCCCTCTTGTCCCTCTCCCCGTTTGACCGCAACAGGATTTATTTATTTTAAACAGTACCAATTTAGTAAGTGTTTAACCCTTTATGTGCTATGATCATAAAAGAACCAATTGGACAGGTTTTCTTGAGATTAAACAAGAAAGAGCTTAGTTTATTGTACTTAAAATCAAAACCCAATCTAAGTAAAAATAATAAACTACGCTCCAACTTTCACACATACACACACGAGAATCACACACACACAAATAGGTTACAGAGTGATGAAGACTAGATTGGTTGGATTAGAGTCCAGAGCAAATAAAATAATATACAGTCTGCGGAATCTGGTAATTCAGTTGTCTTCTGGATGAATTTGTTGTCCTAAAGTTCCTGGTTGGTAGAGGTGGCCACCTGGTTCAGGGTTTTCTTGGAAACAGTGATGTAGATGATTTTCTCCCAGGATTCTCTGTCTGCAGCAGTGATAGACTTGAATGTTTTGCAGTCCGCAAACAGGGTTCAAAACTTACAGTATTACCTGGAGAGACAGAGAGAGAGACAACCCCCAGTAGGGCCCTGCACTGATTAGCACTCAAAGATTGTCTCTCATGTCCAAAGGGAACTCTAAGTTTTCACAGAGATGGACAGACTGTCATATGATTGTCTCAGTGTACTCTCTTTTTCATTTTAATGAGATTCAAATCGAAGAATTTCAATCTCTCTCAGGTCTTATTGTTTCAATGATTACCCCCTGGAGATTCATCTCCACTAGGGTCAATGTTCCAAGATGACTTTGAATGTCTTGCTAATGAGGGTGATACCATATAATTCATTCAACTGCTCAAGCTATTGTTCTGGATAAGAGCTTGTTCAGACATGCGTCTCCACCATGATACCTTGGAATGTGAGGTATTTCAAGGCAAATTGCGGTGGTCATCTTAGCTGCTGTCTTTTTAAAGTGAATTTAAGATTCCAGCTTTCCTTTGAAAAGTTTAATGTAGGGTTACAACCAATGAATTAAAAATCATCATTCAGCATAGCACGTTTTCATGACAATATGCTTTATTTGAGTGGATTAATGAAAGTATATACATTTCCATTTCAACCTTATTGTGAAATTCCTATTTGATAAAAGGACATTTTGAAGTAGATTTATTTGCCATGGCACCTGACAGAACAAAATCCTGGCTATTTCACTGCTATAGGACAGGCCTGTCTAATCTTTCTGCTTCTTTGGGCTGTTTAGATGAACACCATAAGCCAATAAAGCTACCTTGGTAAAGCTACCTTGGTACAACAGTGCCTGGACTGCCACTCATAAAGCACTACCTGCACCAAAGTGAGCTGATGCTACTCTATAATGTGAAGTTAATTTATTTAATTAACTCGGTTAACACATCTCGAAGGGATATGAAGACATTTTCTTTCACTCAGAGTTGTCGGGATCTGGAATGCTCTACTTGAAAAGGTGGTGGAAGCTGATTCCGTAAATAATTTTAAAAGGGAGTTGTACTGGAACTTGGGGATAAGGAACTTACAGGGTTTTCAGACAAAAAGCATGGTTGTGAGACTAAGTATGGCTGCTCTTTCAAAGAGCTAGCACAGGCACGTTGGGCCAAATGGTCTCCTTCTGCATTGAAAGTTTCTATGATCTAAGTATTTTGAAGTACTCCTGATGGAAGGGTGACAAGGTTTGGGGGCAAGCCATGGTTTAGTGGTCAGCACACTCACCTCTAGAGCGCAAAGTAGTGGTTTTAAAGCTCATTTCAGATACTTGAGCACATTATCTAGGCTGATGCTCCCAGTGAAGTACTGAGGTAGTGCTGCATTGTCAGAAGTGCTGCCTTTTGGAAGAGAGGTGCAACCAAGGCCCCAGCTATCCTGCTTCTACTCGAAGAATTGCAGTGGGTTCTCCTCAGCATCCTGGCCAATATTTATCTTTCAACCAACTTTCTAAAACAGCTTATCTGGCCATTTTGCTGTTCGTGGGAGCTTGCTGTGAGCAAATTGGCTGCCAGATTTCCTACATTGCAATGGTGACTAATTTCAAAAATACTGACTGTAAAGCGCTTTAGTATATACTGAGGTTGTGAAAGGCCCTATATGAATTCAGATTCTTTAGTTATTTCAGAATGCCAACCACAACAGAAATCCTCATAGTTGCCCAATAAATGCCACCACTTTCTTCTTGTCCACAACTATGGGTGATTTGAATCCTCTTGACCTGGTGCTGATTGATTAAGTGAGCCCAGCTCGGTAATGGAAACTGACACAGTGGAACCGTCAATAAGGCTGGGATTCTATCCATTTGATTTCAGATAATCTTGCACGCCAACGGGTAAAGAAAGACTTGCATTTACATGGCACCTTTTACAACTGTTGTAATGTGAGAAACCTGGCAGCCGATTTGCACACAGCAAGCTCCCTCAAACAGCAATGTGTAATGATCAAATAGTCTGTTTTTTAAGTGACAATAATATTGGCCAGTGCAGCAGGGATGACTTTTCTGCTCTTCTTCAAAAAAAGTGTCGCGAAATCTTTCATGTCCACTTGAGAGAGCAGACAGGGCCTCGGCTTAACATCCCCTCCTAAAGATAATATTTCCAACAGTGCAACACTGGAGTGTTAGCTTAGACTGTTGTGCTCTAGTCTCTGGAGTGGGACTTGAACCCACAACTTGCTGACTCATTGGCAAAAGCGTTAACAACTGAGTCACATCTGAGACATGGTGGCCTTCAATGGACAAGCAGCAGAAAGCTTACTTCTGATCTATACTTACTCCTGAAGAGATTTGAGTGTCCTTTAACCTTGTCTCTACATAAAGAAGCAACCATAAGGATTGGTGGTTACTTTCTAGATCAAGCTTCATGTATTTGGCTTGATTTGGTGTAAATTTAGCCAACTCAGCTCAAACAGACTCAAAGTCAAATTCAACCAATCCAGGGTCAGTTCAAAGGGTAAATCTATGCACATCTTTTCTTAGGAGATTAAATGGGTTCAACTGTACAGGTCATGGGGGAATAATTTGTGATTATTAGCTTCCTTCCAAATACTGCCTCTCCCCAACAACCACCTTACACCATTGGTTCCTGTTCATTGGGAAAAATTGAAATTTTAAAGTAAAAATGACACATTCTAATTAATTATAAGAACTTTTACTCCACAATGAATAGATTTTTTCCCCCTCAAAATAAACAGGAATAAAAACTAGCATTTGAGTTAATTTTTTGATTCCCCCAACTGCAGGAAACAGTCTGCTTCTTTCAACACTGTTTCATCATTCCATCGTTTTAAACACATCGATTATTAGATTTTTTTTTTTTAGATTAGAGATACAGCACTGAAACAGGCCCTTCGGCCCACCGAGTCTGTGCCGAACATCAACCACCCATTTATACTAATCCTACACTAGTCCCATATTACTACCAAACACCCCCACCTGTTCCTATATTTCCCTACCACCTACCTATACTAGTGACAATTTATAATGGCCAATTTACCTATCAACCTGCAAGTCTTTTGGCTTGTGGGAGGAAACCGGAGCACCCGGAGAAAACCCACGCAGACACAGGGAGAACTTGCAAACTCCACACAGGCAGTACCCGGAATCGAACCCGGGTCCTTGGAGCTGCGAGGCTGCGGTGCTAACCACTGCGCCACTGTGCCGCCCTTTGCATTGTTCTTTGCATTGTTCTAATGAGAAACAATCCAGTTTTCCAAGCCTTGCTTTATAAACAGAGTCAAGGAAGTTATGCTGACTTTTCTTCAAATAATTGGTTAGGCCTCAGCTGGAGAACTGCATCCAAATCTGGGTACCACATATTAGGATGGATATCAAGGCCTTAGAAAGGGTACAGAGGAGATGTACTTGAATAGTACCAGGGAGGAAAGAATTTAGTAACATGGGGAGACTAGAGAAGCTAGGATTGTTCTCCTTAGAGAAGAGAAGGTTGAGGTGAGATTTAATAGGGATGTTGAAAATCATGAAGGGTTTTGATAGATTAAGTAAGGAGAAACTGTTTCTGGTGGCAGGAAGGTGGGTAGTCGTTGGCCACAGTTTCAAGGTGATTGGGAAAAGAACAAGAGGTGACATGACAAGAAGTTTCATGCAGTAAGATCATAAGAAATAGGAACAGGAGTAGGCCATTCAGCCCCTTGAGCCTGCTCCGCCATTCAATAAGATCATGGCTGATCTGATTTTGACCTTAACTCCAGCTTCCTGTCTGCCTCCCACCCCCACCATCCACTCCCCCCTCCCCCCCCTTAACTTTTGAGTCCCTTGTAGATCAAAAATCTGTCTAACTCAGCCTTGAATATATTCAATGACCTACTCCACTGCTCTCTGAGGAAGAGAATTCCAAAGATAAACGACCCTCTGAGAGAAGAAATTCCTCCTCTTCTCTATCTTAAATGGGAGACCCCTGTGCCCCCCTAGTTCTAGATTCCCCCGCGAAGGGAAACATCCTCTCAGCATTTATCCTGTCAAGCCCCCTCAGAATCATATATGTTTTAGTAAGATCACCTCTCTCATTCCTCTAAACTCCAATGAGTATAGGCCCAAACTTCTCAACCTTTCCTCATAAGACAATCCCTTCATCCCAATAATTAGCATTCTCTGAACTGCTTCTAATGCAAGTATATTCCTCCTTAAATAAGGAGAGCAAAACTGTGCACAGTACTCTAGGTGCAATCTCACCAATGTCCTGTACATTCGGGGAGTTGATGGTGTAGTAATCAAGAGGCCCAGGCTAATGCCCTGGGGCATGGTTTCAAATATCATCAAAGCAGCTGGTGGAATTTAAATTCAATTAATTAGGAAAAATCTGGAATTGTTTCAATAATGGTGCCATGAAACTATCAATGATTGCTATTTTTATTCATTCATAGGATGTGGGCGTCGCTGGCCAGGCCAGCATTTATTACCCATCCCTAATTGCCCTTGAGAAGGTGGAGGTGAGCTACCTTCTTGAACCGCTGCAGTTCATGTGGGGTAGGTAAGGGAGTTCCAGGATTTTGACCCAGCAACAGTGAAGGAATGGCAATACAGTTCCAAGTCAGGATGGTGTGTGACTTGGAGGGGAACTTGCAGGTGGTGGTGTTCCCATGCATTTGCTGCCCTTGTCCTTCTAATTGGTAGAAGTTGTGGGTTTGGAAGGTGCTGTCTAAGGAGCCTTGGCGCGTTGCTGCAGTGCATCTGGTAGATGGTACACACTGCTGCCACTGTGCGTTGGTGGTGGAGGGAATGAATGTTTGTGGATGGGGTGCCAATCTGGTGGACAGGCTTTGGGGAGTCAGGAGGTGAGTTACTCGCCGCAGGATTCCGAGCCTCTGACCTGCTCTTGTAGCCACAATATTTATATGGCTACTCCAGTTCAGTTTCTGGTCAGTGGTAGCCCCTAGGATGTTGATAGTGGGGGATTCAGCGATGGTAATGCCATTGAATATCAAGGGGAGATGGTTAGATTCTCTCTTGTTGGAGATGGTCATTGTCTGGCCCTTGTGTGGCAAATGTTACTTGCCACTTATCAGCCCAAGCCCGGATATTGTACTAGTCTTGTTGCATTTCTACACGAACTGCTTCAGTATCTGAGGAGTGTTGCAAAAACCATCTGGTTCACTAATGTCCTTTAGGGAAGGAAATCTGTTGTCCTTATCTGGTCTGGCCTATATGTGACTCCAGACCCATAGCAATGTGGTTGACTCTTAACTGCCCTCTGAAATGGCCTAGCAAGCCAATCAGTTGTCAAGGGTATTTCGGGATGGGCAACAAATGCTGCCCTTGCCAGTGACACCCACATCTCATAAAAGAAAAAAAAGACTTCCCTACTTTTATACTCGATCCCCTTGCAATAAATGCCAACATTTCAATTTCCTTCCTAATTATTTGCTATACCTGCATGCTTTCTTTTATTGATTCATGTACGAGGACACCCAGATTTTGTTGTACTGCATTCTGCAGTTTCTCTCCATTTAAATAATATCCTGCTTTTCTCTTCTTCCCATCAAAGTGGACAACCTCACATTTTCCCACATTATACTCCATTTGCCAATTTTTTTTCCCACTCACTTAACCTATCTATTTCCCTTTGCAGATTCTTTGCATCCTCCTCACAACTTGCTTTCCCACCTATCTTTGTATCATCAGCAAATTTGGTTACAATATACTTGGTCCCATCATCTAAGTCATTGATATAGATGGTAAATAGTTGAGGCCCCAGCACTGATCCCTGTGGCACTCCACTAGTTATAGTTTGCCAACCTGAAAATGCCCCATTTATCCTGACTCTCTGCTTCCTGTTAGTTTGTCATTCCCCAATGCATGCTAATATGTTATCCTCAACACCCTGAGCTCTTATATAAATAAAAGCAGAATACTGCAGATGCTGGAAATCTGAAATAAAACCAAAAGGTGCTGGAAATACTCAGCAGGTCTGGCAGCATCTGCGGAGAGAGAAGCAAAGTTAACATTTCAGGTCAGTGACCTTTCATCAGAACATTTCTTATGAAAGGTCACTGACCTGAAACATTATCTTTGCTTCACTCTCCGCAGATGCTGTCAGACCTGCTGAGTATTTCCAGCACTTTTTGGTTTTATTCCATGAGCTCTTATCTGGTGTAGTAACTGCTTATGTGGCACCTTATTGAATGTCTTTTGGAAATCCGAATACACTGCATCTACTGGTTTTCCTGTATCCACCCTGCTTGTTACATCCTTAAAGAACTCTAATAAAATTGTCAAAGGTGATTTCCCTTTCATAAACCCATATTGACTCTGCCTGATTGTACTATAATTTTCTAAATGTCCTGCTACTATTTCTTAATAATGAACTCTAGTATTTTCCCAATGACAGATGTTAGGCTAACTGGCCCTTAGTTCCTGCTTTGTATCTCCCTCCTTTCTTGAATAAACGTGTTACATTTGTGGTTTTACGATCCGCTGCGGGCTTTCCAGAATCTAGGGAATTTTGGAAGATTATAACCAATCCACCCACTGGGCTGGATTTTAAAAGCCCGCCTTAGCTGCCAGCAGCGAGCCCAAAAAATGGTGGCCGCACCCACTGAAGAGCCGCCACAATCTCCCACACAGCGGCTCATTTAGATAGCCGAGGTGGCCTGTGCCCCCACCCCACCAATCATGTAGAGGGGGCAGGCAGTCCGTCACAGGCAATGGTGTCAGCTACCTGTACACAGGCGCTGGTGCCCTTTTTCCCTGCTGGCAAATTTGAATTTTTAAAGTGAATCCCCCCCCAAAAATTTACAAAATAAGATTGTAAAGCCCCTTTCCAACTCCCCAGTAAAAACTACAGTGAGTATTTTCCCTTTCCCCGCAAAAAACATTTACCTTTGAATTCTGACCTCCCCACCCCAGCCTGCAGAAAGTTGAAAATTCAACCCTTCCCACCATCCCTTACACTGCTGATGCTTATTTGACCTGCTCCCCCTCCCCCGCAGTATAAAATCTCAGCTCCTCCCCCCTCCTCACAAGTGTCACGCCTGCGTTCCCCAGACGGGGAATTGAAGGCGCGGGAGTGCCAGCCACTGCACTGAAGATCACGGTGGGCCCCAAAGATTCAAGGTAAGTTGATTTAAATTTATTCATCTCATTCATTTAAATATTTAAATCCAGGTTCCGTCGCCCAGCTGCGGGGGGGCCGCCACGGAGCCTTGCTGCCGCTCGGAGGATCAGGCCGGGCCCTCCTGGCATCGGCCTATGTGGCGGGCCTTTGACGGAATGATCTTCCAGCCGTACCCACTCCCCCCCCACCTCCATCACGTAGCCCGACATTGTGGGCTTGGCAAAATCCAGCGCACTATTTTTGTAGCAACTTCTTTTTGAAGACCCTAGGGTGCAGGCAATCAGGTCCAGGGGACCTTTCAACCTTTAGTCCCATTAAGTTTCCTCATTATTTTTCTTGATTGTTAGTCATTGTTTTAAGTTCCTCCCTCCATTTTGCGTCTTGATTTTCTGCTATTCTTGGGACGCCTTTTGTGTCTTTTACTATGAAGACAGATACAAAATACTTTGTTCAAAGTCTCTGACATTTCTTTGTTTCCCATTATTAATTCCCCAGTCTCATCCTCGAAGGGACCAATGCATAATTTATTTTCCTTTTTATATATTTGTAGAAGCTTTTATTGTCTGTTTTTATATTTCTTGCTAGTTTACTCATACTCTAATTCTCCCTTTTTATTTTTTTTAGCCATCCTTTGCTGGTTTCTAAAATTTTCCCAATCTTCTGGCCTATCACTAATCTTCACAGCACAGTATGCCTTTACTTTCAATTTGATAACATCCTTGATTTCTTTCATTAGCCACACATCCTTCTCATAGAGTCTTTCCTCTTCAATAGAATATATCTTTGCTGAGATTTATGAAATATCTTTTTTTTTATTTGCTCATGGGATGTGGGTGTTGCTGGCTAGGCCAGCCTTTATTGTCCATCCCTAATTGCCCTTGAGAAGGTGGTGGTGAGCTGTCTTCTTGAAATGCTTCAGTCCATTTGGGGTAGGTACACCCACAGTGCTGTTAGGAAGGGAGTTCCAGGATTTTGACACAGCGACAATGAAGGAACGATGATATAGTTCCAAGTCAGGATGGTGTGTGGCTTTCAGTTGGCGATGTTCCCATGCATCTGCTGCCCTTGTCCTTCTAGGTGGTAGGTGTCGCAGGTTTGGGAGGTGCTGTCTAAGGAAACTTGGTGAGTTGCTGCAGTGCATCTTGTAGTTGGTACACACTGCATCAGTGGTGAAGGGAGTTAATGTTGAAGGTGGTGGATGGGGTGCCAATCAAGCGGGCTGCTTTGTCCTGGATGGTGTTGAGCTTCTTGAGTGTTGTTGGAGCCGCAGCCATCCAGGCAAATGGAGAGTATTCCATCACGCTCCTGACTTGTGCCTTGTTGATGGTGGACAGGCATTGGGAAGATAGGAGGTGAGTTACTCGCCACAGAATTCCTAGCCTCTGTCCTGCTCTTGTAGCCAAAGTGTTTATCTGGCTGATCTAGTTCACTTTATGGTCAGTGATAACTCCCAGGTTATTCATAGTGGAAGATTCAGCAATGGTAATGCCATTGAACAGCAAGGGGGGATGGTTAGATTCTCTCCTCTTTGAGATGATCATTACCTGGCACTTGCATGGCACAAATGTTATTTGCCAGTTATCAGCCCAAGCCTGGATGTTGTCCAAGTCTTGCTGCATCTGGACTCGGGCTTCTTCAGTACCTGAGGAGTCACGAATGGTGCTGAACATTGTGCAATCATCAGCGAACACCCCCACTTCTGACCTTATGATGGAGGGAAGGTTATTGATGAAGCAGCTGAAGATGGTTGAGTCTAAACAAAGAACACACGAAATGGGAGCAAGAGTAGATCATAAGGCCCTTCGAGCCTGCTCCACCATTCAAAACGATCACGGTTGATCTTATGATTCAACTCTACTTTCACGCCTGCTTGCCATATCGTTTGATTCCCTGAGAGACCAAAAATCTTGTCTTTCCCAGCCTTAAATGTACTCAATGATGGAGCAGCCACAACCCTCTGAAGTAGGGAATTCCAAAGATTCACAACCCTTTGAGTGCAGTAATTTTTCCTCATCGCAATCCTAAAGGATCGGCCCCTTATCCTGAGACTGTGCCCCCGCGTTATAGATTCCCTGAGAACTGGAAATAGTCTCTCAGTATCTACCTTATCCAGCCCCTTCAGAATCTTTTATGTTTCAATGAGATTACTTCTCATTCTTCTAAACTCCAGAGAATACAGACCCAATTTACTTAGTCTCTCATCATAGGACAACCCCCTCACCCCAGGGACCAATCTAGTGAACCTTCACTGCAATGCCTCCAATGCAAGTATATTCTTCCTTAAGTGTGGAGACCAAAACTGCGCACAGTACACCAGATGTGGTCTCACCAAAACCCTGTGCAATTGTAGCAATGCTTCCTTATTCCTGTACTCCAACTCCCTTGCAATAAAGGCCAACATGCCATTTGCCATCCTAATTGCTTTCTATACCTACATGTTAACTTTTTGCATTCCTTGTATAAGCACACCCGATTCTCTTTGAACATCGACGCTTACAAGTTTCACACCTTTTAAAACATATTCTACTTTTCTATTCTTATGACCAAAGTGCTTAACTACACTCTTCCCTTAATTATACTCCATCTTCCATTTTGTTGCCTACTCACTTAACCTGTCTATATCTCTTTGCAGCATTTCTGTGTCCTCCCCATAGCTTCCCTTTCCATCTACCTTTGTATCATCTTCAAACTTAGATACATTACTCTGTCTCTTCATCTAAGTCATTAATATAGATTGTAAATAGCTGAGGCCCCAGCACTGGTCCTTGCAGCACCCCACTATCTATTAACCTTACGTGTGGCACCTTATTGAATTTTGGAAATCCAGGTATACTACATCTTTATCTACCCTACTAGTTACATCCTCAATAAACTGTAATAAATATGTCAAGCAGGATTTCCCTTTAGTAAAACCATGTTGACTTGTTCGAATAAAACTACCCTGAGGAACTCCTGCAATGATGTCCTGGGACTGAGATGATTGAGCTCCAACAACTGCAACAATCTTCCTTTGCACTAGGTATGACTCCAACTAGCGGAGAGGTTACCCCCTGATTCCCATTGACTCCAGTTTTACTAGGACTCCTTAATGCCATGCTCGGTCAAATGCTGCCTTGATGTCAAGGGCAGTCACTCTCACCTCACCTCTGGAGTTCAGCTCTTTTGTCCATGTTAGGACCAAGGCTGTAGTGAGGTCAGGAGCTGAGTGGCCCTGGTGGAACCCAAACTGTGCGTCAGTGAGCACGTTATTGCTAAGCAAGTGCCGCTTGATCGCACTGTCGACGACCCCTTCCATCACTTTGCTGATGATCGAGAGTAGGTTGATGGGGTGGGATTTGGCCGGGTTGGATTTGTCCTGTTTTTTGTGGACAGGACATACCTGGGCAATTTTCCACATTGTCGGGTAGATGCCAGTGTTGTGGCTGTACTCGAAAGCTTAGCTAGGGGCGTGGCTAGTTCTGGAGCACAGGTCTTCAGTACTATTGCCGGAATGTTGTCAGGGATCATAGCCTTTGCAACATTCAGTGCCTTCAGCTATTTCTTGACATCATGCGGAGTGAATTGGATTGGCTGAAGTCTGGCATTTGTGATGCTGGGGGCCTCAGGAGGAGGCCGAGATGGATATCCACAAGGCACTTCTGGCTGAAGATGGATGCAAATGCTTCAGCCTTGTCTTAAATCTCCTTAAATATCTGCCATTGTTTATCTACTGTCTTACCTTTTAACCTATTTTCCCAGGCTACTGTAGCCAATTCTATCTTCATACCTTTATTTAAGTTTAAGACACTAGTTTCAGACCCAAGTTTCGCATTATCAAACTGAATGTAAAATTCATTATGTTATGATCACTCTTGCCAAGAGGGTCCTTTACAATGAGATCATTAATTAATACTTTCTCATTACACATTCCCAAGTCTAAAATAACCTGCTCCCTGGTTGGTTCCAGAATGTATTGTTCTAAGAAATTGTTCCAAATAGATTCTATGATAAAAGCAAAATACTGCGGATGCTGGAAATCTGAAATAAAACAGGAAAATACTCAGCAGGTCTGGCAGCATCTGTGGAGAGAGAAGCAGAGTTAACGTTTCAGGTCAGTGACCCTTCTTCAGAACTCTATGAACTCATCCTCCAAACTACCTTTGCCAAGTTGATTCATCTAATCTATATAAAGATTAAAATCACCTGATTATTGCAGTACCTTTCCTACAAGGTCCCATTATTTCTTGATTTATACCCTGTCCTCCAGAGTAACTACTTCTTTCCCTTGTTAGTTCTTATCTCCACCCAAACTGATTCAATATCTTGATCTTTCTAGCCAAGATCATTTCTCACTACTTATCTCATCCTTTATGAACAGAACCTACCTCCCTTTCCTTTCTTCCTATCCTTCTGAAATTTAGTTTCCAGCCTTGGTCACCTTGCAACCAAATCTCTGTACTGGCTATTGTATCATACTTATTTATTGTTATTTGTGCTATCAATTCATCCATCTTGTTTTGAATGCTGCATTCAGATAAAGAACTTTAAATCTGCCTTTTTATCATTTTTCCCTACTCTGACCTTATACCTTATTTGCTGGTGCACTCTTATGTTTTTATGCTCTGTCCCTTCTTGTCACACTCTGGTTATCATTACCTGTATTGCTACTCTGCACTATTGCCTTGTCCTTTCTCGTTAACATTCTAAAATTAATTGTTGTGATCTGCCGGAAAGGGCGGTGGAAGCAGATTCAATAGTAACTTTCAAAAGGGAATTGGGTAAATACTTGAAGGAGAAAAATGAGCAGGGCTGTGGGTAAATAAGAGAGGGAGTGTGACTATTTGGATCGCTCCTTCAAAGAGCCAGCGTGACGCAATTGGCCAAATGGCCTCACTTGTGCTGTATCTATCTGCGATTCTTTCTTAGTATTTGCATTGCTTCACAACAGGGATACAGGAAGTCTGTGTTGTGTCCTCTCTAATGCCTTGAGATCTTCTCTAGTGTGGAGCCCAATACTACACACAGTGCTCTAACTGCGATCTTGCCAAGGTTTTATAATCAATTTGAAGGTCTTTCTCTCTTCACCTCCTCTGCTGAGGGTGGTGGCTGTCACCACGTCCCAAAGGTGCTGACAATCATTTGGTACATTGCCACATGGTAATTCTATAATTGGGGGCAATGAAAGTGAGTGCAGGCAAGCTATTCGACCTTAACAGTTGAGCCGAGGCTAACTTCACCCAACACAGGCTATGTAGCAGGAGGTCGCTGTCTGATTCATTCCCCCAGTCCCCTGTCTGCCTCAGTCCAGTGTGGATCTGCACCAAGCTGTACATCGAGGCAACATGTGAGGTTGGGGATATTTTGCCACGAAAATCAAGCAAATGATATCAGTGTGTACACAGTCATCTGTACTTTACCAGGAGACTGATTCATTAATGGATTAGGAAAATGAAAGGAAATGATGAAACAGAGGGGGAAGTATGATATCATCAAAATCCTTCAAATCAGCTCTTCCTTTTACACACACACAAACACGCATACACCCATACTTAATCACTGGCACACATAAACACAAACAAAGAATCAAGCCCACTTTGAATCATTTTGACAGCACCTTCCAAACCTGCGATCTGTACCAGCTAGAAACACAAGGGCAGCAAACACCGCCACCTGCAATTTCCCCTCCAAGTCACGCACCATCCTGACTTGGAAATATATCGCCGTTCCTCCACCGTTGTTGGGTCAAAACCTTGGAACTCCCTCCCTATCAGCACTGTGGGTATACCTACATCCCAAGGACAGCAGCGGTTCAAGAAGGCAGCTCTTCTGAAGGGCAGTTAGGGATGGGCAATAAATAGTGGCCTTGCCAGCGACGCCCACATCCCGTGAACAAACAAAAAAAAGATACAATTACACAAGCGTGCACAAATAGACATACACACATACAAACACACACCTATCCTCTCCTTCCCTACACATCTCCATTCTTCCCTCCCATGTACATACATTTCTCCCCCTTCCTTACACACTCTCATCTCCACTCCCCATCCTCCCCACACAACTACATCTTTTATATTTCAATTTTGAGTTTTTTTCTTGATAAAGAATCAGAGAATCATACAATATAGAAGGAGGCCATTTGACCCATTGTGACTGTGGTGGCTCTTTGAAAGAGCTATCCAATTAGTCCCATTCCCATGCTCTTTCCTCATAGTCCTGAAAATTTTCCACTTCAAATATTTATACAATTTCCTTTTGAAGCGACTATTGAATCCACTTCCACCACCCTTTCAGGCAGTGCCTTCCAGATCACAACAACTCGCTGTGTAAAAATGTTTTTCTTCATGTCACCTTTGGTTCTTTTGCCAATCACATTGTATCTGTGTCCTCTGGTTACTGACTCTTCTGCACTGGAAACTGTTTCTTCTGATTTACTCCATCAAACACCTTCACAATTTCCTTCACCTTCTCTGCTCTAAGGGAAACAATCCCAGCATCTCCAGTCTCTCCACATAACTGAAGTCCCTCATTCCTGGTATCATTCCACTAAACCTCTTCAGCACACTCTCCGAGACCTTGACATCCTTCCAAAAGTGTGGTGCCCAGAATTGGACAAATTGCTCCAGCTGGGGCCCAGCCAATGTTTAGTAAAGGTTCAGTCTAACTTCCTTGCATTTGTACACTCTACCTCCAATTATAAAGCTTCTTATGGCTTATTTAGTTAACTATTTTTAAAAATTCAAGATATGAAAGTAAGTGACTGGAACAGGTTGAGACCTGTAACTCCCGTCTAGAAAGGAGGGGCAGAAGGAGGATGTTTTAAAATTCATTCATGGGATGTGGGCATCGCTGGCTATGCCAACATTTATTACCCATCCCTAATTGCCCTTGAGAAGGTGGTGGTGAGCTGCCTTCTTGAACTGCTGCAGTCCATGTGGGGTAGGTACACACACAGTGCTGTTAGGAAGGGAGTTCCAGGATTTTGACCCAGCAACAGTGAAGGAACGGCGATATAGTTCCAAGTCAGGATGGTGTGTGACATGGAGGGGAAATTGCAGGTGGTGATGTTCCCATGCATTTGCTGCCCTTGCCCTTCTAGGTGGTAGAGGTGCGGGTTTAGAAGGTGCTGTCTAAGAAGCCTTGCTGCGTTGCTGCAGTGCATCTTGTAGATGGTACACACTGCTGTCACTGTGCATCGGTAATGGAGGGAGTGAAATTTTGTGGATGGGGTGCCAATCAAGCAGGCTGCTTTGTCCTGGATGGTGTTGAGCTTTTTGAGTGTTGCTGGAGCTGCATCCATCCAGGCAAGTGAAGAGTATTCCATCACGCTCCTGACTTGTGCCTTGTAGATTGTGGACAGGCTTTGGGAAGTCAGGAAGTGAGTTACTCGCCACAGGATTCCTAACCTCTGACGTGCTCTTGTAGCCACGGTATTTATATGGCTACTCCAGTTCAGTTTCTGGTCAATGGTCATCTCTTTGGCCTCCTTATCTCGAGAGACAATGGGTAAGCGCCTGGAGGTGGTCAGTGGTTTGTGAAGCAGTGCCTGGAGTGGCTATAAAGGCCAATTCTAGAGTGACAGGCTCTTCCACAGGTGCTGCAGAGAAATTTGTTTGTCGGGGCTGTTACACAGTTGGCTGTCCCCTTGCGCCTCTGTCTTTTTTCCTGCCAACTACTAAGTCTCTTCGACTCGCCACACTTTAGCCCCGCCTTTATGGCTGCCCGCCAGCTCTGGCGATCACTGGCAACTGACTCCCACGACTTGTGATCAATGTCACAGGATTTCATGTCGCGTTTGCAGACGTCTTTAAAGCGGAGACATGGACGGCCAGTGGGTCTGATACCAGTGGCGAGCTCGCTGTACAATGTGTCTTTGGGGATCCTGCCATCTTCCATGCGGCTCACATGGCCAAGCCATCTCAAGTGCCGCTGACTCAGTAGTGTGTATAAGCTGGGGATGTTGGCCCCCTCCAAGACTTCTGTGTTGGAGATACGGTCCTGCCACCTGATGCCAAGTATTCTCCGGAGGCAGCGAAGATGGAATGAATTGAGACATCTCTCTTGGCTGACATACGTTGTCCAGGCCTCGCTGCCATAGAGCAAGGCACTGAGGACACAGGCCTGATACACACGGACTTTTGTGTTCCGTGTCAGTGCACCATTTTCCCACACTCTCTTGGCCAGTCTGGACATAGCAGTGGATGCCTTTCCCATGCGCTTATTGATTTCTGCATCTAGAGACAGGTTACTGGTGATAGTTGAGCCTAGGTAGGTGAACTCTTGAACCACTTCCAGAGTGTGGTCACCAATATTGATGGATGGAGCATTTCTGACGTCCTGCCCCATGATGTTCGTTTTCTTGAGGCTGATGGTTAGGCCAAATTCATTGCAGGCAGCTGCAAACCTGTCGATGAGACTCTGCAGGCACTCTTCAGTGTGAGATGTTAAAGCAGCATTGTCAGCAAAGAGGAGTTCCCTGATGAGGACTTTCCGTACTTTGGACTTCGCTCTTAGATGGGCAAGATTGACCAACCTACCCCCTGATCTTGTGTGGAGGAAAATTTCTTCTTCAGAGGACTTGAACGCATGTGAAAGCAGCAGGGAGAAGAAATTCCCAAAAAGTGTGGGTGCGAGAACACAGCCCTGTTTCACGCCACTCAGGATAGGAAAGGGGTCTGATGAGGAGCCACCATGTTGAATTGTGCCTTTCATATTGTCATGGAATGAGGTGATGATACTTAGTAGCTTTGGTGGACATCCAATCTTTTCTCGTAGTCTGAAGAGACCACGTCTGCTGACGAGGTCAAAGGCTTTGGTGAGATCAATGAAAGCAATGTAGAGGGGCATCTGTTGTTCACGGCATTTCTCCTGTATCTGATGAAGGGAGAACAGCATGTCAACGGTCGATCTCTCTGCACGAAAGCCACACTGTGCCTCAGGGTAGACGCGCTCAGCAAGCTTCTGGAGCCTGTTTAGAGCGACTCGAGCAAACACTTTTCCCACGATGCTGAGCAGGGAGATTCCATGGTAGTTGTTGCAGTCACCGCGGTCACCTTTGTTTTTATAGAGGGTGATGATATTGGCATCGCGCATGTCCTGGGGTACTGCTCCCTCGTCCCAGCACAGGCATAGCCGTTCATGCAGTGCTGAGAGTATAGCAGGCTTGGCACTCTTGATTATTTCAGGGGTAATGCTGTCCTTCCCAGGGGCTTTTCCACTGGCTAGAGAATCAATGGCATCACTGAATTCTGATTTGGTTGGCTGTATGTCCAGCTCATCCATGACTGGTAGAGGCTGGGCTGCATTGAGGGCAGTCTCAGTGACAACATTCTCCCTGGAGTACAGTTCTAGGTAGTGCTCAACCCAGCGGTCTATTTGTTTGCATTGGTCAGTGATCGTGTCCCCTGATTTAGATTTGAGGGGGGGGGATCTTCTTGATGGTTGGCCCAAGAGCTCTCTTCATGCCATCATACATTCCTCTGATGTTTCCGGTGTCTGAGGCCAGCTGAATATGACTGCATAGGTGTTGCCAGTAGTCGTTTGCGCAGCGCCTGGCTGTTCTTTGTGCAGTGCTTCTGGCTGCTTTAAGTGCTGTGGATGTTACATCGCTGGGGGCTTTCTTGGAGTTCAACAGTGCAATGCGCTTAGCGGCTATGACAGGTTCCTGCTCTTCATTATGAGTTTGAAACCAGTCTGCATTTCTCTTCGCACTTTTGCCGTAGGTGGTCAAAGCTGACTCATAGATGGCGTCTCTGATGTGGGCCCACTTGGTCTCAGCATCCCCTGTGGGAGTGTTTTGAAGGGCTGTTTCAAGTGAATTTAGAAATTTTTGTAACAGCTGTGGGTGAGAAATTCTGCTCGTGTTGATGCGCGGGCGGCCCTTCTGCTTGGAATGATGCAACTTCTTTGGTCTGAGTCTAACCTTGCTGCACACCAGGGAGTGGTCAGTGTCGCAGTCCGCACTGTGGAAGCTGCGTGTGATTTGAACACTGTTTAAGGTGGCTCGCCTTGTGACGATGAGGTCTAGCTGGTGCCAACGACGCGATCTTGGGTGCCTCCATGAAACCTGATGACAGGGTTTAGTGTGAAAGAACGAGTTGGTGATGCAGAGGTTATGATAGGTGCACAACTCAAGCAATCTCTGCCCGTTCTCATTCATTCTTCCAACGCCATAGAGCCCAAGGCAGGAGGGCCATGAGTCATGGTCGGCCCCAACCCTGGCATTAAAGTCCCCCAGCAGGAATAGGTGTTCGGTGTTGGGGATGCTGCTAATGATGTTATGGAGTTCCTCGTAGAACTGATCTTTAGCTTCAGGTGGGGAGCAGCGTGTTGGAGCATAGATGCTGAGTAGGTGTACTGGACCAGAGGTGGTGAGCAGTCGGATGGACAGTATGCCTTCCGAGCCATTTGAGGGAGGCTCTATCATGGTGAGCAAGGAGTTTCTGATGGCGAAGCACACTCCATGCTGTCTTGGTTCTTCAGGATCCCTGCCCTGCCAGAAGAAGGTGTAGTCTTGCTCTGCTGGAGATCCACTCGCGGGGAGGCGTGTCTCCTGAAGTGCTGCAATGTCTACATTGAGTCTACTGAGCTCGTTGTTAATGATGGCGGTCTTCCGAGAATCGTTGATTTGTGTAAGGTCTTCCGACAGGCCAGGACACATAGTTCTGACGTTCCAGCTTGCAAATCGCAGGGCTGGTACCTTCTTTCCTTTTTTCGTGCTGTTTGGTGCGGTGTATCAGTCCACCTTTCGGGCAATGACCCTGAGCTCCAAGCACCCATTGAAGCAGGTAGAGTGGCGGGACAGAACCTTATTGACCGGGGGCTGCCCGGTTTGAGGCGGGCGGTAGCTGTCCAGTGAGGTGTGATGACCTCTCCCACCGACAAAGGCAACCCGTGGCGCCCAGTTTCTATGCCAATTTATCTGCACTTATAACCCGTAACTGCTGCCTTCCGTGTTGTTTCAGTCGTTGTGAGGCAACTATGGAGTGACCTCTCCATGGCGCATGCCTGGGCGAATTTATGGAGGTTGAGAGTTGCCCAGTCGTCAAAACCCCCCTCTCGGCCTTTCTGGTGGGGTCCAAAGGAGTGCAGAGCACGACATTTGGCACCGGTATGGCTGCAGGAACTGCTGGAAACATGCCAAAGGTGACACATGACCGCCTACGGGGTTCCGCTCCGGATTTTTTGTTAGGGTTTACTCCCTTAGCCTTGGTCTCTCCCGAGACGCCCACAGGGCAGTGGGGTTGTTAGGGCCCCTACACAGGTGTCGGATGATGCCGGTGGGAGGAGGGGATGTGAGGGGGAGGGGTGGAGGGAGGGGGGTGCAAGGGGGAGCTGGGAAGGGGGCTGTAAGGGGGTGGGGGGGGTGCAGGGGAATGGGGTGCGAGGGGAAGATCATGCGGGGGGGGGCCTGGGACGGGGTTGTGAGGGGGTGAGCTGAGAGGGTGGAGCAGGGAAGGGGACGGGGCAGGGGGGGTGTGTGGAAGTGGGGGGGAAGGGTGAGGGGAAGTGGGGGGGGAAGCGGGTGCAGGTAATAAGCCATTTCCTCAGTGCCCACCATCGACGTCCGGAAAGCTCATCCACGTCCTTCTGGTCAATGGTAACCCCCAGGATATTGATAGTGGGGGATACAGCAATGGTAATGCCATTGAATATCAAGGGGAGATGGTTAAATTCTCTCTTGTTGGAGATGGTCATTGTCTGGCAATTATGTGGCGCAAATGTTACTTGCCACTTATCAGCCCAAGCCTGGATATTGTCCAGGTCTTGCTGCATTTCTACATGGACTGCTTCAGTATCTGAGGAGTCGCGAATGGTGAATGAGATAGCATCCAGACCACAAGCCAATCTGAAAGCTGATGGAGAGTTCACTCGCTTGACCAGACCAAGACAGTGCAAGGAACATGAGGGACTTCATTAACACAAGGCCCCAATACCACATCTTCAACAAATGTGGAAATATTGCACTGCAGGCTCCACCAATATGATGGCCAATTCTGGTTGGACATATGCTTGGAGATTTCATCAAATGACTTCCCGCCTCCAACTGCTTCACCCAGTCAAACAGCCTTTTCCCCTATCTCTAACAGTTTGATAATTCATTAACAAAAGTGTTCAAAGAGAATGAAAATAACCATGATTATTAAGGCCCTATAATTTTTCCCTGGGTTGCTCGGTAAGTGGATGGGACAATGTCGAGGCAGCTTTACTCTGTCCCATCAAACACTCCCAGGGCAGGTAGAGTACAAGTTAGATACTGAGTGAATCTCCCTCTACACTGTCCCACCAAACGCTCCCAGGACAGGTACAGCACGGGGTTAGATACAGAAAAAAAAAACAGGTTATATACAGAGTAAAGCTCCCTCTATGAAGAAAAAAAAGAAAAAAAGAAAAAAAAACACGTTAGATAAAGATTAAACTCCCTCTACACTGTCCCCATCAAACACTGCCAGGACATGTACAGCACGGGGGAGGGGTGGGGTTAGATACAGAGTAAAACTTGCTCTATACTGCATGAGCAAACACTGTGTATTTCCCACTCTCAGGTATATCTCTGTTTTCTCGTTGTGTTGAGGTGTGTCTCACCAATTGAAAAAAAAAACAGTTTAGATACAGAGTAAAAAAAAAAGGAAAAAAAACCAAAAAAAAAAAAGAAGAGTAAAGCTCGCAAAGGAGGACGAAGAAACTGATAAAGACAGGGAGAATAGAATATGAATGTAAGCTAGCAAAAAATATAAAAATAGACTGTAAAGCTTCTACAGGTACATAAAAAGGAAACGTCTGGCTAAGACAAACGTGGGTCCATTACAGGCAGAGTCAGGAGAATTTATAATGGAAACTAGAGAAATGGCAGAGAAGCTAAATGATTGCATTGTGCCCGTCTTCACTGAGGAAGATACAAGAAATCTCCCAGAATTAGAGATCCAAGGGATTAGGGGAAATGAGGAATTGAAGGAAACTAGTATTAGTAAGAAGGTTGTATTGGAGAAATTAATGGGGCTGAAGGTTGATAAGTCCCAGGACTGAATATTCTACATCCCAGAGTGTTGAAAGTGGTAGCTATGGAGATTGTGGATGCATTGATGATCATCTTCCAAAATTTTATAGATTCTGGAGTGGTTCCTGCAGATTGGAAGGTCGCAAATGTCACCCCACTATTTAAGAGGGAAGAGAGAGAGAAAACAGGGAGTTAGAGACCTGTTAGTCTTACATCAGTCATTAGGAAAATATTAGAATCTATTCTAAACGATGTGATAAATGGACACTTGGATAATAATGATCTGATTGGGCATAGTCAACATGGATTTATGAATGGGAAATCATGTTTGACGAACCTGTTGGAGTTTTTTGAGGATGTTACTAACAGAATTGATAAAGGGGAGTCAGTGGGCGTGGTATACTTGGATTTTCAGAAGGATTTTGATAAAGTCTTGGCAGTCTGTGACTAGTGCGGTACCACAAGGATCAGTACTTGGGCCCCAGTTGTTCACAATATATATCAATGATTTGGATGTGGGGACCAAATGTAATATTTCCAAGTTCGCAGATGACACAAAACTAGATGGGAATGTGTGTTGTGAGGAAGATGCAAAGCAGCTTCAAGGGGATTTGGACAGACTTAGTGAGTGAGCAAGAACATGACAGGTGGAATATAATGTGGAAAAATGTGAGATTCTCCACTTTGGCCGGAGGAATAGATGTGCAAAGTATTTCTTAAATGGTAGAGATTAGAAAATCTAGATTTATAAAGGGACCTGGGTGTCCTTGTCAATAAGTCACTGAAAGCTAATATACAGGTTCAGCAAGCAATTAGGAAAGCGAATGGTTAGCCTTTATTGCAAGAGGATTTGAGTACAGGAGTAGTGAAGACTTGCTTCAATTGTATAGAACATTGGTTAGACCGCACCTGGAGTACTGTATGCAGTTTTGGTCCCCTGACCTTAGGAAGGATATTATTGCCATAGATGGAGTGCAACGAAGGTTCACCAGACTTGTTCCCGAGATGAAGGGACTGTGTTATGAAGAGAGATTGGGGAAACTGGGCCTGTATTCCCTAGAGTCTCGGAGAATGAGAGATGATCTCATTGAAACCTACAAAATACTTAAAGGGATAGACAGGGTAGATGCAGGTAAGATGTTTCACCTGGTTGGGGAGTCTAGAACCAGGGGACACAATTTCAAAATAAGGGGGAAGCCACTTAGAACCGAGATGAGGAGAAATTTCTTTACTCAGAGGGTTGTGAATCTTTTGAATTCTCTACTCCAGAGGGCTGTGGAGGTTCAGTCATTGAGTATGTTTAAAGCAGAGATTGACAGATTTCTAAATACCAATGACATATGAGGATAGTGTTGGAAAAAGGCATTGAAGTGGATAATCAGGCATGATTGTATTGAATGGCAGGGCAGGCTCGATGGGCTGAATGGCCTACTCCTGCTCCTATGTTCCTACACTGTTCTGTCAAACATTCCCAGGACAGGTACAGCATAAATTCCTCTACTCTGTCCCTGTGGCAGTGTCAATAAAGCAGAGCGATATGAAAGATTGTAGTAAAGATAGAGATGTTGTTGGTTGAAGCTGAGAGAAAGGGGTCAAATGTCAAATTGCTAGTGGTTTCTTGCATTCTGTTTAGAAATAAAACAGAAACCTAAATGCCTCACTGTAATCAGAAAATTATCATAACAGTTCAATTTCTTTGTCAGTTAATGTTCTGTATCCTGCTAAAATAATAAATGGTGATAAACCAAATAATAGTGTAATTATAAAGGAAATGGAGGGAAAGGCTTTTGAGATATAGTGTGGGGAAATTGCTTTTACCTCATTGGTGGCACACGAGTGGAAATTATCAAGGCATCTAATGGCTGATATTAGGTCACTCATGCTTTAGTTATGCTTCAGAAACTTCAGCGATGTTCCTGTATCTCTTCACTGCAGATAATACTTCCGGCTTCTATGAGGAAGTTTAACTGTTCTGATCTGAAACACTGTGGTTTCAAGACAGTTGCTTCTTCAGCTCTTGTTTAGCCTTAGTGTCGTTTCTTTTTCTTAGGCGTCAGGGGTTTAATCAAAGCTTGGAAAGATGATACGCCGGAAAGCTTCAAATGCTTCGGATAAAGAGAAATGCTTAAAGCCTAAGGTAAGTTCGATGCTGAGGGATTGTGAAATGTCCTTACTCTGTAAAAAGGCGAAACACTTTATTTGAGTATGTGGGATTTGCCAGTGAGTAATTGAGAGTTTACAATCCAGGACTTTGGGCATTGAAGACCTAAAGTGCACACTGAGGTTTTCACCATAGATTCGGCCGAACAAGACATTAGTTTGCATTACAGTTGGATAACTTCAGAAAGTTCTATGGTTTGGTATATTGGGATTCAATAGAATGGCAGAGTCTATGAAAGGGTTTGGTGGTTTGCCATTCTATGTAATAGGAACAAATGGGATTAGATGGGTCCATTGGACATCTATATCACGGGACTAAATGGGAAGGGGTTTAATTCATTGGGACTCTGCAATGGGAGGTAGTTTAGTTCATTGGGATACTGTATCCAGGGAGTAAATATAAAGAGATTTGGTCCACTGGGACTCTATATAATGGAAGTGAAAATGAAGAGGCTTTATTCAGAATTATATCCAGTGACTCAGTGGATGAAGGTACCATGTAGAGTAACGCCGAGGCATCGAGACCAGATGTGTTAGTCAAGCTGTAACATGTTGGTGTTTGGGACATCTGAGCCGGGCAGGGCCAAAAACAGGCAAAATTCTCACTCCTGGGCATTCTCCAGTGATATTTGTGTAGGAAGTGCACGCATCTGGATGCAGAGTAAAGACAGGACTAGGCTTTCCATTTCTCACTGTCAGCTGACAAGATCCTAAACTCTGGAATTCCCTCCCTAATACTCTCTGCCTTTCTACCCATCTCTCTTTCTTTAAGACACTCCTTATACCTCTGACCAGCTTTTGGTCACCTCTCCTAATTTCTTCTTACGTGGCTCACTGTCAAATTTTGTTTCATTTCTGCTCCCGTGAAGTGGCTTGGGGCATTTTACTACATTAAAGGTTCTATATACATGCAAGTTGTTGCTTTTGCTGTTGTCTGGATTCATACTCTAAGAGTGACCACTTGGATGAGGGACTGCAGGGTAGTGATCACTTGTAGACCCCTAATCCAGTGTGAGTTAATGCCTTTGGATTGAGGGAGGAGAAACAGTGAGACAGCGGGGATGGGGGGAGCGGTGGGGAGAGTAGTAGAATAGTAAATCTGCCCTGTCTGGGACGTGTACTTCCTGAAATTGGCTGTAGCTTCGAAATGTTGTAACTGCCCAATTCTACAAAAGTGTATAACAAGAATCGAGTGTATGTGCAGGGGGTTTGCAGAACTTCCTGAGTTAATGGTACAGCACCTAGGATGAATGATCACTGATGGTAGCTGCTAGTACCCACCAAATAATAATCACCACTCAGAGCTTTCTTGTAAAATTTTCTTTTTGTGACTTAAAAGGTTTTGATGAAGCAACAGTCCCAACCTTTTATAGATGTAAACCATCCATAGAAGTCAAGGGATCAGAACAAGGCTTCTAATCTGTCTCTTGCAATCGTGCTTCTCACATCTGTTTGGTGCCTACATTATCTGTGATATGTGAAGAGCCGATTATAGATTAAACTGCTAGGCAGAAGTTACATGAGAGAGCAAATAATTAGAATACAGGAGAAGGAATTAAACAATTCAGTACTGGACTTTGTGAGGACTCTGAAGTGTATTTGTGTGTATCTGCGTGTGTGTTTGCATATGGTGTCTCTACATGTTTGTCTGTATGTATGTGCATGTGGTTTTCTAGAAGTGTATTGCTGTGCATATGCAGCATCTAGAGAATGTGGATATATGAGTGTCTGTGTCTGCATGTGCATGTATGTAGGCATGTGTAATGTGTGCATAAATGTGCATGCCTGATGAATGTGGAAATGTACTATATTTGTGTATGTATGCCTATGAGTCTGCACGGATTTATGTTTGTGATCTGTGTGAGTGTGTGTGTTTGAGCGCACCTGTGTGTATACAACTGTAAAAGCTGCTGATGGTCACTTTGAAAACAGTTTGAAATTTGACGCTCAAATGCAACTTCACGGCAAATCTGGGTCCTTGATCAGCGTGGCATTTCAGTAATTTAGGGATTTCTTGTACCCAAGCCTTAGCCCGAGTGCGTTTAAAGATCATACACACTCTGTTTATATCCAGGACTCTGTCCATTGTGCATTGCTACGGAGATATAACCACTTGGGCATCAAAACTGCACTTTGCTACATTACAACAGGAACTATACTTCAAAAGTATTTTATTGTCTGTAAAATGCCTGTCCTGAGGTTGTGAAAGGTGCTATAGAAATGCAAGTCTTTCCTTTACAAGATTATTCAATGTCATCCCAACAGCATGTCAAAATCAATCGTAATAACATAAGTAGGACGTACGGCTGCTCAAGACTGTTCTGCCAGTCAATAAGATCATGGCTCAACTTCGACCTCAACTCCACTTTCACACTCACTCCCCATGACCCGTGATTCCCCGAGTGCCTAAAATCTATTGATCTCACTCAATGACTGAGCATCCACAGCCTTCGGGGAAAAGGATTCAAAATATTGCTTGTTGCGTGTCAGGTTAGGCTATTTTGTTTTTTTACAATGAACCAGAGGGTAGGATTCATATAACAATTATTTGTGTTGTAGTACCAGGCAAAGCAGGCTGCAGAGGAAAACTCAGCAGCCAGCTTGCGCACAGCAAGATCCCACCAACAGCAATGTGATATCTGATTTTTTTTTGGTTGAAGGATAAATATTGGACTAGGATATCAGGAGAACACCACTGCTCTTCTTTGAAATAGTGTATTTTAAGTCCACCTAAGAGGGCAAATGGGGCCTCAGTTTAACATCTCAGCTGAAAGATGGCACCTCCGACAGTGCAGTACTCCCTCATTACTGCATGGGGTGTGTCAGCCTAGATGTTGTGCTCAAGTCCCTGCAGTGGGGGCTTGAACTCACAATCTACTAACTCAGTGGTGAGAGCATTCACAACTGAGCCATGGCTGAAACCTTATTGAGAAAAATTGATTCACCTTCCTATTCCATATCGCAGTGTTTAGTCACTGTCGGTTGCTTTCTGCTTCTGTACAGAGGTATAAAGCTATGGGGCTTTTATGAGCAACTTTTATAAATGATTTTAGGCAACAGTTCGTATATCTTCTTCTTTGGCCTCCTTGTCTCGAGAGACAATGGGTAAGCGCCTGGAGGTGGTCAGTGGCTTGTGAAGCAGCGCCTGGAGTGGCTATAAAGGCCAATTCTAGAGTGACAGGCTCTTCCACAGGCGCTGCAGATAAAATTGGTTGTCGGGGCTGTTTCACAGTTGGCTCTCGCCTTGCGCTTCTGTCTTTTTTGCTGCCAACTGCTAAGTCTCTTCGACTCGCCACACTTTAGCCCCGTCTTTATGGCTGCCCGCCAGCTCTGGCGATCACTGGCAACTGACTCCCACGACTTGTGGTCAATATCACAGGACTTCATGTCGCGTTTGCAGACGTCTTTAAAACGGAGACATGGACAGCCGGTGGGTCTGGTATCAGTTCATGTATAAGAGCATTCAAATTTCACAGTGGATTCACAGTCACAATTCCCTGAACTGGTCCAAAGTTGATTGTTTATTCATGAAAGGATGGACTTTCTGAAACTGAGAACTGCCGAAAATAATTTATCACTTCTTTCAGAGCCAACTCTCCTACAGTGATCTGTAGCTACTGCCGCGATAAACATTAGACTGGTTCGAGGGATGAGGGATTTCAGTTTCCTGGAGAGACTGGGGAAGGTGGGATAGTTCTCCTTAGAGCGGAGAAGGTTAAGGCGAGACTTAATAGAGGTATTCAAAATTGTGAAAGGTTTTGATAGAGAGTAAATAATGAGAAACTTTTTCCAGTGGCAGGCGAGTCAGAAAACAGAGGACACAGATTTAAGGTAAATGGCAAAAGAGCCAGAGGGGATGAGGAGAATCGTTTAATTGAGCAAGTTGTTGTGATCTGGAATGCACTGCCTGAAAGGGCGGTGAAAGCAGATTCAATAGTAACTTTCAGAAGGGAATCGGATAAATACTTGCAAAGAAGAAATCATGCATGACAGAGAGTGGCAATTCAATCTATCATGCCTGTGTTAGCTCTTTGTAAGAGTTATTCAGTTAGTTCCACTTCCCTGCTCTTTCCCCATAGCACTGATTTTTTCTTTCCTTTTCAAGTATTTATCCAATTCCCTTTTGAAAGTTACTATTGAATCTGCTTTAATTGCCCTTTCAGGCAACGCATTCCAGATCATAACAACTCACTGTGTAAAAAATTCTCTGCATCTCCTCTCTTGTTCTCCTTTCGATGATCTTGAAACTGTGTCCTCTTGTACTGATCCTCCTGCATGTTGGCACAGATTCTCCCGATCGACTGTCAAAACCCCAAAATGCAATCATACTTTAAAAAAGCTACCACATCAAAACCCCTTTCCTGCTGCCTTTAAAACCTGCACCCAAGATTGTTTGACCATGTTTGGCATTTTTACTGTTAACATCCATCACTTTTCATTTGCAGTTAAATGTTGTTTTACTGTTTATCCACGCTAGCTGATCTTGTACAAGGTTTCTATATAGAGTCCACAGTATCGGAACATAGCAACACAGGAACAGGAGGAGGCCATTCAGTCCCTTGAACCAGTTCTGACATTCGATTAGATCATGGCTGAATTGTATCTGAACTCCATCTACCCACCTTGGTTCTGTAATCCTCAATACCCTTACCAAACAAAACGCTATCAATCGCAATTTTGAAATTTTCGATTTTCCCCACAGCCTTAACAGTTTTTTAGGGGAGACAGTTCCAGATTTCCACTCCCCTTTGTGTGCAGAAGTGCTTCCTGACATCACCCCTGAATGCCCTAGCTCTAATTTTAAGGTTTGCCCCCTTGCTCTGGATTCTCCCCATCAGAGAAAATAGTTTCTCTCTATCATGGATAAACAGTAAAACAGCTGAATGTTAACACTGAAAGTGTCAAACGTGGTGAAACAATGACGTGCAGAGTATTTCGTAAATAGTAAGAGATTAGAAAGTGTAGATGTACAAAGGGACCTGGGTGTCCTTGTCAGTAAGCCACTGAAAGCTAACATGCAGGTGCAGCAAGCAATTAAGAAGGCTAATGGTATGTTAGCATTTATCGCAAAAGGATTTGAGTACAGGAGTAGCGAAGTTTGCTTCAATTGTATACAACCTTGGTTAGACCGCACCTGGAGTACTGTGTGCAGTTTTGGTCCCCTTACCTTAGGAAGGATATTACTGCCACGGAGGAAGTGTAACAAAGGTTCACCAGACTTGTTCCCGTGATGGCGGGACTGTCCTATGAAGAGAGATTGGGGAAACTGGGCCTGTATTCTCTAGAGTTTCGAAGAATGAGAGGTGATCTCATTGAAACCTACAAAATACTTAAAGGGATAGGCAGGGTAGATGCAGCTAAGATGTTTCCCCTGGTTGGGGAGTCTAGAACCAGGGCACACAATTTCAAAATAAGGGGGAAGCCACTTAGGACAGAGATGAGGAGAAACTTCTTTACTATTCTTTGGAATTCTCTACCCCAGAGGGCTGTGGAAGCTCAGTCACTGAGTATGTTTAAAGCAGAGATTGACACATATCTAAATACCAATGACATAAAGGGATATGAGGATAGTGTGGGGGAAAAGACATTGAAGTGGATGATCAGGCATGATTGTATTGAATGGCGGAGCAGGCTCGATGGGCAGAATGGCCTATGTTTACGCGCTCAACTCCTTTAATCATTTTAAACATCTCGATTAGAGCGCCCCTTAATCGTCTATATTCATAGAATAAAAGCCTAATCTATCCAACCTGTCCTTATAATATAACCCTTTTAGCCCCATTATAATTCTGGTGAATCACCACTGCACTTGTTCCAAGGCCAACATATCCTTCCTGAACTGCAGTGCCCAGAACTGAATGCAGTTACTCTAGATTGAGGTCTAACCAGAGCATTTATTAACTGCAGGCCGCTGATTGGCTGACAGCTTTTGGAGGTGGGACTTCCTGCCTTGGGGGTGGGGGGGGTGGTGGAAGTCCCACCCAAGTCCAATTAAGGTCCTGGGCCATGTAAAATCCTGGCGTGGCTCCCAGGCCCGGCGAAGGGGAGCTCACCCCCAACCTTTTGGCCGGTGGGTGGGGCCTCCCGCCCAATGTAAAATTCCAGCCTCTTTCTCTTTCCTTACCATCCTTTAAAACCTACTCTGTTTGCTATCAGCCCTTCACTAAGCAATGTTTTGCACCCCCACCCCCGTCTCCTCTCCTCATATCTTGCAGCCCTGAACTCCTGCTCCTTGTATAGATTCACAGGTACCTGGCACACTGCGGTACCTGATGTAAAGAGTTTCCCCACTCCATGCCGAGTTCAGTGAACTCAGTCAACTGGAAGATGCTACAGTGAGCCTGGGAGAGAGGAGAGATTGGCCAGAGTCCTGTTGCCCACCCAGGGCAGCTTGCCAGTTACATAGAATTTCCAGCAGCAGCAACAGGCTATTCTGCCCATCTAGTCCAGGCCCAGGATCCCAGTGGCTTGACCGTGCTCACTCGCCACCTGTGTGGGAGTGCTGCACTGTCAGAGGTGTTGTTTTTTTAGATGAGACATTAAACCAAGGCCGCGTCTGACAGTTCAGATCGATCTAATAGATGCCATGGCACGGTTCAAAGAATGTTGAAAGCTTTGTGCTGGTGATCTGGCCAATGTTCAACCAACGCCAAAAAAAATTTAAACTGGTCATTGACCTCATTGCTTTTTGTGGGACTTGCTGAGTGCAAATTGGCTACTGCATTTGCCGACGTAACAACGGTGACTGTACATCAGAGGTAATTAATTATGTCAAATGTTTTGAGACATCCTGATGATGAGAAAGGTGTTATATAAATACAAGTTCTTTCCCTTGCCTTATATAACAAGGCTGTCTATACTCCAAAAGATGTGTCTCAGAGGAATGATATTATTATTTCCTTCTCGCTCTCATTTCTGTTATCAATTTAGTGAATCTTCACCACTATCTTTCCATGAGTAATATCCTTCTGCTAATTGGTTAGCTAGAACTGTACGCAATATGCTTTGTGTTTTAAAGGAAAGCAATGACTTTTAAAGAACCAAAACAGGCTATTCACACTCCAAGCCTCCCACCACCCTACTTCATCTCATCCTACAAACTCAATAACATGTCCTTACATTTGTATTCAGCTTAGTTCCTCCAAGCTTTTGACTTTTGCCGTATGTGTCCTGTGAGAAACCTTATCAAAAAGTTTTGGAAAGTCAATACGTATGTAATCTCCAGTACAGATATTGTACTGGATTTATTAGCCCTGAACTTACATGGGGTTCCCCTGGTTCTAATGAAATGTCACCAACCTTAAACGTTAACTCTGTTTCTCTCTCCACAGATGCTGCCAGACCTGCTGAGTATTTCCAGCATTTTTCTTTCAGATTTCCAGCATCTGCAGCATTTTGCTTTTGTACTGGGCTTGCCCTGATTTTTCTGTCATAAGTGAAATGTGATTTTTAGCCACTTCCCTGAGAGTTGTCTTGGGAGACCAGGAAAATCTTATCCAGTTTAAAGGTCATTCTTGTGAGTTGCATCAGATGTAATTTAAATGTCGCTGGGTCAAAATCCAGGATCTCTCTCCCTAACAGCACTGTGAGTGTGCCCACACCAAATGGACTGTAGCGGTTCAAGAAGGCAGCTCACCACCACCTTCGCAAGGGCAATTCGGGAGGGGCAATAAATGCTGGTCTTGCCAGCGATGCCCACACCCCGAAGACTGATAACAAAAATAATTAGTAGTAGCAAACTCATGCAATCTTCAGAGCTGGCCACAGTTATATTAAATTATGTGGGGAAAAGAATGCATGAAATAATATAGAATGTGATAAGCTCCACTTATACACCCACATGAGATATGAACAGTGCGATCTGCTCCTTCTACATCCATTCTGCTGTGGGCATCTGAATCATAGCAGCTGAAAATTTTTGTGTGTGAGGACCCAGTTACATCGATGCAACAACAACTTACATTTATATAGCACCTTTAAAGCAGTGAAACACCCCAAGGAGCTTCACAGGAGCGATTATCAAACAGAATTTGACACCGAGCCACTTAGGGAGATAGTAGAACAGCTGACCAAAAATTTGGTCAAACAGCTAGGTTTTAAGGAGCATCTTAAAGGAGGAGAGAGAGGTAGAGAGTTGGAGAGCTTAGGGGAGGCAACTTCAGAGCTCAGGACCCAGGCCCCTGAAGGAACAGTCACCAATGGTGGGGGGACGGAAGTCAGGGGTGTACAAGAGGGCAAGATTGTTGGAGCGCAGAGATCTCGGAAGGTTGTAGGGCTGGAGGAGATTACAGAGATAAGGTTCTATAACACAACAGCTACTGTGTTAGCTGTGTTGTAGGACTGACACTATCTCTACAATCTGTCAAACTGCAACAACTGACACATGATAACACAACACACTTAATCTTTTCCATTACTCTTGTTGCTATCAGGGTCAAACCGCATTGCAGGGATACAGGCTCAGAGTCACCCATCTCCCCATCCCTACAAAGTGTTACCCTCTACTCTCCTATTGTCACCAATTCTTGCTGCTGGACCTCACTGTCACCAGATGGCTGAGTCCAGACTAGAGAGTGCTAGCAGACCATCGACTGCAAAAGGCGTTGCAGTCAGCCAAACTGCACCCGAGCGTTGGTGTATTGGTGCCACGGGGCTGATGTAACATAGAAACATAGAAAATAGGAGCAGGAGTAAGCCATTCGGCCCTTCGAGCCTGCTCCGCCATTCATTATGATCATGGCTGATCATCCAACTCAGTAACCTGTTCCTGCTTTCTCCCCATACCTTTTGATCCCTTTAGACTCAAGAGCTATATCCAACTCCTTCTTGAAAACATACAATGCTTTGGCCTCAACTGCTTTCTGTGGTAGTGAATTCCACAGGCTCACCACTCTCTGGGTGAAGTATTTCTCCTCATCTCACTCCTGAAAGGTTTACCCCGTATCCTTAGACTATGACCCCTGGTTCTGGACTCCCCCACCATCGGGAACATCCTTCCTGTCAAGTCCTGTTAGAATTTTATAGGTTTCTATGAGATCCCCCTCACTCTTCTGAACTCCAGCGAATATAATCCTAACCGACTCAATCTCTCCTCATACGTCAGTCCCACCATCCCAGGAATCAGTCTGGTAAACCTTTGCTGCACTTTCTCTATAGCAAAAACATCCTTCCTCAGATAAGGAGACCAAAACTGCACACAATATTCCAGTGTGGCCTCACCAAGGCCCTGTATAATTGCAGCAAGACATCCCTGCTCCTGTACACGAATCCTCTCGCTATGAAGGCCAACATACCATTTGCCTTTTTTACCGCCTGTTGCACCTGCATGCTTACCTTCAGCGACTGGTGTACGAGAACACCCAGGTCTCGTTGCAGATTCCCCTCTCTCAGTTTATAGTCGTTCAGATAATAATCTGCCTTCTTGTTTTTGCTACCAAAGTGGATAACCTCACATTTATCCACATTATACTGCATCTGCCATGCAATTGCCCACTCACCTAACTTGTTCAAATCACCCTGAAGCCTCTCTGCATCCTCCTCACAACTCACCCTCCCACCCAGTTTTGTGTCATCTGCAAATTTGGAGATATTACATTTAGTTCCTTCATCTAAATCATTAATATATATTGTGAATAGCTGGGGTCCTAGCACCGATCCCTGCGGTACCCCACTAGTCACTGCCTGCCATTCTGAAAAAGACCCATTTATTCCTACGCTTTCCTGTCCGCCAACCAATTTTCTATCCATCGCAATACATTAACCCCAATCCCATGCGCTTTAATTTTACACGCTAATCTCTTATGTGGGACTTTGTTGAAAGCCATCTGAAAGTCCAAATAAACCACATCCACTGCCACCCCCTCATCAACTCTACTAGTTACATCCTCAAAGAATTCTAGTCGATTTGTCAAGCATGATTTCCCTTTCATAAATCCATGTTGACTGTCCGATTCTATCACTGTTCTCCAAGTGCTCTGCTATAAAATCTTTGATAATGGACTCTAGAATTTTCCCCACTACTGACGTCAGGCTGACTGGTCTATAATTCCCTGTATTCTCTCTACCTCCCTTTTTAAATATTGGGGTTACATTAGCTACCCTCCAATCTGTAGGAACTGTTCCAGAGCCTATAGAATCTTGTAAGATAACCACTAATGCATCCACTATTTCTAGGGCCATTTAAGTACTCTGGAATGTAGATTGTCAGGCCCTGGAGATTTATCGGCTTTCAATCCCATCCATTTCCCCAACACCATTTCTCTACTGATCTTCTTCAGTTCCTCCCTCTCACTAAACCCTGTCCCCAAACTGTGATCACTTTGAGGGGTGAGGCTGTCCACGGAGAGGGTGGGATTGGTGAGTTTTCCCTTTGATATCCAACAACTGTCAAGATTCACTGGGCAGCAATGGACTGGTAAACCGAGCTAAGGTCAAATCATCAGAGGCCCAGGATGGATCATGGCACTTTTCTGGCATCTATGTCTCTGTACCACATGCTAATGGGTTTATGTGCGACGGAGGTGGAGAGGCGACATGATAGAGGTTTACAAAGTTATGATTGATGAAGGAAGGGCAGTGGATGTTGTCTATGTGGACTTGATTGATTGAAGGAAGGGCAGTGGATGTTGTCTATATGGACTTCAGTAAAGTCTTTGACAAGGTCCCTCATGGCAGACTGGTACAAAAGGTGAAGTCACACAGAATCAGAGGTGAGCTGGCAAGATGGATACAGAACTGGCTCTGTCATAGAAGACAGAGGGTAACAGTGGATAGGTGTTTTTCTGAATGGAGGGATGTGACTAGTGGTGTTCCGCAGGGATCAGTGCTGGGGCCTTTGCTGTTTGTAGTATATATAAATGATTTGGAGGAAAATGTAGCTGGTCTGATTAGTAAGTTTGCGGACGACACAAAGGTTGGTGGAGTTGCAGACAGTGATGAGGATTGTCAGAGGATACAGCAGGATATAGATCGGTTGGAGACTTGGGCAGAGAAATGGCAGATGGAGTTTAATCCGGACAAATGTGAGGTAATGCATTTTGGAAGATCTAATACAGGTGGGAAGTATACAGTAAATGGCAGAACCCTTCGGAGTATTGACAGGCAGAGAGATCTTGGCATACAGGTCCACAGGTCACTGAAAGTGGCAACACATGTGGATAAGGTAGTCAAGAAGGCATACGGCATGCTAGCCTTCATCAGTCAGGGCATAGAGTATAAAAATTGACAAGTCATGCTGCAGCTGTACGGAACCTTAGTTAGGCCACACTTGGAACATTGCATGCAATTCTGGTCGCCACACTACCAGAAGGACATGGAGGCTTTGGAGAGAGTACAGAAGAGGTTTACCAGGATGTTGCCTGGTCTGGAGGGCATTGGCTATGAGGAGAGGTTGGATAAACTCAGATTGTTTTCACTGGAACGACGGAGGTGGTGGGACGACATGATCGAGGTTTACAAAGTTATGAGTGGCATGGACAGAGTGGATAGTCAGAAGCTTTTTCCCAGGGTGGAAGAGTCAGTTACTAGGGGACATAGGTTTAAGGTGAGAGGGGAAAGTTTAGAGGGGATGTGCGAGGCAAGTTCTTTACACAGAGGGTGGTGAGTGCCTGGAACTTGCTGCTGGGGGAGGTGGTGGAAGCAGGTACCATAGAGACGTTTAAGAGGCATCTTGACAAATACATGAATAGGATGGGAATAGAGGAATACGGACCCCAGAAGTGCAGAAGGTTTTAGTTTAGACAGGCATCAAGATCGGCGCAGGCTTGGAGGGCCGAATGGTCTGTTCCTGTGCTGTACTGTTCTTTGTTCTTTGTTCTTTGACATTTCACAAAGGTTGTTAGGTTTGTTTTTTGTTGATGTTGATCAGTTTTGTCAGCAATTCCGCACAGTGGAATTTGCAGAAATTAGTGAGGGGGAGAGCAGCAATCGAGCTCTGATCATCCATTGGTCAAGCGGTCAGTCATCACAACCCACCTCGCTGTATGTACTATGAGCTCACGGTCACAGTGAGAACAACTTGCATTTATATAGTGCCTTTAACTTACCAAAACATCCCAAGGCTCCTGACAAGGTCAAGCCCAAATAAAAACATTTATGACATCAAAGCACAGAAGGAGCTATCAGGTCAGATGGCCAATAGCTTGGTCAAACAAGTATGTTTTTAAGGATTGCCTTAAAGGAGGGTAGGCAGGTAGAGAGATGGAGCAGTTTAGGAGATTTTAGAGAGAATTCCAGAGCTTAGAGTCTCAGTAGCTGAAGGAACTGTCACAATGGTGGAGTAATGCAAATGGGGGATACACAAAAGGCCAGAACTGGAGGAGTGCAGAGATCTCAGAGGCTTGTAGGGCTGGAACAGATTACAGAGATAGGGAGGGAAGAGGGCATGGAGGGATTTGTGAACAAGGATGAGAATTTTAAAATTGAGGCATTGTCAGACCGGGAAGCACTGTAAATGGCCATCTGCCAAGGCCTTGCAGCTAGAATGAACTTGAGTTTCTATAACATCTTTCAAAACTTTAGGATGTTCCAAAGCACTTCACATCCAATGACATACTTTTGAAGTATGGACACTGTTGTAATGTAGGAAATGCAGCAAGCAATTTGCACACAGCAAGATCCCACATACAACCAGATCATCTGTTTATAAGAATTGTGCCTCTATATAGAGCCTGTAACATAAAAAAAATGTGTCAGAATGTGTCTGCCAATTGGAGATAGATAGGGGTACAACCAATGAGCTGCCAGGGGAGGGATGAGGAGAGGTGCCCAAGCATTCCTTTGCAATAACTGGTTTTGAGAAGGACTTAAAAGGATAAAGGCAAAGGGGTTGAGGCTGGGGACTCCAGAGTGTGGGACCAAGGTGTTGCAGGCACGGCCTCCAAAGGTTGTGTGAAGGTAGAGGGTGGAATGCATGGATTTTTATCAACCTTCCAAAGAGACAGGAAGGAATGTCGGAGCATAGGGACGGGAGGAGGCCATTCAGCCCTCTGCCTGTTCAGCCAACCAATTAGATCCTGGCTGATCTGCACCTCAACAGTTTAGCTGCATTTGCTCCATATCTCTTGATACCGTTACCCAACAGAAATCTATCGATCTCAGATCTGATAGCTTCAATTCACCCAGCAATCCAACTGTTTGTTCTACACGTAGTTCATCTCATAGGGCAGACAGAGTCTGGGTGTAATATCTCACCCAAAAAAATGCAGCATCCCCAAAGTACCACATGGATTATGGCCTCAAACCTCTGGAGTGGGACTTAACCCTACAACCCTTTGAAGCAGAGGTGAGAGTGTTGCCCACGGAGTCACAGCTGACACAAGATGAGGGGTTCAAAGGACGAATTCTACCAGATGTACATCTTGCATGGAAGGCTTTGTCATTTGGCCTGTAACTTTTGTTTTACAATCAAATTGATAAATTCACACGTCAAACAGGCCTGTTCTGCATTCACAGTGCATGACCATAACCGACCGCAGTTTCACTTTATATTCATACAGACAAACTATAATAATAGCCTCGCAAGTACAGATGGAGTAGCTCGTAGAGGAAGAGTATATGTGAGTGTGAAAGGGAATACGTGGGTCTGATTCACAGACTTAGCAGCTCATTTTGGTTAAAATATCAACTATCTTGGTCCACCTCGCTGTTAAAAGGAATTCACACTTCTTCCAGCGGACAGAGATAGAAAGCCTTGCAAAGCCATCAGACCCTCTCACATCGCTCAGAAGAACCTCAAAACCCTTCTTACAAAATGAATCACTTTGAAATGCGCCAACTGCCAAACAAGCAGGAAAATGCTTTTATGATTTCAGCAAAATATCAGACAGAGGGGATCAGAACAAATGCATTTATGATTATCCTACAAGGAAACACATAGATGTTACAACATGAATAGAGTCCACTCAGCCCATCGAGTCGGTGTCAGCGTTTACCCTGCACCCGAGCAAATAGTTCTCTCAATCATATTTATGAGCACAGTTCCCATCTTCCTTCTATCCTTTATCCCTCATCTACCTATCTAATCTAATTTTGCATGTTGACATGGCTTCTCTCTCAATCACAAACCCTGCAAAGAAAGGAAAGAAAAAATTACATTTATGAAGTGCCTTTTATAACCTCAGGACATGCCAAAGTGCTTTGCAGCCAATGAAGTACTTTTGAAGTGCAGTCTCTGCTTTAATGTAGGAAATGTGGCAGCCAATTTATGTACAGCAAGATCCCAAAACAGAAATATGACAATGATCGGATAATCTGTTAAAGTAATGTCGGTTGAGAGCTAGATATTGGCCTGGACACTGGGGAGAATTCCCCAGTAAGTGAATTCCTTATCTTCATAAAACTGTGTAAAATTTCTTACAATTAATCATGTATTTATGGTCCTTCATTCTAGACCCTCAATTCTGGAGACAGTTTAATTCCATCTACCCAGTCACACCCTTTCATTGCTGGCCACAATCTGCACTGTTCTAATGAGAACATCAACAATTCTCCAAGCCTTTCTTTAGATTTGTATTTCCTAATACCAGGTAGCATCGTGGTGAGTTTGTGTTGTAGCCTTTCTAAACTCTCAATATTCTTCCTATGGTGTGGAGCCCAATACTGAATACAATATTCTAAATGAGGTCTTATTAAGGTTTTAATTAGGTCTCATTACCAGCACTTGGCTTTTACATTCATTACCTCCTGATCCGATGCAGAAGGTCCCTGGCTTTATGCTTCCACGACGTTCCCAGGCAACCCTAAACCACGTCCACACAAACTCTGGCAGATGTGGATACTCAATGCCGAAATGAAAATGTGAAAATTCTCCAGTGTGCAACTGCTCAGACCATGAAACATGTAATGACTCAATGTCTGATTCACAACTACAAAGGAGGCAGAGAGGTCAATACCCAGGGGATAAAAACAAAATACTGCGGATGCTGGAAATCTGAAATAAAAACAAGAAATGCTGGAACCACTCAGCAGGTCTGGCAGCATCTGTGGAAAGAGAAGCAGAGTTAACGTTTCGGGTCAGTGTCCCTTCATCGGAACTGCTGAGTGGTTCCAGCATTTCTTGTTTTTATTTCAATACCCAGGGGACATAGATTTAAAGCAATTGATAGAAGGATTTGAGGGGAATTGAGGGGAAATTTGGAAATTGCTGCCTGAAAGGGTGGACGAAACAGAAATCCTCATCGTATTTAAAAAAACAATTGGATATGTACTCGAAGTGCTGTAAACAGGACTACAGATGAGGACCTGCAAAGTGTGATTAAACTCGGTTGGTCTTTTTTTGGGCCGGCACAGACATGATGGGCTGGATTTTATTATCCCACCACCGAGAGGAGCAGCGGGTGTGCAAAATGGCGGCAGTCCTGCCTGTGAGGTTAGCAGCTGTGCAGTCGCGATTGCGCAGTGCGCGGCCATTGAGAATAATGACGGCAGCCGTCCTCCCAATCATGTGGAGGGGGTGGCATTGGTGCCGCCGTTAATGCCGTCTCCTGATGTTGGATTGCAGAGTTCCCCTCTTCCCCCCAACAGTATCCACTTGCAGAGTTCCCCCTTCCCCCCACAGTATCCACTTGCAGAGTTCCCCCTTCCTCCCCAACAGTATCCACTTGCAGAGTTCCCCCTTCCCCCCAACAGTATTCACTTGCAGAGTTCCCCCTTCCTCCCCAACAGTATCCACTTGCAGAGTTCCCCCTTCCCCCCAACAGTATCCACTTGCAGAGTCCCTCCCTTCCCCCCAACAGTATCCACTTGCAGAGTCCCCCTTCCCCCCAACAGTATCCACTTGCAGAGTCCCCCTTCCCCCCCCCCACAGTATCCACTTGCAGAGTTCCCCCTTCCCCCCAACAGTATCCACTTGCAGAGTCCCCCTTCCCCCCAACAGTATCCACTTGCAGAGTTCCCCCTTCCCCCCAACAGTATCCACTTGCAGAGTCCCCCTTCACCCAACAGTATCCACTTGCAGAGTTCCCCCTTCCCCCCAACAGTATCCACTTGCAGAGTTCCCCCTTCCCCCCAACAGTATCCACTTGCAGAGTTCCCCCTTCCCCCCAACAGTATCCACTTACAGAGTTCCCCCTTCCCCCCAACAGTATCCACTTGCAGAGTTCCCCTTCCCCCCAACAGTATCCACTTGCAGAGTTCCCCTTCCCCCCCAACAGTATCCATTTGCAGAGTTCCCCCTTCCCCCCAACAGTATCCACTTGCAGAGTTCCCCCTTCCCCCCAATAGTATCCACTTGCAGACTTCCCCCTTCCCCCCAACAGTATCCACTTGCAGAGTTCCCCCTTCCTCCCCAACAGTATCCACTTGCAGAGTTCCCCTTCCCCCCCAACAGTATCCACTTGCAGAGTTCCCCCTTCCCCCCAACAGTATCCACTTGCAGAGTTCCCCTTCCCCCCAACAGTATCCACTTGCAGAGTTCCCCTTCCCCCCCCCAACAGTATCCACTTGCAGAGTTCCCCCTTCCCCCCAATAGTATCCACTTGCAGAGTTCCCCCTTCCCTTAACTGGCATTAAGGCATCGGTTTCTGTGGCGGACAATTCTGCGTCAATTCTCCGGCCACCCCTGCCAAAAATCCCGCCTTCTAACGGAGCATAAAATCCTGACCGATGGGCCGAATGGCCTCCTTCTGTGCCGTCAATCACAGCAATACACTCTGGCATTCCTGACTCTATCTGGCTTAATGACCTGAATGCAAAATTATAGTTGTTGCTCCATATCTACATCAAACAGGAGAGAGAGAGAGAGAGAGAGAGAGAGAGCAACTCCATCGGATCATTTTTGCAGTCTTGTCAATCTGAGGTGCTGTTTTAAAGCCCTGTGAACCTGTGTTCCCAAATCCCTCACTCTTCCACAGCACTAACCCTACTTCTATTCACAGTATCATTACTGCTGTTACTTTTTTTTTAAACCAATATAAAACACGTGATATTGAATTCCATTTGCCACTCTTTCCACCCATCCCCCCCATCTTAGCAATATCCTTTTGTCCCTTCCTTTGGTTTTCTAAAGAACTAACTCTACTTCCTACTTTGATATCATCTGCAAATTTCTGTCACCATTCCCTCTAGCTCTAAACCAAATCATCGATATACACAGCAGATAAAAGTGGCCCCAGAACTGAACCCTGTGGGACATCACTGCACACTTCTGCCCTTAAATCCTACATTCTGTTTTCTCTATTATAACCAATTTCTATTCCAGTTTGCTCTCCTCCTGCTAATTCCACAAACTTTTCTAGTGAATCTCAACTGTCAAAAACTTTTCTGAAGTCTACAGATACTACATCATTGTATTTTCCCTCACCAATATATCTGTTACCTCCTCAAAGGATTCTCTGAGGATTGTCGAGTATGATTGGCTCTTTTGAAATCCTTGCTCGCTACATATAATTATCTTCTCGTTATCTAGATACGTGGCAAATGCATTCTTAGTTAAAAACCCGACCGCACATGTTATTTCCATCTCGTAACAGAACCCGTTTCCTCTGTTGCATGAGCTCATCTACTGTTGAAACCCTTATCCGTGGCTTGACTACCTCCAGGCTTGACTATTCCAATGCTGTACAGGCCAGCATCCCAACTTGCACACTCTGTAAAATTGAGCCCATCCAAAGCTCTACCCTTCACATCCAAACTCACACCAAGCCCCATTCACCCATCATTGCTGTGCTCACTGACCTACACTGGCTCGCGGACTGGCGAAGCCGCTAATTTAAAATTCTCACCCTTGTGTTTACATTTCCCCATAGCCTTGCCTCTCCCTATCTCTGTAACCTCTTCCAGCCCTGCAACTCGGCGAGATCTCGCACTTCTCCAATTATGTCCTTTTCCACATCCCCGATTTTCATCGCTCAACCATTTGCGGCCAAGCCTTTTCTCTTCCCCTTTAATTCGCCCCTTAAAACCCATCAATTTGTCCAAACTTTTGGTCACCTCTCCTCATATCTCCTTGCATGGCTCGGTGTCAATTTTTGTCTGATTATACTCTGCTGAAGCATTTAGGGAAGTTTTACAGTTATTAAATATGCTATATGAATGAAAGTTGTTGTAGTCAGTAAACTAACTGATCTGTAATTACCCAGATGTGTTCTGCCTCCCAGTTTAAAAATGGGTGCTAAACTATCCACTCCCCTGTTGATTGAATGCATGTACACACACTGACCACAACACACTTATTTTGTGGGAATGGAGGTTGGTGGGGGGAAGGATGATGAAAGTTTGGCCATAGACTTGGTGATTCAATTGGATCAATAGAAAGCCAGGAGTGCTACCCCCGTAAGGAAAGATCTTGTAAGGTTGCTTTACTGTGTTAGGTACTGATGTTACCCTTGGTTCTGTGGTAGAACTCTTGCTTTTAAGCTAGAAGCTTGTGGGTCCAAATCTCACTCCATGAGACTTGAGTGCATAATTGAGATTGACCGTCCCAGTGCAGTACTGAGGGAGCTGCCATCTTTTAGATAAGACATTAAACCACGGCCCTGTCAAATGGACATAACACTTCTCAAGGCACAATCTCAAATACGACCAAGAGCAGTTCTCCCTGGTGTCCTTGTCAATATTTATCCATAAACATCACAAAAAAAAAATTCATCTCATTGCTGGTCATTTATCAGATTGCTGTTTGTGGGACCTTGCTGTGCGCAAATTGCCTGCCATGTGTCGGCAAGGTGGGCACTGAGGGCCATCAGTACATAAGTCGAGAGGAGTAGCAAAGGCAAAGATGCTAAGGTGACTTTGTCTCTGCAAGGACAGCACTCTGTCGGCCTACTGATCACCTGGCATGGATCTCATACACCCTGTCTTTGTGGATCCCCCATAGGTGATGCAGTGCCTCCAATGGAGGGAGGACCAGGAGGCAAGAGACAGTCTCATACTTCACCGCTTTAAACCACCATGATGACCTCTCAGAGCGGAAGCAATAAAAACTTACCGAAAAGTCTTCAGTCTGTTTGCCTGGTGCCCAGCTTAACCATGCACTCTGGTGTACCAGAGACACTTACCAAAGGAGGGCTGTGCCTACATCTCCCAATTATGGCATGAAGGGATAAGCATTTTCCACAATGAATGTTAACTTCAAAAGCGAAAAGCATTATAACAGAAACAAATGGCAAATTTCATGAAACGCCAAGTGTCTCTAGCTGGTTTTCATTATACGTTTCCGAATGCTTCTATGGGGTGCAACCCCTGCATCAGCAGCTGGGCTGGATGCAGGCTGCTGATCAGGCTGCCCCTTGGCCTGGGATAACTTTGGTGGGCTCCCTCTGGCTGCCTGAGACCTGGAGGGCCCTGGCTGCCTGTGGGTTTCCTGCACAGGTGCAGACTTTCCTCAGGCATTGTGGCTACTGGAGCTGGGCTCACTGGCCGAGAGGCTGAGGAGCCGCATTCCACACCTGGAGTGCCCTGAGGGGAGCTCCCAGTTGTGGAGGTCAGCCTCTCCTCCCTTTCAAGGCTCACTTGAACCTCCCTGCTCATCAGAGAAAGACGAGGAGCTAACAAAGACTCCAGGTGCCTCATCCTTCTCTCACCTTTTCAGTGCTGCGTTTAGCTTGTGGCCAAGGCGATGGTGTACAGGTCTGCACACATCTGTGGGCTTTGTCTCTCCATGAGGATTGCCAACCTTTCGATGGAGGAAGCCATGCATTCCCATGCATGAGACATGGCAGAACTCATATCATGGATGGACTCCACCATCATGCGCCCATGGTTACGCATGACGTCCGGCATTTCCCTCAGATGTTGCCTTACCTCTCTCTACAACTCCTGCATGACTTGCGCTGTCGACACCAGAGGCTCGTCATCCTGCAGGGGCTCAGCGTGTGCCTGGCCACCCTCAGTCTCTTGGTCGTCTCAGCCTAAGCTAGCTGCTCAGGCATGTGTACAGTGCTCTCACCAGCTTGTGACCTTGATTCTAAAGCTGAGAACAAAGCCACTGAACTGCAAGTATCGGCACTGGTGGAAGGTGCAGGAGAGTCATGGGACACTGCATCCCCTGAGTGCTCGTCCTCAGAGGTTGACTGCTGTACCCCTTTGGACTGAGTCTCCTGCGAACACTGACCTGCATGAAAGAACACAAACATGTGTGTGTTGGACATTGCAGATCTTGTCATGATATCCATACATTACGTGGATCTCCAGAAGTGTGTTAGATGTCCATGAAAGACAATCCAGATTCTCTTGCATGGAGCCTCGAGTCTCACCATTCACTATTGAGCAGCAGTTCTGGGTCCCCGCTAAGCCCAATGCTTTATTCTGAGCTGCTGAGAGAGACCATATGTCGGAAATTCCACCACCAGTCTGCGAGGTCTCCCTGTTGTTATGGGCCTGAAAGTGGAAAGAGGGAGATAGTCATACTTCACAGGAAGAGCTACAAGACAGGTGTGCTCGCGGCAGCCCCTCATCCACTGCAGGGTTTTCCTATGTGGCTCATTCCCACATCGACTCTCAGGGGAGGTGGGAGTGATCTGTCCAAGAAGGTGCCTGTGGCCGAGATGCCACATTGTATCTGGTAGAAAGTGTTAATGCCTATCACTCTTTGCCAGTGCCTTTGTGGTGCCTTGTTCCCGTGAATCCCACGCAGCCACATACAATACCCAAAAAGGAGATTGGTATGGAGCACTCACCTTGTCAGATGGAAGTGGAAGGAGGTCATTCACTATGTTCCTGTACTGGACTCATGTTCAGGGGTGGGGTGACCCCATGGCTGCTGATCCCCTGTGTGATCTCCATCCAGGCTTGCTTGGTCAGGTGGGAGGACCTCTTCCTGTCATCCCTGGGGAAATGGATGTCCCGCATTTCCCTTGCACCCTGGAGGAGAATCATGAGGGAGGCATCGCTAAACTGTGGGGCCACCTGGTATCTTGCCTGAGCCATACTCTGGTTTCCTTGTCAGGGGGTTGGAAGGTCCAGGAGTCATTCAGCACCAGACTCAACAGCAAACAGCAAATGACTCTAAGGCAGCAATGAAACCAGGGCTGGCAGGGCTTTAAATATGGCATCAGCACGTGCTCTGGAGTCATCTGCGGTGGCTCGAATCCTGCCCCCATCACGTAATTGGCCAGGCCCCGCGCTTCCATTATTATAATTGGCTGCCCGCCACGTGATTGCGGTGGGCCGGCCGCACACGTGACGATTGGCAACAGCACCCACTTCCGGGTCTGCCTCCAGAACCCGAGACGGGGCCACTAAATCCAGCCCAGTAGTTGCACTTCAAAAAAAAAACCCCAACTTAGTTGTCTGTAAGATGTGTTGGGACTTCCAGAGGCAGTGTAAGATGTTATATAAAGTCATGTTCCTATCTTTTACTGGGAAGGCTTTATATTGTGGCCATGTTCTGGCCTCCCTAGGAGTTGCCCAATTCATGTAAGCTTTGAAGAAATGGCTTTAAGCTGCCTGGTATCTCTTCACCCTCTAATTGGCAATTTGTCCCATGGAAATTTTACTCGGATATTAGAACTTTATCATGGGGAGGGGTATTGCATCTCCTTGAAGCACAGACATGGTGGGCCGAATGGCCTCCCTGTGTAGCGTAAATATTTCCATGTTTCTATGTCTCTACATGTAGATGGATTTCTCCCATGACCCATCTCTTTTTGATCCTAATTCTTGCAGTGGAAGTGGAATGTTCTGGAATTTGTTTTTGGATCTTTTCATGAGGGGTGTATCCATCCATCGCCTCTCCACGTATTTCATTGAAGCACAAAATTCTTAAGGGGCTTAACAGGGTAAATGCTGAGAGGCTGTTTCCCCCGGCTGGCATGTCTCGAACAAGGGGTCATAGTCCCAGGATAAAGGGTTGGCTATTTAGGACAGAGATGAGAGAATTGTTTTCAATCAGAGCGTTGTGAATCTTTGGAATTCTATACCCCAGAGGGTTTTGGATGTTCAGTCATTGAGTATATTCAAGACTGAAGGGAACCAGTGGATATAGGGATCAGATGGGAAATTGCAGTTGAGAGACAATCAGCCATGATCTTATTGGATGGCAGAGCAGGCTCGAAGGGCCATATGGCCTACTCCTGCTACTATTTATGATGTTCTGTTCACAACAACATCATCTCATAGAATTACATTGAATATACAGTGCAGACATCAAAGATCCTGCTCTTGGCTGTCTTCCTTCAGCATAACATGGAGAAGAGAAAGTGAAACCTGTTTAGGATGAAATGGGTCCATGAGAACTAATGAGAAAATTAATCCCGTTCTCAACGGGAATCCAGAATAAGAAAGCTGCTCATAATTTGACAATAACGTGGCTCGTGCAGGATATGGAGAAAAGCCACATTGGTACAAAAGTGGTATTTCTGATTAGGGAAAGAGGAACAGTGTTGGGACAGTGTCGAGGAAGCTTTACTCTGTATCTAACCCGTTTTTTTCGAGTCGGCAATTTCACTGAGAGCACTGGAAATAAAATTCACATTGTGCATCCAGGTGCTTTTCTGAACTTGCAGTTAAGGTTTCCAATGAGCACAATGCAGAGGGAGCTTTACTCTGTATCTAACCTGTGCTGTACCTGTCCTGGGAGTGTTTGATGGGACAGTGTAGAGGGAGCTTTACTCTGTATCTAACCCCATGCTGTACCTGCCCTGGGAGTGTTTGATGGGACAGTGTAGAGGGAGCTTTACTCTGTATCTAACCCATGCTGTACCTGTCCTGGGAGTGTTTGATGCTGACACTGGTTGTCTGACATGGAAAGTGTTGCATCCACTGCCACTAACATCCTCACACTGATAAATTACACATAAATAATTAAAATGATAATAGCTTCTCCAAGAGAAGGAAATCATTAAGGTGGGTTCCAATATGTGATTAAAACACGATAAATTAAGCAGGATTGTGCGCTTGCTGAAAGAGAGAACTAAAATATATCACATGAAAGAGTCACCAGGTCCCTTACATTTATTGCAATCTCAGTTTGAAGCAAAGGAGCAATATTTATGTTTCAACAAATGACACCAAAACAACTTATCTGGTCACTGAACGCATTGCTGTTTGTGGGTGTTTCTCTGCACGATTTGCAGGACATGTTTCCCTACATTAGTACCTACACTTCAAAACTGTTTCATTGGCTGTAAAGCACTTTGGGATGTCCTGAAGATAGGAATAGGTGCTTTATAAATGCAGGTTCTTCTTCTCTGCACATGGAATCTCTGTACATATTTGTAAAGAGTCCCCAGGAAGCTGACAATATTTAAAGGAGGTCCCTGGGAGGGTATCTGTGTTTACAGGGGGTTTCTGGGAGTGTGTCTGTATTTACAGGGGGTCCTTGGGAGAGTGTCTGTATATACAGGGGGGTTTCTGGGAGTGTGTCTGTATTTACAGGGGGTTTCTGGGAGTGTGTCTGCATTTCCAGGTGATCTCTGGGAGTGTGTATTTACAGGGGGTCTCTGGGAGTGCATTTGTATTTACAGGGGTCTCTGCAAGTGTGTCTGTATTTACAGGTGATCTGTAGGAGTCTGTCTGTATTTACAGGGGGTCGCTGGGAATGTGTCTGTATTTACGGTGGTCTCTGGAAGTGCGTCTGTATTTACGGTGGTCTCTGGAAGTGCGTCTATATTTACAAGGGTCTCTGGGAGTGTGACTGTATTTTAATGGATTTCAGAGTGTGTCTGTATTACAGCAGTTCCCTGGTCGTGTGTCAAGGTTTACTAGGAGCCATCATGCGACGGTTGAATATAGTGCAATAATGCAGGCTGTATGGTGACATAAGGACGGTGAAATGGTGGTTAAATGTTGGATAGCGATGACTCAGCTCTCACTGCCCGTCAGTACTGCTATTTAGGGAGTGATTCTGAGAATAAATGGGCTTGGGTTAAGATTGCATCATTGTAGATACAATCACATCCAAAAATTGTCTGTCCTGATGCAGCATTTACGAATGTTGTTGAATCGATCCTGAGATACAAAGTTTGTCTTCCCTTCTATCTCCTCCCTTCTTGTCCGAAGGTGCTGCCTCACACTATGGCACAGTACCAAGAGTGCCGGAGGCTTCAAATTTTGTGCCTGAGCCTACAGAGTGAATATTAGGTGGCTATTCAATTCTGGTAGGCATCACACACCAGCCTGTTCCTGTACTCACTTGGTGATCATAATCATACAGTCTTTCTAGAAGATGGTCACTCTGTAAGTGGCTCAGTATCAAATTTAGTCTGATTATACTCTGCGAGGCACCTTGGGATGTCTTCCTGCAATAAAGGCACTATATAACTGCAATAAAAGCAAAAGGTCAATCACCTACGCTCCAGGACATCACTGCAGGAGTTCCTCAGGGTAGTGTCCTAGGCCCAACCAACTTCAGCCGCTTGATCAATGACCTTCCTTCAATCATAAGGTCAGAAGTGGAGATGTTCGCTGATGATTGCACAATGTTCAGCACCATTCGTGACTCCTCAAATGCTGAAGCAGTCCGTGCAGGAATGCAGCAAGACCTGGACAATATCCAGGCTTGGGCTGATAAGTGGCAAGTAACATTCGCCCCACACAAGTGCCAGGCAATGACCATCTCCAACAAGAGAGAATTTAACCATCTCCCCTTGACATTCAATGGCATTACCATCGCTGAATTCCCCCACTATCAACATTCTAGGGGCTACCATTGACCAGAAACTGAACTGGAGTAGCCATATAAATACCATGGCTACAAGAGCAGGTCAGAGAATAAGAATCCTGCGGTGAGTAACTCACCTCCTGACTCCCCAAAGCCTGTCCACCATCTACAAGGACAAATCAGGAGTGCGATAGAATACTCTCCACTTGCCTGGATGCGTGCAGCTCCAGCAACACTCAAGAAGCTCGACACCATCCAGGACAAAGCAGCCCACTTGATTGGCACCCCATTAACAAACATTCACTCCCTCCACCACTGACGCACAGTGGCAGCAGTGTGTACCATCTACAAGATGCACTGCAGCAAGTCACCAAGGCTCCTTAGACAGCACCTTCCAAACACGTGACCTCTACCAACTAGAAGGACAAGGGCAGCAAATACATGGGAAGACCACCACCTGCAAGTTCCCCTCCAAGTCACACACCATCCTGACTTGGAACTATATCGCCGTTCCTTCACTGTCGCTGGGTCAAAATCCTGGAACTCCCTTCCTAACAGCACTGTGGGTATACCTACCCCAAATGGACTGCAGCGGTTCAAGAAGGCAGCTAACCACCACCTCCTCAAGGGCAATTAGGGATGGGCAATAAATGCTAGCCTAGCCAGCGTTGCCCACATCCCATGAATGAATAAAAAAAAATTTTTCAGATGCTGGAAATCTGAAATAAAAACAGAAAGTGCTGGAAATTCTCAGCAGGTCTGGCAGCATCTGTGGAGAGAGAAGCAGAGTTAACGTTTCAGGTCTGTGACCTTTCATCAGAACTGGCAAAGGTTAGAAATGTAATAGGTTTAAGCAAGTGAAGCTGGGGTGGGGGGAAAGAGAACAAAATGGAAGGTGTGTGATAGGCAAAGGGCAGGAGAGATTAACTGACAAGGAGGTCATGGGGCAAAGGCAAAGAGAGTGTGCTAATGGTGTGCTGAAAGACAAAGCATTAGTGCAGAGTTAGAACATAGAACATAGAACAGTACAGCACAGTACAGGCCCTTCGGCCCACGATGTTATGCCGAACATTTAACCTACTCTAAGATCAAACTAACTACCTACCCTTCATTCTACTATCATCCATGTACCTATCCAAGAGTCGCTTAAATGCCCCTAATGTATCTGCTTCTACTACCACCGCTGGCAGCGCATTCCACGCACCCACCACTCTCTGTGTAAAGAACCAACCTCTGACATCTCCCCGAAACCTTCCTCCAATCACCCTAAAATTATGCCCCCTGGTGATAGCCCTTTCCACCCTGGGAAAAAGTCTCTGGCTATCCACTCTATCTATGCCTCTGATCATCTTGTACCCCTCTATCAAGTCACCTCTCATCCTTCTTCGCTCCAATGAGAAAAGCCCTAGCTCCCTCAATCTTTCTTCGTAGGACATGCCCTCCAGTCCAGGCAGCATCCTGGTAAATCTCCTCTGCACCCTCTCTAAAGCTTCCACATCCTTCCTATAGTGAGGTGACCAGAACTGAACAGAATATTCCAAGTGTGGTCGAACCAGGGCCTTATAGAGCTGCAGCATAACCTCGCGGCTCTTAAACTCAATCCCCCTGTTAATGAAAGCCAACACACCATACGCCTTCTTAACAACCCTATCAACTTGGGTGGCAACTTTGAGCGATCTATGGACATGGACCCCAAGATCCCTCTGTTCCTCCACACTACCAAGAATCCTGTATTTAAGCCTGTATTCCGCATTCAAATTCGACCTTCCAAAATGAATCACTTCACATTTTTACAGGTTGAACTCCATCTGCCACTTCTCAGCCCAGCACTGCATCCTGTCAATGTCCCGTTGCAACCTACAACAGCCTTCCACACTATCCACAACTCCAGCAACCTTCGTGTCATCAGCAAACTTGCTAACCCAGCCTTCCACTTCCTCATCCAAGTCATTTATAAAAATCACAAAGAGCAGAGGTCCCAGAACAGATCCTTGTGGAACACCACTGGTCACCGAGCTCAATGCTAAATACTTTCCATCTACTACCACCCTCTGACTTCTATGGGCCAGCCAATTTTGTATCCAGACAGCCAACTTTCCCTGAATCCCATGCCTCCTTACTTTCTGAATGAGCCTACCAAACAAACAGCCCTAGCCAAAAGCACAAATATGAAAAACCCAGTTTAAGGCAGGCACATGGTTAAAAAAAATGATAAAACAAAATAAAATAAAATAATAATAAAATAGGGCCCAGTCATGCTCTGAAATTATTGAACTCAATGTTCAGTCCGGCAGGCTGTAGTGTGCCTAATCGGTAAACGAGATGCTGTTCCTCGAGCTTGCGTTGATGTTCACAGGAATACTGCAGCAATCCAAGGACAGACACATCCTATGTAACTGCAAATTGTTGTTGTTATTGTCACTGAGGTAGAAACCAGAAGCAGGAACCTACCCAGACTCTTTAGTTTTAGAGATACAGTACTGAAACAGGCCCTTCGGCCCACCAAGTCTGTGCCGACCATCGACCACCCATTTTTATACTGATCCTACATTAATCCCATATTCCTACCACATCCCCACCTGTCCCTATATTTCCCTACCACCTACCTATACTAGGGGCAATTTTATAATGGCCAATTAACCTATCAACCTGCAAGTCTTTGGCATGTGGGAGGAAACCGGAGCACCCAGAGAAAACCCACACAGACACAGGGAGAACTTGCAAACTCCACACAGGCAGTACCCAGAATTGAACCCGGGTCGCTGGAGCTGTGAGGCTGCGGTGCTAACCACTGCGCCACAGTGCTGCCCTTAGAAGTTTAAAGGACAGAGGAAGCCATTCGGCCTATTGCATCTTTTATGGCTATTTGTGGGAGCTGGCTATGCGCAAATTGGCTGTAAAGTGCTTTGTAATATCCTGAGGATGTGAAAGCCTCCACAGAAATGCAAGTTCTTTCTTTATTCATCTCAAGTTATAGATACGAACATGTCCTAGGTGCTCTGATTTAAGATTCAGCAGCTGTGACGCAGAAGCACTAAAAGCCTTTCTGAACTGCCATGAAATTAGAACAGGACAAGCCAATAATTCAGAAATAGAAGCACAAAGAGGTTGGTTGGTCTCATGATTTGAGAGCAACAGTTTGGACACTACTTCTGGTTAATCTGGAGATTGTAAGGTACTTCGTGTCACTGTAGTGTTTGAGAATGGAAGCAGGACAAAAAAAGGTCATTTCGACATTTAAGCTGCCCCTCCCCAGCATCTCGTCCTGGTAATGGCATCTTTAGGGTCTTCAGAACTGAAGAAGGGTCACTGACCTAAACGTTAACTCTGCTTCTCTCTCCACAGATGCTGCCAGACCTGCTGAGTATTTCCAGCATTTCCTGTTTTTACTCCTTGATCTTGTACTCTATGAATAAAGCCCAGGATACTGTATGCTTTATTAACCACTCTCTCAACCTGTCCTGCCACCTTCAATGACTTATGCACATGTACACCCAGGTCCCTCTGCTCCTGCACCCCTTCAGAGTTATACCCTTTATTTTATATTCTCTCTACACCTTCTTCCTACCAAGATAAATCACTTCACACTTTTTTGCATTGAACTTCATCTGCCACTTATCTGCCCATTCCACCAACTTGTCTTTGTCCTTTTGAAGTTCTATACTGTCCTCCTCACAGCTCACAATATTTCCAAGTTGCTTATCACCTGCAAATTTTGAAATAGTGCCCTGTACACCAAGGTCTAGGTCATTAATATCAGGAAGAGCAAGGGTCCCAACACTGACCCCTGGGGAATTCCACTACAGTTTGCCCATCGCCGAAGTTAAACTGACCGGTCTGTAGTTACTGGGCTTATTTTTACACCCTTTTTTGAACATTTGCAATTCTCCAGTCCTCTGGCACTGCCCCTAAGCTTAAGGAAGACTGGAAAATTATAGCCAGTGCCTCCTCAGTTTCCACTCTCACTTCCCTCAGTATCCTTGGATGCATATCATTCAGTCCTGGTGCCTTATCAACTTTAAGTACAGATAGCCTATCCAATACCTCCTCCACATCAATTTTAAATCCTTCTAGTGTATTAATTACCTCTTCTTTCACCATGACCTGGATAGCATCTTCTTCCTTGGTAAAGACAGACGCAAAGTATTCATTTAATACCTCAGCTATGCCTCCTGCCTCCATGTCTGAATCTCCTTTTTCATCCCTATTCAACCCCACTCCTCCTTTTACCACCCTTTTGCTATTTACGTGTCTATAGAAAACTTTTGGATTCCCTTTTATGTTAGCTGCCAGTCTCTTTTCATACTTTCTCTTTGCTTCTCTTATTTGCTTTTTCACATCCCCTCTGAACCTTCTATATTCAGCCTGGTTCTCTGCTGTATTATCTACCTGACATCTGTCATAAGCACATTTCTTCTTCTTTATCTTAATCTCTTTCGCTTTTATCATCCAGGGAGTTCTGGATTTGTTTTACCCTATTTATCCCTTTCGTGAAAATATACCTTGACTGTGCCTGAACTATCTCTTCTTTGAAGGTAAGCCCATTGATCAGGCACTGTTTTTCCTGCCAATCTTTGATTCCAATTTATCTGGTCTAGATCCATTCTTACCTCATTGATGTTTGTGTTCTCCCAGTTAATTATTCTTACTCTGGATTGTTTTTTGTCCTTTTCCATAGCCAACCTAAACTTTATGATACAATGATCACTGCCCTCTAAATATTCTCCTACGGACACTTGATCCACTTGGCCCACCTCATTCCCAAGAATCAGGTCTAGCAGTGCCTCCTTTTTTGTTGGACTGGAAACATACTGCAGTAGAAAATTTTCCTGAACACACTCTAGGAACTCTTGCCCCTCATTACAGTACTATTATCCCAGTCTATATTCAGATAATTAAAGTCTCCCATTATAACTACTGTATAATGCTTGCACCTCTCTGCAATTTCCTTGCAAATTTGTTCCTCTACATCTTTTCTGCCAGTTGGTGGCCTTTCGAATACACCGAGCTATGTAATTATACCTTTTTTTGTTCCTCAGCTCTAGTCAAATAGATTCTGTCCTTGACCGCTCTGGGATATGCTCTCTCTCCAGCACTGCAATGTTCTCCTTAATTAATACTGCCACCCATCCCCCTTTCTTCCCTTCCTATCTTTCCTGAACACCTTGTATCCAGGAATATTTAATACCCAGTCATGTCCTTCTTTGAGACAGGTCTCTGTCATAGCCACAACTTCATATTTCCACATAGCAATCTGCACCTGTAACTTACCCAATCTTATTTCCCACTCTTTGTGCATTCACAAACATGCATAGTAACCCTGATTCAGACTTTATTACTATCTCCCTTACTGTAACCTCACCCAATAGATTATTATTCCCTTACTAGAGTGCTATCGATCTCCCAGTATTCTGGCAAAATCTAGGCTGACACTCACAGGGAAATATATAGCAGGCAAAGGTCTTCCTTTCATTAAAAATTATTTTTGAATGCGTTATAAAGAAAATGGAGGTCTTGGCGAGACTGAATTCTCACTGAGTCATTCTGTCTTTCTACAGGGATTTCATCATTGCTATTAACCAGAGCCAATTGGCTGTATTCTTCATGTCTGATTACATCATTCACTGTCTGCAAAGTGGAACACAAGGTTAAAGCTTAAAGACAGATTGAGTAAAATTTTTAGGTGTTTTATTTTATTCTCTCCTTCCCTTTCTCCATTTCTCAATGTTGGACACCATCTCCAGCTAAGGGCAAGAATGTCCATTCCTGGTCTTGGCTGAATGAAAGATTTCAATCATTGTGACAGAGGTAATTTTTCAGCATTGAATCCTGGTTTGTGCTGAAAAAGTTAGAAAGATGCTGCACCAGTCATTTATAATTGTACTTTCAAGCTACCAATTGCCTGACTTTTGGCCCTCCATTTGCCACAATATTTTTGCAGCTGTCGAGCTTCTCACCCACTCCCTCTCCTCAACTTTTAATGCCCTTGTTCTCAGTTAAACACTTTTTTTATCCATTCATGGGATGTGGGCATCACTGGCCAGGCCAGCATTTATTACCTATCCCTAATTGCCCTTGAGAAGGTGGTGGTGAGCTGCCTTCTTGAACCACTGCAGTCCATGTGAGGTAGGTACACCCACAGTGCTGTTAGGAAGGGAGTTCGAGGATTTTGACCCAGCAACAATGAAGGAACGGCGATATAATTCCAAGTCAGGATGGTGTGTGGCTTAGAGGGGAACTTGCAGGTGGTGGTGTTCCCATGCATCTGATGCCCTTGTCCTTCTAGGTGGTAGAGGTCGTGGGTTTGGAAGGTGCTGTCTAAGGAGCCTTGGTGCGTTGCTGCAGTGCATCTTATAGATGGTACACACTGCTGCCACTGTGCATCGGTGGTGGAGGAAATGAATGTTTGTAGATGGGGTGCCAATCAAGCGGGTTGCAATGTCGTGGATGGTGTTGAGCTTCTTGAGTGTTGCTGGAGCTGCACCCATCCAGGCAAGTGGAGAGTATTCCATCACACTCCTGACTTGTGTCTTGTAGATGGTGGACAGGCTTTGGGGAGTCAGGAGGTGAGTTACTCGCCGTAGGATTCTTAGCCTCTGACCTGCTCTTGGAACCATGGTATTTATATGGCTCCGATGAAGGGTCACTGACCCGAAACGTTAACTCTGCTTCTCTTTCCACAGATGCTGCCAGACCTGCTGAGTGGTTCCAGCATTTCTTGTTTTTATTTATATGGCTACTCCAGTTCAGTTTCTGGTCAATGGTAGCCCCTAGGATGTTGATAGTGGGGGATTCAGCGATGGTAATGCCAAGGGGAGATGGCTAGATTCTCTCTTGTTGGAGATGGTCATTGCCTGGCACTTGTGTGGCGTGAATGTTACTTGCCACTTATCAGCCCAAGCCTGGATATTGTCCAGGTCCTGCTGCATTTCTACACGGACTGCTTCAGTATCTGAGGAGTTGCAAATGGTGCTGAACATTGTGCAATCATCAGCGAACATCCCCACTTCTGACCTTATGATTGAAGGAAGGTCATTGATGAAGCAGCTGAAGTTGGTTGGGCCTAGGACACTACCCTGAGGAACTCCTGCTGTGATGTCCTGGAGCTGAGATGATTGACCTCCAACAACCACAACTATCTTCCTTTGCGCTAGGTATGACTCCAGCCAATGGAGAGTCTTCCCCCTGTTTCCCATTGACTCAAGTTTTGCTAAGGCTCCTTGATGCCATACTCAGTCAAATGCTGCCTTGATGTCAAGGGCTGTCACTCTCACCTAACCTCTTGAGTTCAATTCTTTTGTCCATGTTTAAACCAGGGCTGTAATGAGGTCAGGAGCTGAATGGCCCTGTCGGAACCCAAACTGAGTGTCAACGAGCAGGTTATTGCTAATCAAGTGCTGCTTGATAACACTGTCGACGACACCTTCCATCACTTTACTGATGATAGAGAGTAGACTGAAGGGGCAGTAATGGGCTGGGTTGGACTTGTCCTGCTTTCTGTGTACAGGACATACCTGGGCAATTTTCCACATTGCCGGGTAGATGCCAGTGTTGTAACTGTATTGGAATAGCTTGGTTAAGGGCGAGGCATTTTTGGAGCACAGGTCTTTAGTACTATTGCCGGAATGTTGTCAGGGCCCATAGCCTTTGCAGTATCCAGTGCCTTCAGCCGTTTCTTGATATCACGTGGAGTGAATCAAATTAGCTAAAGACTGGCATCTGTGATGCTGGGGACTTCAGGAGGAGGCCGAGATGGATCATCAACTCGGCACTTCTTGAAGATTGTTACACTTGTTGCACTTCCTCTCTCCTGCACCCATGTCATTTCTGATACAGTCCCATCTTCATTCCCTTAAGACTAACATTAAATACTTTGAGTGTACAACACGGAAAATGGCCATTCGGCTCAACCGGTCCATTCCAATGTTGATGCTCCACACGAGCATCCTCCCCTTCCTCTTCATCTCACCCTATCACCCTTCTATTCCTTTCTTCCTCATGTGTTTATCCAGCTTCCCCTTAAATGCATTTATACTATTCACCTAAACCACTCACTGTTGTAGTGAGTTCCACATTCTCACCACTCTCTGGGTAAAAATGTTTCTCCTGAATTCCCTATTTGATTTATTAGTGACTATCTTATATTTATGGCCCCTAGTTTTGGTCTCCCCCACAAATGGAAACATCTTCTCTACATCTACCCTATCGAACCCGTTCATTATCTGAAAGACCTCGATCAGGTACCCTCGCAGCCTTCTCTTTTCTTGAGCCTATCTGCTACACAACTGGTTTAGCCATCAATCACCACATCTAATGGGACCACATGATACACTCTGTCAAAACTGCTTGATACTTCTGGAGGGCAAAGATAACCCCTGGCTTCTCTTCTCCAAACCCTCTTCTCAAACCCCTCGCCCCTGCTCCCTCCACCCTAACCTCCAATAACAATAAGAAGTGCAAAGAACTCATGGACTTCTTTATCACTCAGATTCACACTCTCTATTCAGCTGCCTCTGGCATTTACCTACCTTCATCTGGCCAATCAATCTTCCACCTGACCATAGCTGTGAACTTGCACCTTTCTCTAGTTTCTCTCCAAGCTCCCCTCGACCATTTTTTAAATTTCATTTTGTCATGCTACCCACCATCTGCTCTCTTCATCCTATTCCCACTAAACAGTTGACCACCCAATGTCCCCTCATGGCTCCCATGTTAGTTGATATAGTTACTGGTTCCCTCAACTCCTATTCCGTTCAAAACAGCTGTCATCACTCTCTTCCTCAAAAAAACCAAGTCCTTGAACATGATTTTTGATTTTGAATTCTGTGCCAATCTTTGAGTCTATCCAATTAGATTTTCTTCTCGGGCTGTAGCCCTGAAACTGCTCTTATCAAAGTCTCAAATTACATCGTCTGTGAGCAGCAGCCTCCTCAACCTCTCCTAAAGCTTTTGACATGACACCAGGTTAAGTTATGAGGGAGGGTGCATAGACTGGTTTGTATTCCATTGAGTAAAAAAGTTTGAGAGGTGATGTGTTTAAGATGATGGAAGGAGTTGATAGGGTAGATAGAAAGAAGGGGTGCGGTGGGGGTGGGGGGCATGACCTTAAAATTAGAGCCAGGCCATTCAGGAGCGAAGTCAGGAAGCACTTCTTCACACAAAGGGTTGTGCAAATCTGGAACTCCCTCCCCCAAAAACGCTGTTGAGATTGGGAGTCACTTGAAAATTTCAACGCTGAGATCAATAGATTTTTATTAGGTAAGGCTATTATAGGTTACAGCACCAAGGTGGACAAACAGAGTTAAGATACAGATCAGCCGTGATATAACTGAATGGTGGGGTTGAATGATCTCCTCCTATCCCTATGTTCCTAATGACGTGGTTGACCACATGCTCCTCAATCAAAAAAAACTTCTTTTGATTCCGAGTTGACACACTCCTGATAGAATGAGTTGACTTTGCTGCTAACAGTTTCATATTGAGTGGAGTCGCGATGAAGAACATTGAGGTAGAAAGTCCATCGAGTGACATCAGACTGCAAGACACACAATCTTATTCCCCCGCAATCTTCGATTTGTAAATGCAACATCTCGACCCACATCTTCCTCAAAAGACCTGAACTGAGTGAAGTTGGTTTAAAGTTAAACCATTCTTCTTTTCAGCCTCTCATGGGCCTGTGCATCGCAGCCACTGTTCTTCTGAACTGTAAGGCCAACTTTTTGGCGAATTAAAACACCTGAATGTTAAACTGTCTGCCTCGCAGGCGGAGTGAACACTGAGAGTGAAAGGGGAAAGAATGAAAGAGTTGCATCTCTTTATCAGCTTTAATGACCTCAGGATGTCCCAAAATCGCTGGGTCAAAATCCTGGACCTCCCTACCTAACAGCACTGTGGGTGTACCTACACCACATGGACTGCAGCGGTTCAAGAAGGCGGCTCACCACCACCTTCTCAAGGGCAGCTGGGGATGGGCAATAAATGTGGGCCTTGCCAGCGACGCCCACATCCCAGGAACGAATAAACAAAAAAGTGTTTTGCAACTGATGAAATACTTTTGAAGTGTAGTCACTGTTATTATGTGGGAAACGCAGCAGCCAATTTGTGCACAGCAAGATCCCATAAACAACACTGAGATAAAGACCAGATAATTGTTTTAATGATATTGGCCAAGACACCGGGAAGAACTCCCCTGCTCTTCTTCAAAATGGTGCCCTTATGATCTTTTACACCCACCCAAGATGGCGGATGGGGCCTCAGTTTAATGTCTCATTCGAAAGACGGCACCTCCGGCAGTACAGCACTCCCTTGGTGAATATCGATATTGAGATTGCACAAGGATGTTTCATTATTCATTTTTTATTTACTGTTCAGAAATGTAATTAGCCACATCTGGATTCCCAATTAGCCACATGTGCGAGCAGCTAATTTATCGGCCGAGCACTGCTCTTGTGCTGAGTGAGTCGTGAGCTTACAGTAACGAAGTTAGCGTAACAAAAACTCAAACTTAACTTAAAAGAATAAAAGTGTAAAATGGGCAATGAAGGAAACTATCATTTGCTAGTTACAGCCAGGCGTTGCGCAAACGACTACTGGCAACACCTATGCAGTCATATTCAGCTGGCCTCAGACACCGGAAACATCAGAGGAATGTATGATGGCATTAAGAGAGCTCTTGGGCCAACCATCAAGAAGATCGCCCCCCTCAAATCTAAATCAGGGGACACAATCACTGACCAACGCAAACAAATGGACCGCTGGGTTGAGCACAACCTAGAACTGTACTCCAGGGAGAATATTGTCGCTGAGACTGCCCTCAATGCAGCCCAGCCTCTACCAGTCATGGATGAGCTGGACATACAGCCAACCAAATCGGAACTCAGTGATGCCATTGATTCTCTAGCCAGTGGAAAAGCCCCTGGGAAGGACAGCATTACCCCTGAAATAATCAAGAGTGCCAAGCCTGCTATACTCTCAGCACTACATGAACTGCTATGCTGGGACGAGGGAGCAGTACCCCAGGACATGCGCGATGCCAATATCATCACCCTCTATAAAAACAAAGGTGACCGCGGTGACTGCAACAACTACCGTGGAATCTCCCTGCTCAGCATAGTGGGGAAAGTCTTTGCTCGAGTCACTCTAAACAGGCTCCAGAAGCTGGCCGAGCGCATCTACCCTGTGGCACAATGTGCCTTTCGTGTAGAGAGATCGACCGTTGACATGCTGTTCTCCCTTCGTCAGATACAGGAGAAATGCCGTGAACAACAGATGCCCCTCTACATTGCTTTCATTGATCTCACCAAAGCCTTTGACCTCGTCAGCAGACGTGGTCTCTTCAGACTACTAGAAAAGATCGGATGTCCACCAAAGCTACTAAGTATCATCACCTCATTCCATGACAATATGAAAGGCACAATTCAACATGGTGGCTCCTCATCAGAGCCCTTTCCTATCCTGAGTGGTGTGAAACAGGGCTGTGTTCTCGCACCCATACTTTTTGGGATTTTCTTCTCCCTGCTGCTTTCACATGCGTTCAAGTCCTCTGAAGAAGGAATTTTCCTCCACACAAGATCAGGGGGCAGGTTGTTCAACCTTGCCCGTCTAAGAGCGAAGTCCAAAGTACGGAAAGTCCTCATCAGAGAACTCCTCTTTGCTGACGATGCTGCTTTAACATCTCACACTGAAGAATGCCTGCAGAGTCTCATCGACAGGTTTGCGGCTGCCTGCTATGAATTTGGCCTAACCATCAGCCTCAAGAAAACAGGACGTCAGAAATGCTCCATCCATCAATATTGGCGACCACGCTCTGGAAGTGGTTCAAGAGTTCACCTACCTAGGCTCAACTATCACCAGTAACCTGTCTCTAGATGCAGAAATCAACAAGCGCATGGGTAAGGCTTCCACTGCTATGTCCAGACTGGCCAAGAGAGTGTGGGAAAATGGCGCACTGACACGGAACACAAAAGTCTGAGTGTATCAGGCCTGTGTCCTCAGTGCCTTGCTCTATGGCAGCGAGGCCTGGACAACGTATGTCAGCCAAGCGCGACGTCTCAATTCATTCCATCTTCGCTACCTCCAGAGAATACTTGGCATCAGGTGGCAGGACCGTATCTCCAACACAGAATTCCTCGAGTCAGCCAACATCCCCAGCTTATTCACACTACTGAGTCAGCGGCGCTTGAGATGTCTTGGCCATGTGAGCCGCATGGAAGATGGCAGGATCCCCAAAGACACATTGTACAGCGAGCTCGCCACTGGTATCAGGCCCACCGGCCGTCCATGTCTCCGCTTTAAAGACGTCTGCAAACGCGACATGAAATCCTGTGACATTGATCACAAGTCGTGCGAGTCAGTTGCCAGCGTTCGCCAGAGCTGGCGGGCAGCCATAAAGACGGGGCTAAAGTGTGGCGAGTCGAAGAGACTCAGTAGTTGGCAGGAAAAAAGACAGAGGCGCAAGGGGAGAGCCAACTGTGTAACAGCCCCAACAAACAAATTTCTCTGCAGCACCTGTGGAAGAGCCCGTCACTCTAGAATTGGCCTTTATAGCCACTCCAGGCGCTGCTCCACACACCACTGACCACCTCTAGGCGCTTATTCATTGTCTCTCGAGATAAGGAGGCCAAAGAAGAGGGAGAGAAGAAGATCTCACTCTGAGTTTGTTTTGTTTTTAATTACTTGTCAAATTCCTTTTGTCACTTCTCCAGTGCGAGATATTAAGTGATGAGTTTTGGGGCACTTCCCTGTGTGGAGCTTAAACACCGGTATAGAGCAGTTGGGCCGAATAGCCAGTTTCTGTGGTTTCTATTTAAGATGTTTCCTTTCCAACAAGACTAGGCGGAAATGACAGAAATGAAGATTCGCTCCGGCACCATGCAGCAGTTCTGCTTTCCTAATTTTCTGTTGTAATAAGACCCATGAGAGTGAGTGATGACTTTTATTGATTGATTTTAGCTCTCGTGTTCTGGGGAAAGAGGGGAGTTAAAAATTCTAGGGACAATACTGGGCTGGAGATTGTCCTCACTCTCTCTGCTGGTATAGTGCTGGGTGAGGATTGTCCTTAACTTTCTCTGTGAGAACAGTGCTAGGGTGTAGATTTTCCTTTATATCTCTTCTGGGATAATGCTGGGGTGTTGGTCTGCTGGGACAGTGCTGGGATGTGAACTGTCCTCACCATCTCTGCTGGGACAGTGCTGGGATTTGAACTGTCCTCATTATCTCTGCTGGGACAGTGCTGGTGTGTGAGCTCTCCTCACTATCTCTGCTGGGATAGTGCTGGGATTTGAACTGTCCTCACTATCTCTGTTAGGACAGTGCTGGAGTGTGAACTGTCCTCACTATCTCTGCTGGGACAGTGCTGGGATGTAAGCTGTCCTCACTATCTCTGCTGGGACAGTGCTGGGATGTAAGCTGTCCTCACTATCTCTGCTGGGACAGTGCTGGGATGTGAACTTCCTCAACATCTCTGCTGGGACAGTGCTGGGATTTGAACTGTCCTCACTATCTCTTCTAGGACAATGCTGGGGTGTGAACTGTCCTCACGATCTCTGCTGGGACAGTGCTGGGATTTGAACTGTCCTCACTATCTCTGCTGGGACAGTGCTGGGATTTGAACTGTCCTCACCATCTCTGCTAGGACAGTGCTGGAGTGTGAACTGTCCTCACTATCTCTGCTGGGACAGTGCTGGGATGTAAGCTGTCCTCACTATCTCTGCTGGGACAGTGCTGGGATGTAAACTGTCCTCACTATCTCTGCTGGGACAATGCTGGGATGTAAACTGTCCTCACTATCTCTGCTGGGACAGTGCTGGGATTTGAACTGTCCTCACTATCTCTGCTGGGATGTAAGCTGTCCTCACTATCTGTGCTGGGACAGTGCTGCGGTGTGGATTTTCCTCACTGCTTGAGCTGGAGGCAAAGTTGGGAACTGTGACAACACAAAGAAGCAAATAGTTCTTTTTTTTCAGATTTGCTGTGTGGCTGTTTGCTCTCTCCTGGGGTAGATCAATGACCTCAACAGATCTCCAATATCTCACCCAGGTGATCAATTGTGAGCCTGGACAGTCAGCTTTGCAGCTATTTGACTGTGGCAATCCTGTCCTCACCCAATAGTGACACACGAGCACAGGACAGGAATCAGGAGCTGAATTCCTGTATCTTCCCTCACTAAAAAAGCACCTCCCCCCACCACATCGCCTCCCCACCACCACCTTGAGCTCAACAAACACAGAATAGACTGACAATCAAACTGGAGTTTTCCTGGTCTCTCTACAACATCTGGCAAACAAGCTACTGAGAGGAAGGACTTTGTGATTTAAAAAATAGAAAACTAAAGTGAAGGGGTTTTACATCGAAACTGATTTATTACGGAAAGAGCGAGATAGACCCCAAAATTAACCATCAAAGGAATTACATAAAAACGGAAGTGAAACAAGAAACAATTTAAAATAATCTTTTGGTAACTTGCTTTTACAAGAGTTGCCAAACTTAGAAAAAATATTTTTTTTCCCAGATAGAGGCATGTAGAAAAGATTATGAGAAGGGATCTGAGTTATTGAATAGCTGTTAAATTGGGACAGAGCATCAGACAGATATAAACGTCAAAGCTGCTTCTTTTAAAGTAAGAAAGACTTGTATTTCTATAATTTTTTTCATGGCCTCAGGACATCGCAAAACACTTCACAGCCATTACAAAATTATGAGGGGCATTGATAGGTTAGATAGGAAGAAACCTTTTCCCTTAGCGGAGGGGTCAATAACGAGGGGGCATAGATTTAAGGTAAGGGGCAGGAGGTTTAGAGGGGATCTGAGGAAAAATGTTTTCACATTTGGAAATGTGTTTGGAATCTGGATCGCACTGCCTGAAGACGTAGTAGAGGCAGGAACCCTCACAACATTTAAGAAGTATTTAGATGAGCACTTGAAACACCATAGCATACAAGACTACAGGCCAAGTGCTGGAAAATGGGAATAAAATAGTTAGGTGCTTGATGGTTGGCACAGACACGATGGGCCGAAGGGCCTGTTTCTGTGCTGTATAACTCTATGACTCTAATAAAGCACTTTTGAAGTGTAGTCACTGTTGTAATGTAGGAAACGCAGCAGCCAATTTGCACACAGCAAGATCCCACAATCAGCAATGTGAGAATGATCAAGTAAGTTGCTTTAGTGATGTTGGTTGAGGGATAAATATTGGGGAGCTCCCCTACTCTTCTTTGTGCCTTGGGATCTTTTACATCCACACGAGAGGGCAGATGGGTTCTTGGTTTGACGTCTCATCTGAAATACAGTGCCTCCGACAGTGTAACACTCCCTCACTACTGCACTGGTAGTGTTGGCCTGGATTATGGGCTGATGTCTCTGGAGTTGGAGCTTGAACCTTGGATCTTCTGACTTAGTGTTGAGAATGCTACCCACTGAGCCACGGCTGACACCAGGTAAATCAAGGGAGGAACTTAGTCTTTCTGTGAACTGAAGATCAATGAATGATGCTGGAGGTGGGGAGAACCAATGATACAAATATCACACATAGACTCTGGATATGATGGATTTCATTGTCTGAATAGCCGTTCCTTGCTTGAGGTTTGTGAGCTGGGGATTTGTTCGAGATCAAACACTATAATTCTGGCTGACGATTGGCAGTACCCTGCATACACCTCATAGACTGATCTTCTCCTGACCTTCCACTAATGTTATAGGGAGCATTTGGGAGACCCCAGAGCAAATTGCCAATGTATATTGATAGGGGACAAGAAAATAAAGGGACAATTGAAATGTTTCACATTCTTTTGTAGATTATTTCTTCAGAAAAATAATCTTCTCCCAGACTAAGGGAGCTTTTTTTTTTGATATATCTATATCTAGCCCGTGCTGTGGCTGCCCTGGTAGTGTTTCTTGGGACAGTGTAGAGGGAGTTTACGCTCTATCTAACCTGCAATTTACATATTCTGGAGGTGCAAAAGCCACCAATTGGTGAAAAAAAATGAACTAAACTTGTGAGAATTGAGACAGAGTGATTGCTGAATAGACTTTTCTCATTTCCTACTTTCTTGTATGTTCAAAATAACTTTGTTTCTTTAGAAATTCTGGACTGTTTGTGAGAAAAGTCAGTAAACACCAAGCCTGTTCAAGAAAATCTAATGGAAACAAAGAAAATCTCCCAAGTTATGTGCAAAGTATCACTCAATAAATCCGGATTTCAAAGAAATGTGCTTTTCATACAATTGGCCAAACTGAATGACGTGTTTCCATCCAAATGGTTCATCTCCTTTGGTGTTAATAAAATCTACGACAGGAGATGGTGGTGTCGTGGTAATATCACTGAGCTAGTAATCCAGAGGCTCAGACTAATGCCCTGGTGACACAGGTTCAAATCCCGCGACACCAGCTGGTGGAATTTAAATTCAATTCAATTAATTAAATTTAAAAATAACTCTGGAATTGAAAGCTAGTCTCAGTCGTGGTGCCATGAAACTATCATCAATTGTCGTAAAAACCCATCTGGTTCACTAATGTTCTTTAGGGAAGGAAATCTGCTATTCTTACCTGTTCTGGCCTACTTGTGCCTCCAGACCAACAATGTAGTTTGAAATGGGCAGTTAGGGATGGGCAACAAATGCTGGCCTTGTCAGTGATGCCTACATCCCATGAAAGAATAAAATTAATTTCCCAAACCCGGGACCTCGACCACCTAGAAGGACAAGGGCAGCAAATGCATGGGAACACCACCACCTGCAAGTTCCCCTCCAAGTCACACACCATCCTGATTTGGAAATGTATCACCATTCCTTCATTGTCACTGGTTTAAAATCCTGGAACTGTCCCCCTAACAGCACTGCAGCAGTTCAAGAAGGCAGCTCACCACCACCTTCTCAAGGGCAATTAGGGATGGGCAATAAATGCTGGCCCGGCCAGCGATGCTCACATCCCAGGAATGAATAAAAAACAAAATCACTCCTGCTACAAAATGATTCTGGAATATGTCAAACTTAATGAGCCATGGTCAGCTAGATATACCAAATTCACATTTCCACTCCCAACATTCCAGTCTTCCTTTTAACAAAGGTTCTTACCAGATAAGGTATAGCATATTTATGACTCACTAACAAGCTACCCTTGGTACTCAGGCCTCAATTCTAGTTGTCCTATCACTGACAAGGAAGACTTTCAGGATTTTAATTAGTTTTGATTTCTCAGTAGTTTAAGTACTTAAGATTCATATTGTGTGGGCACTTTTAGATTAAAGTTCCATTTTGAGAGCACAATTCACAGGATATTTTCCCTACCCTGTATTATTTGAATGCATGTCTCTGACAGTGCGATCAGACACCTCCCCTAATATTGTCCCAATACCTGATGTGTGGCAGTGAGCCCCACCTTGTTTTCAGTCGGTTAAAAGTGTTGTAAAGGTGTTGATAAATAACAATGTGCTTATTTGAGAACTCAGGAGCCCCTGATTCTAAATATTTGAATGAGGTGTGTATTAGTTGGTAGGATGTTAGCCTTAGCTCTGCGGAAAGCCCTCTCACCTCAGAGTCTAAAAGTCACAGGTTCAAATCCCACTCAGAGACCCGAGTACAAAATCTAGACTGATGCTCCCAGTGCAGTACTGAGGGAGTGCTACACTGTTGAAGGTAACTGTCTTTCAGATGAGACACTTAACAGAGACTCCATCTCCCCTCTCAGGTGGAAATAAACACTCCCATGACACTATTTCACAGAAGAGAATTTAGAAGGTTAAGGGGTGATCTGATCGAAGTCTTCAAGATATTAACATGAAAAGACAGCGTAGATAAAGATAAACTATTTCCACTGGTTGGAGATTCTAAAACTAGGGGGCATAGTCTAAAAATTAGGGCTAGACCGTTCAAGAGAGATGTTAGGAAGCACTTCTTCATGCAAAGGGTGGTAGAGGGTTGGAACTCTCTCCCACAAACAGCAGTTGAAGCGAGAACAGTTGTTAATTTTAAATTTGAGATAGATATATTTTTGTCAAGCAAAGATATTAAGGGATATGGGCCAAAGGCAGGTATATGGAGTTAGGCCACTGATCAGCCATGATCTCATTGAATGGCGGGACAGGCTCGAGGGGCTGAATGGCCTACTCCTGTTCCTATCTTCCTATGTTCCTATGAGTTCTCTATAGTGTCCTAGCTAATATCTAGCCTTCAATCAATATTGCTTAAGAACAAATGATCTGGTCAAGGTCGTATTGTTGTTTGTGGAATCTTACTGTGTACAAATTAGATGCTGTTTCCCTACATTACTACAGTGATTACACTTCAGAAGTACTTGGAGAAACAGAGTTATCATTTCAGGTCTGCGACCCTTCCTCAGAACTGGTTCTAGAGATGTTTTAATCCCCGGACCAAAAGTGCTTATCTCAGTTAGTGTTATGAACAATCCTTTCCACAAAAGCCACGACAGTTCTGATGAAGGGGGTTGTAGACCTGAAATATTAACTCTGTTTCTCTCTACACAGACGCTGCCAGACCTGCTGAGTATTTCCGGCACTTTCTGTTCTCATTTCAGATTTCCAGCATCTACAGTATTCTGCTCTTACTTCAAAAGTACTACCTTAGCTATAAAGTGCTTTGAGATGTCCTGAGGTTGTGAAAGGTGCTATCGAAATGCAAATTCCTTTCCTTTTTTTTTTAGCATGGGTGAATGAAGCTAATTAATAGTGAAGTGAGTGGGCTACAAGGTGGCAGGTGGAGTTTAATGTTGGGAAGTGTGAGGTGATAAGAATAGAGAAGCAGAATATTTTTAAAAAGGTATGGAGTTTGTAAATTTCGATGTTCGGAGAGAGTTGGGTGTACTTGTACCAGAAACCCAGAAAGTTAACATGCAAGTACAGCAAGCAATTAGAAAGGCAAATGCCACGTTGGCCTTTATTGCAAGGAGATTGGAGTACACGAATAAGGACGTCTTACTACAGTTGTACAGGGCTTTGGTGAGACCACACCTGGAATATTATGTGCAGTTTTGGTTTCCATATTTAAGGTAGGGTATACTTGCATTCGAGGCAGTACAGCGAAGGTTCACTAGATTGGTCCCTCGGATGAGAGGGTTGTCCTATGATGAGAGGCTAAGTTCGGCCTATATTCTCTGGCGTTTAGAAGAATAAGAGGTGATCTCATTGATACATACCAGATTCTGAAGAGTCTTGACAGGTTAGACACTGAGAAGCTGTTGCCCCTGGCTGGGGTATCTAGAAAACAGGGCATAGTCTCAGGATCAAGAGACGGTCACTTAGGGCTGAGAAGAAGAAAATTTTCTCTACTCAGAGGGTTGTGAATCTTTGGAATTGTCTATCTCAGAGATGGATGCTCCATCGTTGAGTATATTTAAGGCTCAGATTGACAGATTTTTGGTCTCTCAGGGAATCAAGGGATATGGGGAACATGTGGGAAAGCGGGCCTGAGGTAGAAGATTAGCCATGATCGTACTGAATGGCAGAGCAGGCTTGAAGGGCCATATGGTCTACTCCTACTCCTATTTCTTATGCTTATAGCAGCCCCTCAGATGCCCTGGTGAAAATCAGCAATACAAGACCAATCATATCAAACCAGGCACAGCCAAACCTCTGAACTCATCCCCCTCCAGTCCAAACGTCCAGACTCAACCCCATCCGATCGAATCGTCTAGACTCAATCCCCACCCTACCCAAACATCTAAACTCAACCCCACCCTATCCAAATGTCTAGATTCAATCCCTTCCTGTCCAAAACATTCAGACTCAACCCACCCTGTCTAAATGTCGAGACTTTATCCCACCCTGTCCAAGCATCTAGACTCAACCACCATTCTGAACGGATAACTGTCCACTAGCCTAGCCATCCTGAACACCTTCATGATAAGCTAGTTTCAGACAGAACAAATTTCCTCCTCGTTTTGGAACTTGTGTAGTGTCTGCTGAGGATCCGAGAGGGCAATCTGCCTCTTTTGTGATAAAAAGCTCGTTGACACTGTTATCTTTTCATCTTTTCATATCAAGTGTAGATTAAAAAAACAACAAACCTCATCCTCTGAGGCGCAGCATGTTATCTCAGATCAACATACAAAACTCAGTTTCAGTATCTTTTAGGTCATTGCAAAGGATGTCAGCTCACCCCACTTAAATATTTTTCCACTTACTACTTTAGATAAAAGGTAAAGCGTGCTGTATTGGCCCTGGGAATGTTTGATGGGGCAGTGTAGAGGGACCTTTACTCTGTATCTAACCCGTGATGTATCTGCCCTGGGAGTGCTTGATGGGACAGCGTTGGTCTGGGAGTGTTTGATGGGACAGTGTAGAGGGAGCTTTACTCTGTATCTAATCCATGCTGAACTTGCCCTGGGAGTGTTTGATGGGACAGTGTAAGGGAGATTTACACTATATCTAACCCGTGCTGTACCTGCCCTGGGACTGTTTGATGGGACAGTGTCGAGGGAGCTTTACTGTGTATCTAACCCTATGCTGTACCTGCCCAGGAGTGTTTTTTTTAATTCATTCATGGGATGTGGGTGTCGCTGGCCAGGCCAGCATTTATTACCCATCCCTAATTGCCCTTGAGAAGGTGGTGGTGAGCTGCCTTCTTGAACCGTTGTAGTCCATTTGGGGTAGGTACACCCACAGTGCTGTTTGGAAAGGAGCTCCAGGATTTTGACCCAGCGACAGTGAAGGAACGGCGATATAGTTCCAAGTCAGGATGGTGTGTGACTTGGAGGGGAACTTGCAGGTGGTGATGTTCCCATGCATTTGCTGCCCTTGTCCTTCTAGGAGGTAGAGATTGCGTGTTTGGAAGGTGCTGTCGAAGGAGCCTTGGTGCATTGCTGCAGTGCATCTTGTAGATGGTACACACCGCTGCCACTGTGCGTTGGTGGTGGAGGGAGTGAATGTTTGTAGATGGGTGCCAATCAAGCGGGCTACTTTGTCCTGGATGGTGTCGAGCTTCTTGAGTGTTGTTGGAGCTGCACCTATCCAGGCAATTGGAGAGTATTCCATCACAATCCTGACTTGTGCCTTGTAGATGGTGGACAGGCTTTGGGGAGTCAGGAGGTGAGTTACTTGCCGCAGGATTCCTAGCCTCTGACCGGCTCTTGTAGCCACGGTATTTATATGGCTACTCCAGTTCAGTTTCTGGTCAATGGTAACCCCCTAGGAAGTTGTAAGTGGGCGGCACAGTGGTTAGTACCACAGCCTCACAGCTCCAGCGACCTGGGTTCGATTCTGTGTACTGCCTGTGCGGAGTTTGCAAGTTCTCCCTGTGACCGTGTGGGTTTTCGCCGGGTGCTCCGGTTTCCTCCCACAGCCAAAGACTTGCAGGTTGATAGGTAAATTGGCCATTATAAATTGTCCCTAGTATAGCTAGGTGGTAGTGGAATTGAGGGAAGGTGGGGATGTGAGAGGGTAATGGGATTAATGTAGGATTAGTATAAATGGGTGGTTGATGGTCACCACAGACACAGTGGGCCGAAGGGCCTGTTTCAGTGCTGTATCTCTAAATAAAATAAATTAAATAAAATACAGATTCAGCAATGGTAATGCATTGAATGTCAAGGGGAGATGGTTAGATTCTCTCTTGTTGGAGATGGCCATTGCCTGGCACTTGTGTGGCGCGAATGTTACTTGCCACTTATCAGCTCAAGCCTGGATATTGTTTGATGCTGATACGGACTGTTCCATTCCCTAGCTCTAACATCCCTCGTCTTAGTGACGTTGAGAAAAAAGATCTTTCTCTCTGATTAATTTCTGTCACTGGATGGGAGGTAGATTTAATTTAACCAATGCAGAGACTGTATGCTGAATGGAATAATGGTTGGGTTTGGATTTGTAAGGTGGGAGCTAATTCACACCAGAAAGTAACCGATTCAATTCCTCACCTGTGCTGATTTCACTGGAGTGCCAGGTTTCTAGAATCCGCCTTGGTAACTCAGAGTTTGGAAAATCACTGAGTTCCTTCTCCCAATCAATATCCCAGGCAAGGTTCAGCAAGATGGGAAGACTTTGGTTGATCAGAGGGTCAAAATGAAAGAAAAACTTGCATTTATATAGCACCTTTCATGACCGCCAGATGTCTTAAAGTTCTTTACAGCCTCTGAAGTACTTTCTGAAGTGAAATGTAGGAAATGTAGCAATCAGTTTGTGCACAGCAAGATCCCACAAACACCAACGACCAAGATCATCTGTTTTAATGATGTTAAGTGATAAACATTGACCAGGACACTGGGGAGAACTCCCCTGATCTTCTTCGAATATTTCCATTGGGATTGTTGACATTCACCTGAGAGCAGAGGTTTCATGTCTCATCTAAATGTCGAGGTCAATTTTGAGGGCTTCCGTGATGGAATAGCCTGATGATGCTCACTGTCTGGGAAAGAAAGAACAAAGGCATTTATATTGCCCCTTTCACAACTTCAGAATGCCCCAAACTGCTTATTCAGCCAATGAAGTACTTTTGAAGGGTAGCCATTGTTGTAAACAGGAGATACGAAGAGCAAGGTGAAGTCATCAGATGGTGACCAGTGACTATTCAGCTGTTCCACAGCACTTTCAGGTGAGGAGGCAAGAGAATTGTTGCAGAAAAAGGTGGCCAGAAAGAAAGTTTTGAAACATGGTAAAATCTGAAAGTCTTCTACCTGTGTAAGTTCCAGTTTTAGCACGTGTCAATGGTTGCGGCTTGTAACTAATCAGTGCTGTTTCTCTCGTCTCTATTACAGCGCACCAGCAGTTTCGGGAGTTTTGACCGATTCAGACATCATCCACACTCACCAAAGCCAGAGGAGAAAACTGAGAACAGTGTACGTGTCCTCACTGTCAGGTCAAGGTCACAGAGTGTGAATGGATCCAGCTATCTGTATCATTTCAGGCAGCAGGACACTGTCTATCCACTTCACCAGCTGACATATCCTTCAAAAATGGCACACTGAATCTCATAAGACCATAAGAAATAGGGCAGGAGTAGACCATACTGCCCCTCAGGCCTGCTCCACCATTCAATATGAGCATGTCTGCCTCCACTCGCCCGCTCCCCATATCCTTTGTTTCCCTGAAACATCAAAAATCTGTCTATCCCAGCCTTAAATATATTCAATGATGGAGCATCCACAACCCTCTGGGGTAGGGAATTCCAAAGATTCACAACCCTTTGATGGAAAAAATTTCTCCTCACCTCAGTCCTAAATGATCAGCCCCTTATTCTGAGACTGGGCCCCTGTGTTCTAGATTCCTGTTCTCTCTTGCTTTCCCTGTCTGAGTGGGACTGTGACTGTATCAGTGTGTCTGTGTGTTGTCATGCAGATCCCCACCTGTCAAGAATGAGGCATATTAATTTTGTCATAGGAAGATTGATTTTAAACTGTTGCTGGAGTGAAGAAATGACTTGTTAAAAAATCTCCAGACACTTGGCTGGAAGGACATTTACATACTAAGAGATGCTGCTTGTGGAGACAAAGGACTATTACCTGGTCCGCTTAACCCACTGTAGACTTTGATCACCAGACATTGAAGGTGAGGAAGCTCGCATTCCAGGATGGCTGCTAAGATGGCAGAATCCACAAACAGAGGTGGTCAGACCAGCTAGTCACATGACTAACCTTTTTTTTTATTCGTTCGTGGGATGTGAGCATTGCTGGCTAGACCAGCATTTATTGCCCATCCCTAATTGCCCTGGAACTGAATGGCTTGCTAGGCCAATTCAGAGGGCATTTAATAGTCAACCACATTGCTGTGGGTGTGGTGTCACATGTAGGCCAGACCAGGTAAGGACGGCAGATTTCCTTCCCTAAAGGATATTAGTGAACCAGATGGGATTTTACAACAATCAGTAATGATTTCATGGTCACCATTAAACTAGCTTTTAATTCCAGATTGAATTCAAATGTCACCATCTGCCATGGTGTCCTCAGAGCATTAGCCAGGACCTCTGGATTACCAGTCTAGTGACATTACCACTACACCACCACCTTCCCTGCTGGGCAACCTGGGGTTTTTGAATTGTGCCACAGAGAAAGACTCAGAAGTTAGTTGAAACTGAAGCTGGAGCAAGGAAGCCTCTCTCTCTCTCTCTCTCGCTTTCTCCCCAAGCCACCGGACCCACGAAAGACACGTAAACCTCAAGAGAGAAAAGACTCCGACCTTGAAACAAGTTGAAGCGTTTTGCAAGTCTGACTGGCAACCAAAAACTTCACAACAAACTGAAAGGACAGTAAAATAGAAATCCATCTGTTGCGTCAAACTTGTCCCCTTTATTCTTGTCTACTTTTCTGTCTCTATCTGCGTGTGTGTTTATTGCCTATGCATGCTAGCGTGATCGCGTCACCTGTTCGTGGTCGGTAACAGGATTAGAGTTAAAGATTAATAAACTTCTACCCTTCTTGTTTAAAATCTAAGAAAACCTGTCTGAATTGATTTCTTTCCCTTACAATTGGAAAGTGGTGAACAAGGATTCACTAAGGGGGAGGTAAAAATACAGTGTTTTAAAAATTAAACCCTGTTACTGTTAAACCGGGCAAAGGCTCAGAGGGAACTCCTGGGCCCCTCTCACCTGATCTAAACAGTGTGTGTGAATGTATGTGTCTGTGCGTGCATCTGTGTAGCCGTGTGTGTATCTGTATGTCTGCATATCTCTGTCTGACTGTGTGTATATGTCTGTCTGACTGTGCATGCATGCGATTGTGTGTGTGTCTGACTGTGTCTGTTTGTGAGTGTATGTGTCTGTGTCTTTGTGCGTCTGTGTGTGTGTATGTGCATCTGTGTGACTGTGTGCATATGTCTGTGTGTGTGTGTCTGACTCTATGTGTTTGTGTTTGTCTGTGTGTGTCTGACTGTGTAGGACCATGGGAACATAGGAGCAGGAATAGGCCATTGAGCCCATCGAGCCTGCTCCGCCAAACAATACGATCATGGCTGATCATCCACTTCAATGCCTTTTCCCCACATTATCCCCATATTCCTTTATGTCATTGGTATTTAGAAATCTGTCAATCTCTGTTTTAAACATACTCAATGACTGAGCTTCCACAGCTCTCTGGGGTAGAGAATTCCAAAGATTCACAACCCTCTGAGTAAAGAAATTTCTCCTCACCTCTGTCCTAATTGGCTTCCCCCTTATTTTGAAATTGTGTCCCCTGGTTCTAGACTCCCCAACCAGGGGAAACATCTTACCTGCATCTACCCTGTCTATCCCTTTCAGTATTTTGTATTCAGTGTGTGCATGCCTCTCCCCCTCTTTCACTGGCACACAGATTCACTGTCTATGTATCTCCATGTTTCAGTGACTCTAATTATTGCTGTTGATTTACTGCATCTGTCAGACATAAAAATGCCTGAAGGATGAGGGGAAGCAAAACGCAATAAATGTATTGCCTCCCTCCCCCTCCCATATTGTTCCACTCATAATTTAGTTTGTAATTTCCAGACAATGAGTGTCTAATCTCAGCTGTATCATGGTAATGGAAGCTGATGGAGCGGGTGAGTAGCGGAATGAATGAATAACGGAATCTATCCCTCCTCCCCATGATTGAACTTGGGCTCCTCTTGGTTGCTGGTTGTACAATGCATCGGGCTGGGGTTAGATGTCTGGCTTATCAACTAGGTGAGCTGCACAGTGCAGTTCCACTGAGAGGAAGGAAAAAAAAAATCAGAGAATTTTACGATACAGAAGGAGGCCATTCAGCCCATTATGCTTGTGCTGGCTTTCGATAGAACTCTCCAAATAGTCCCACTCCTTGCCGTTCTTTGTCCATAGTCCCAGCTTCGAGTTCTTATCCAATTCTCCTGTTGAATCTGTTTCCACCACTCTTTCAGTTAATGCTTTCCAGATCATAACATATCGGACCAAACAGTCAGTTTAAAAACATTTGTCCTCATCTCCCTCCATGGTTCTTTTGCCAATTATCTTCAATCTGTGTCTTCTGTTTGCCAACCTCCTGACAGTGGAAACAGTTTTCCCTATCCACTTTATCAAATTCCTTCATAATTTTGAGCACCTCTGTTAAATCTCTCCTTAATCTTCTCTGCTCCGAAGGAGAACAACCTAGCTACACCAGCCTGTCCACTTTATTGCTGGTCCTATTTCTGCCAATTCATTGATACCTTTGTTTTTCAGTCAGTGCAAAACTCCCTCTTGTTTAAAAACATTTCCCTTCACTCCTCCGCTGAAGGTCCTGATTCTGGCTCATTAACCACTCAGCAAGCCTTTTTTTCATTCATTTGTGGGATGTGGGCGTCGCTGGCTAGGCCAGCATTTGTTGCCCATACCTAATTGCCCTTGAGAAGGAGGTGGTGAGCTGCCTTCTTGACAACTGAGTGACTTGCTGGGCCATATCAGACAGCATTTAGAGGAACCAGCTACATTGCTGTGGCTCTGGATTCACAGACAGGCCAGGATAGGTAAGGACAGCAGATTTCTTTCACTGAAAGATGTTGGTGTACCAGATGTATTTTTACAATAATCTAGTAGTTTATGGTCATCATTGCAGGTACTAGCTTTTGATGGACTGCAGTGGTTCAAGAAGGCAGCTTACCATCACTTGCTCAAGGTCAATTAAGAATGGGCCCAAATGCTGGTCTTGCCAGCGATGTCCACATCCCATGAAACAAATAAATAAAAATTCTAGATTTATTTGATCAACTGCTATGGTGGGATTTGAACCCGTATTGCTCGACCATTAACCTAGGCATGCTAGATTAGTAACCCTGTAATGCAACCATGATGGTACTATTCCCATTAAGTTTCCTCAAACACCTTACTCACCTCGCCATTTTTCAAGTGTAAGCCTACCTAATGAATTGAAACTCTGATTGGACAGAAGGATTCCAGGCGGCTTCATCACATGGTCTCCTGCCTCCCATCGCCCCGCCCTCCCACCCTTCTGCCATTGGTTCACCGACACATCCTCACAGGACCCCGGCTTCCCACGGCCAATTGAAGAACGATCTGTGTCTTAATTACTTGATTGGGTGATTCTCGCCTGTTAGTCAAATGGACTTTGCCCACTTGTTTCCAATATTTTTATCAATAATAAACAAAAGTGTCCAAACAAAATGAAAGAAACACACATTTATTTTAATGATCTTTCTCCCTGGGTTTTACTGGCAGCATTGTCCTGGAGATTAATCTTTAATAATGGAGAGTCCCGAATAATCCTGGAGGTTTGGCAACTCTACTGTCTGAGGGTATTTGACTGAAAGGGATTGTAGTCAAGGTTAAGTAGGTAGCGATCAGAAGCAGGCACACTAACTAACTCCCTGATCCAGAGAAACTGAATCAAATTATAGCAGTCTTTGCTATGTGCAACTCAAAAAAAACTCGCATTTATATAGCACCTTTCAATGAAAGTGCCTCTTTTTGTCATTCATTTGTGATGTTGTTGTAATATAGAGGAACATGGCTGCCAATTTGTGCACAGCAAGCTCCCACAAACAGCAATGAGAAAATGGCCAGATAATCAGTTTTAATGATGTCGGTTGAGGGATAAACATTGGCCCACGACACCGGGGGTAACTTCCCTGCTCTTCTTTAAATTGGATCTTTTACATTCACCTGAGGGGCAGATGTCTTATCCAAAAGAAAACATCTCCAGCAGTGCAGCACTCCCTCAGTACTGCACTGGGAATGCCATCCTGGAATATGTGCTCAAATCTCAGCAAAGGGGATTCTGAACCCACAACCTTTTGACTCACAAGGTGAGAGTACTGCCCACTGAGTTGCAGCTATTGCAGAACAGGGACTATCATTGCAGCATAGGTCAGTGGAAGTCATGCAGTCATTATGGCACAGAAGGAGGCCATTTGGCCCATTGAGTCCATGCTGGCTCTCTCCAATCACTCTCATTCCCAAGTTCTATCCCCATCGCCCTACAAGTTTATTTCCTTCAGTGCCCATCCAATTTCCTTTTCGAAATCATTGATCGTCAGTGACAGTGCATCATTAAGAAACTTCCATGATGAAGAATGTATCTGTCACCAGAGAGTAGATGTAAACCTCTCAGACTGGATGGTGGGGCAGGAGTTACTGGTCCCTCTGGGCCAGAGGTGCACGGCAGTGGGAGTGTCACCTGTTGTCAAGATATGGGTATACGGCAGTGGGAGTGTCACCTGTTGTCAAGATATGGGTATACGGCAGTGGGAGTGCCACCTGTTGTCAAGATATGGGTATACGGCAGTGGGAGTGTCACCTGTTGTCAAGATATGGGTACACAGCAGTGGGAGTGTCACCTGTTGTCAGGATATGTGTACACAGCAGTGGGAGTGCCACCTGTTGTCAAGATATGGGTATACGGCAGTGGGAGTGTCACCTGTTGTCAAGATATGGGTATACGGCAGTGGGAGTGCCACCTATTGTCAGGATATGTGTACACAGCAGTGGGAGTGTCACCTGTTGTCAGGATATGTGTACACAGCAGTGGGAGTGCCACCTATTGTCAGGATATGTGTACACAGCAGTGGGAGTGCCACCTGTTGTCAAGATATGGGTATACGGCAGTGGGAGTGTCACCTGTTGTCAAGATATGGGTATACGGCAGTGGGAGTGCCACCTATTGTCAGGAAATGTGTACACAGCAGTGGGAGTGTCACCTGTTGTCAGGATATGTGTACACGGCAATGGGAGTGTCACCTGTTGTCAGAATATGGGTACACGGCAGTGGGAGTGCCACCTGTTGTCAGGATATGGGTACCCGGCAGTGGGAGTGCCACCTGTTGTCAGGATATGTGTACACGGCAGTGGGAGTGTCACCTGTTGTCAGAATATGGGTACACGGCAGTGGGAGTGCCACCTGTTGTCAGGATATGGGTACACGGCAGTGGGAGTGTCACCTGTTGTCAGGATATGGGTACACGGCAGTGGGAGTGTCACCTGTTGTCAGGATATGTGTACACGGCAGTGGGAGTGTCACCTGTTGTCAGGATATGGGTACACGGCAGTGGGAGTGCCACCTGTTGTCAGGATATGGGTACACGGCAGTGGGAGTGTCACCTGTTGTCAGGATATGTGTACACGGCAGTGGGAGTGTCACCTGTTGTCAGGATATGGGTACCCGGCAGTGGGAGTGTCACCTGTTGTCAGGATATGGGTACATGGCAGTGGGAGTGTCACCTGTTGTCAGGATATGTGTACACGGCAGTGGGAGTGTCACCTGTTGTCAGGATATGGGTACCCGGCAGTGGGAGTGTCACCTGTTGTCAGGCTATGAGAGATACTGCATAATGCAGGAGACCTTTTTTTTAAAAAAAGTCATCCGCTGATGATGCAGTTTAGTCAGGAACCAAGGGAAAACAAAGATCAACAATTCCCAATCACCTCACAGTGCAGCCTGCTAAATGCCAAGGTGAGGAGCTCATCAGGCTTGGTAGTGATGCCTCCTGTAGTTGGACAGCCCATTGACACTGACTGTTTGGTTCAATTTGTGCTAAATGGCCCCCTGGTAGTTTGGTACCAAATAGTATGCGATGCCTGTAGAACCTATACCTCAGTGAACGGTCAAGGGCCTTCAGGGTGAAAATGAAAAAGGAATAAAATAAAATCAGGGTTGCCAACCCTTCAGGATTCTCCTGGAGTCTCCAAGAATTAAAGATTAACAGTAAAAGAAGCTCTCTGCCTCTCTATCTCTCTTTCTTCCTTTAAGATGCTCCTTAATACCTTGCTGTGTGCAGATTGGCTGCTGCGTTTCCTACATTACAATGGTAACTACACTTCAAAAAGTACTTAATTGGCTGTGAAGTACTTTGAGGTGTACTGAGGGTCATGACAGGTGCTATATCAATGCAAGTTCTTTAATAACATCTTGTGGTAAAATTCCTTTCTGGGCACAAACAGCATTAAAGCAGAGAATGGACTTTTCTTTTCACTTGTTACGTGGTAGGGTGAAACCTGAAGTGACTTGCAAGCCTAGTGATAAGGGATTTCTTTTGCTCTGCATAGAGTGGCGAAGCTGAGCAAGGGGCAGAATCCGCCGGGGAACAGAATCCATCCAAGTCTGGACAGAGCGGGCTGGGGAAAACCATGCGAGCCATTTCCAAAACCATGAAGAAGAAAATGGCACGCAAGTACATCAAGGCTCTGTCGGAGGAGATGGTGAGTTCTACCGACGCACTGTGCTCACCCTGATCTGATTACGGCATCACTGTTTTCTAATGAAGATGGTAATATCTCATCTGAGCAACAGCGCAGTTCCCATCAATTAAAATGGCAGTGTTTAAAAGGGGCAGTTGTTTATATCGGAAAAACTAATGACAAGCATTATCCATTCACATTAACATCAACTTGAAAGTTACCAGTTATAGCACTTTAAGCACTCTTTTTATTTTAAGCAGAAACAGCCGTGTTTATTCATTAGTTTATCTGCGTTTAGGTGCGGTAAATAACACCACATTAACATTCAGTTACCTTTGATATGCTTAAGCCCTTCTAATTTTAATCCTATGTTAAAGTAAACTTGTATCAAATCTTGGTTGGACCACACTTGGAGTACTCTGCACAGTTCTAGTCTCCAATATTTACAAAAAAGATCAAGGCACCAATGAAGGTGCTGAAAAAAGATTGACACCAATGATACCACATCTGACAGGATGCACTTATCCTGATAGACTGACTAGAAAAGAGAAAGCTGAGGGGCAGCTTAATAGAGCTCTTTAACATTATGAAGGAGTTCGATAGGACAAACGCAGAGAAGATGTTTCCAATTGTGAAGGAGGTCATAAATATAAGATAGCTACTAATAAATCCAATAGGGAATTCAGGAGAAACCTCTTTACCCGGAGAGCGGTTAGAATATGGAATGTCCTAACACATGGAGTTTTTGAGGTGAATAGCATGGATACATTAAAGGGAAAGCTGGATAAACACATAAGGGAGAAAAGAATAGAAGGATATGCTGATAGTGTTAGATTAAGTTAGGTGGGAGGATGGTCATGTGGAGCATAAACACTGGCATGGGCCAGTTGTTCTGGATGGTCTGCTTCTGTGCTGTAAATTCTGTGTAATACTCTGCTTGTCCCCACAAAGTGTGGGAGTACATCTTGTACTAAGCACTGACTGTAGTTTAAATATAGCTGCAGGTCAGAGTGGAGCTGGAGACAACTGTGCAAAAGGTCGCTAGACAGAAGAAGCTTTCTTGTTATATAGCAATAGCACGATCACGTTAATACCGGCTGTCGCGTATGGGAGGCAAATCACATGGGGATTGCATTTAAAAGGGCGCTGCCTTCTTAAAGATCTGTTAGGTGCCACTTTGGTGTCTCAATGGGTACAGACCAGACCAGGAAAGTCCCACAAAGGACAGTGTTGAGTGAACCAGGGGTGCTTGTTGAGCTGCTTCAGTTGCATTATGCTGCCAACAGCAAAGATCAAGCAGGCTTCCTGCTTCTGATCACAGCCTGGTGACTAGCTCCACACAGCAACACAGGAGTCATATTGTTCTGTCCTAAATGGTACAGCAAATGATGTCACGATCAGTGGAACAATTTAGCACCTAAGTTTCACCACTTATCATATGGAAGTTTTCAAGATATTAAGGGAAACAGAGAGATACTATTTCCGCTAGTTGGGGAGTCTGGGACTGGGGGCATAGTCTAAAAATTAGAGCCAGACCTTTCAGGAGTGAAATTAGGAAACACTTCTACACACAAAGGGTGGTAGAAGTTTAAATCTGAGATTGATAGATTTTTGTTAACCAAATGTATTAAGGCATATGGGGCAAAGAAGTTAATTGGACATCAGTCACTGAATGGCAGAGTAAGCTGAAGGGGCTAACTGTCCTACTCTTGTTCCTGTGTTCCTATATTATCTAATTGGTTCTGGGAGGGAATCAGTGACCGTCGCAATTGTTTAAAGTTTTTAAGAGAAAACTTGTGTCTTCCAGTGTGTGGACAATGCAGAAGATCCTTCAAACCAAGCCATAGGAGAACATGAAGCAGAGGAAGGTTCCCTGAAAGCTTCCGAGTCTATGGAGAGCCTTTATAGTCTGAACAGTGGCCAAAGCTCATCCAGTAAGTCCACTAAATTGTGTTTCCAAAGGTGTAGCCTGTTGCAGGCTCATGGTCAAATGTTAGAAGCTACGCTGTCACAATAATAAGGAGGAAAACCTGAAATTAAAGCAGAAAATGCTGGAAATAGCAGGGTATCCTCTGGAGATAGAAACAGAGTTAGAATTTCAGGTCGATGACCTTTTGTCAGAACTGGAAGAAGTTAGAGATGTAACATGTTTTATGTAAGTACAGAGGCAGGGAAATGGGGGAGGGTAGGAAAGGACAAAACCGAAGGATTGAGATAAGGTGGAAGGCAGGAGAAATTAATTGACAAAAGGTGCAAGGCAAAAAGGGGGTAACTATGGGACAAGTAAAGAAACAAAAGATGGGCCCAGAGGAGCTGAAAATGATAACAACAAATATAAATGTGTGTGTGTATATATATATATATATATATATAATACCATCTTCAACATAATAAAACATTCCAAGACGCTTCACAGGAGCATTATTTAAAAAATGGCACCGAGCCACAAAAAGATGACCAAAAGCATGGTCAAAGAGGTAGGTTTTAAGGAGTGTCTTAAAGGAGGAAAATGAGGTGGAGAGGTGTAGGGAGGGTATTCCAGAGCTTGGGGCTGAGGCAACTGAGGGTACAAACACCAATGGTAGAGCAATTAAAATCGTAGACATGCAAGAGGCCAGAATTAGAGGAGCGCAGATAACTCAGAGGGTTATAGATAAACATAGGAATTAGGAGCAGAATTAGGCCATTCGGCCCCTCTAGCCTGCTCCACCATTCAATAAGACCATGGCTGATTTGTTTGTGTCTCAAATTGCACACTCCCATCTACCCCTGATAACCTTTGATTCCCTTGCGTAAGAAGAATCTATCTACCCCATCTTAAAATTATTTAATGACCCTCCTCCACCATCTGAGGCAGAGAGTTCCAAAGACGTACAACCCTCCGCAAGAAAAAATTTCTCCTCATCTCTGTCCTAAAAGGGCGACCCCTAAATTTAAAAACAGTGCCCCCTAGTTCTGGACTCCCCCCACAAGAGGAAACATCCTTTCCACATCCGCCTTGTTGAGTTCAGGATCTTATATACTTCAATCAAGTCTCCCCTCACTCTTCTAAGCTCCAGTGAAAACAAGCCCAGTCTGTCCAACCTTTCATCATAAAACAACTCATTCAGTCAAGCTATCAATCTAGTAAACCTCCTCTGTACCACCTCCAATGCATTCACATCCTTCCTTAAATAAGGAGACCAAAATTGCACACAGTATTCAAGATGTGGTCTCACCAATGCCCTGTATAACGGAAGCATAACATCCTTACTTTTATTTTCAATTCCTCTCTTAATAAAGGATAGCATTCCATTAGCCTTCTTTATTCCTTGCTGTACCTGTATACTAACTTTTTGTGACTCATGCACTAGAACACCCAGATCCCTCTGCACCTCAGACTTCTGCAGTCGTTCTCCCTTTAAGTAATACTCTGCTTTTTTATTCTTCCTGCTAAAGTGAACAACTTCATATTTTCCCACATTAGACTCCATCTGTCAGATCTTTACCCACTCACTCAACTTATCTATATCAGTCTTCAAGCTCCTTATGTCCTCTTCCCAACATACTTTCCTACCTATCTTGGTGTCATCTGCAAATTTAGTTTCCATGCCATCGCTCCCCTCATCTAAGTCATTGATATAAATTGTAAAAAGTTGAGGCCCCAGCACAGACCCCTGCAGGGCTCCTCTCGCCACATTCTGCAAACAGAAAAGGACCCATTTATCTGTTTTCTGCCAGCCAGCCAATCTTCTATCCATGCTAGTATGTTACCCACTACACCATGAGCTGCTACTTTGTGCAATAACCTTTTATGTGATTGTGGGGCTGGAGGATATTGGAGATAGGGAGGGGCAAGGCCATGGAGAGATTTGAAAACAAAGACAAGAATTATAAAATCAAGACATTGCTTGACCGGGAGCCAATGTTGGTCATTGAGCGCAGGGGTGATATGCGAATGCGACTTGGTGCAAGTTAAGACAAGGGCAGTGGAGTTTTGAATCACTTCAAATTTACAGAGGGTAGAATGTGGGAGAGCAGCCAGGGGTGCTTTAGAATAGTCAAGTCGAGAGATAATGAAGGCATGGATGAGGGTTTCAGCAGCAGACGAGTCGCCTGCCCCTGTGCTGGCTCTTCGAAAGAGCTCTCCACTTAGTCCCACACTCCCCTTTGTTCTTTCTCTGTCACCCAACAAAGGTTTTCCCCTTCAAGCATTTTTTTCATCCAATTCCCTTTTGAAAGTTGCTATTTAATCTGATTCCACCGCCCTTTCAATCACAACTGGTTGCATGAAAAAAAAATTCTCATTTCTTTCTCTGCTTCTCTTTACACCAAGACCAGTGGATATCAGTTAATTAAGAGGCCCCAGATTTTGATTGCACATAAATAGTACAAAGACACCCAAGGCACAGGAGGGTGGACAAACACACGACAAAATAATGTGGAAACATCAGCATTAACCCCCTGACTTTACACTCCTTGCTGGGAGCCTCAACTACCAAGAGCAAGTCTTTGAGTGTAAATGCCCATGGGTATCTGACCATTTGGATGCCAATCTGTGGGCTGTGCCATGCACTTTTCCAATGTGCACAGATGTAAACACAAATAGCAAATAAAGAAATGCGTGGTTTTGGTGTCTTGAACAAGGCTTTAAGGACAGTAGGAATAGGAGGAGGCCATTCGACCCCTCTAGCCTCTTGTGCCATTCGGTTAGAGCACAGCAGATCTGCAACTTAACTCCATCTACCCAGCTTGGTTTCGTAACCCTTCATACCCTCTGCCCAACAAAAATCTATCAATCTCAATTCTGAAATGTTCAATTGACCTCCAGCTGTAACAGCTTTTTTTGGGGGAGAGAGTTCCAGATTTCCACTACCCTTTGTGTGAAGAACTGCTTTCTGACATCACCCCTAAATGACCTAGCTCTATTTTTAAGGTTATACCCCCCCCCCTGTTCTGGACTTCTCCACCAGAAGAAATAGTTTCTCCTTTTGTACCATATCAAATCATTCAATCATCTTTAACATCTCCTTCTATTTGGAAAGCTCTGGTAGATAATGAGAGTGCAAATAAATGATGTGTCCGTGTTATGTTGAATGAATGGGATTGAGCTATCCAATTTATCAATGGTTTCCCCTCTGGACTGTTGCAAAGTAGGAAACACGCTGCCCCTGTGTCAGACTGATCTCACTCAACACCTTTATGAAGAATGAAGGGAATCGGCTTTTATTCATCTAGTCCTGGCTAAATATGACCCCTTAATACTACCTAGTCGCACTTCGTAAAAGCACCAATTTAAACTTTCCTTTGTTACATTATCTTGACAGGCAGACTGAGGTTCTGAAGTGTATTAATGAAGATAGATGACTCTCGAGTTAATGAGAAAGGGAACAAGAATCATTACATAAAAAGGCTGATTAAAAATGATAAAAAGCAAGACTTCATTTCTGTAGCAACTTTCATGATCTCAGAACTTCCCAAAGCATCTTACAGCCAATGAAGTATGTTTGAAGTGTAGGCACTGATGCAATGTAGGGTAGAGGCAGCCAATTTGTGCACAGCAAGCTCCCACATCAGCAATGCGATAATGACCAGGTCATCTGTTTTAGTGATGTTGGTTGAGGGATAAATATTGGCCAAAACACTGGGGAGAACTCCCCCACTCTTCTTCAAAATTCTTTTATATCAATCTGAAAGCACAGAATCGGTTTAAAGTCTCATCCCAAAAACAACACGTCCAACAGTGCAGATTCTGAACTGTGTGTTATTTCTACTATGCAACAGGTTAGCAAAGTTACTACAATTACTATAAGCATATATGTTAAGTTTCTGCTATTTACTCACTTGTTCATTTAGAGTTTAATTAAGTTGATTGTCTGTTAAAGCTTAAAAGAATGACCAGTGTAGGGTTATTCTGCTACTTCTCAAAGTCAAAGAGAGTTCTGTATAGGCACCTGTTACAACTAGTGGCTCAAGCAAATTTGATGAACGTGCTTCTGTTTCTGGGTAGATAAGCGCCTGCATATCAGAGCTTGAGTAAAGATTCCTGAGGATGTACAGAAAGAGGGCTCACCTACAAAAGTATTCTGAGAAACAGAAGCCAGCAACAAAATGGAGACAAAGATTTAAATGTGTGATGGGTTCTTCCCATTCAAGTAGCTGTTACTATGTTATTGTCCAAGCCCTAGCTTTATTATATCAGAATTTTTCAGGAACAGGAAAATTCTATTGGGTCCAACAGCCCTGACCCTTATTCATAGACCAGGATCACTTTCTCTCTATATCACTCAAACTCCCCATATCCCTCAATTCTTTCTCTCTATAGAGATATATCTAAAGGCTCTTTAACCAAATTATTCTGTCTGCTTCAATATCCCTTCATGGCAATGACCCCTTGGATGCAATTCTGCGTGCAATTCTGGTCGCCACACTACCAGAAGGACGTGGAGGCTTTGTAGAGGGTACAGAAGAGGTTTACCAGGATGTTGCCTGGTTTGGAGGGCACTAGCTATGAGGAGAGGTTGGATAAACTCGGATTGTTTTCACTGGAACGACGGAGGTGGAGGGGCGACATGATAGAGGTTTACAAAGTTATGAGCGGCATGGACAGAGTGGATAGTCAGAAGCTTTTTCCCAGGGTGGAATAGTCAGTTACTAGGGGACATAGGTTTAAGGTGAGAGGGGAAAAGTTTAGAGGGGATGTGCGAGGCAAGTTCTTTACACAGAGGGTGGTGAGTGCCTGGAACTTGTTGCCGGGGGAGGTGGTGGAAGCAGGTACGATAGAGACGTTTAAGAGGCATCTTGACAAATACATGAATAGGATGGGAATAGAGGGATACGGTCCCTGGAAGTGCAGAAGGTTTTAGTTTAGGCAGGCATCAAGATCAGCGCAGGCTTGGAGGGCCGAATGGCCTGTTCCCGTGCTGTACTGTTCTTTGTTCTTTGTTTTTTGATGAAAAAGTTCCCCCAGACTTCCCTGTGTACTTCTAATTTCCTTGTTTGTGTTTGCAACCTCTGAACCCTTCATCAAATGGAACAGTTTTCCTGCCTCATCGTCATTTTCATTCATAATCTTGAATACCTCAGTCAGGTTCCCTCACCATCTCTTTCCTGAAGAAAACAAGCCCACTTTCCTAAGGTCTTCCTTGTAATTTAACAACAGGCCTGGTTTGATGTGCTGGTTGAATTTTTTAACTGAGTTGCAGAATACTGTAAATTATAAGGGTTAAAAAATAAAGAACATTTCTCTGTTACCATGGCCACATTTAGTGAGGATGTGCACCGGTGTTAAACTACCTCAGCAGATTCAGGTGATAAGCAAACTCAGGCAAAGAGCACTTGAGCTAGTAATGTGGTTATCTCTGCGTCACAAAAAAACACCCACACGTTCTTATCAGTAGCTCCATGGTGACTGTTAAAGGTACACACAGAGCTGCTACTTTATTCCATTTTCCCTTTGTTTGAAAGGGCACGCTTTGGATCATGAGAGATCTTTTATTTTTGTAGTGCGATGGAGATTTCACTTTTAGCACGTGGTCAACGTGTATCCCTCAATCGACATCTAAGGTGCATGCCATGGTTATTTATTACATTGCTGTTTGTGGGAGCTTGCTGTGCACCTTTGGTTCCCGTGTTGCCTGCATTCCAACAGTGATCACACTTTGAAAGTATGTCATTTGACTGTAAACTACTTTGGAATGTCCTGAGGCTGTGAAAGACAAGTCTTTCTTGGGTAGGAGGCTTCATATAAGTCCACAAACTGGCTATTCACTCAAGGTCTATTGGACAGACTATCTTGATCTTTTCCCCTCTAGAATGCCTGAGTTAGGGGGCACGAGGATGGTGGTGAAGAGAAGGGGTGTTCCCACCCATTCCAATCTATGGCTTCCCTAGGGTTGCCAACTCTTGTTTGGACATATTCCTGGAGACTTCATCAGATAGTCTCCTGCCTTCAACTACCCGACCCAAATTAAACAGCCTCCCCGCTGCACCGCACCACACCCCAAACCCCAGCTGCCATCATCTTCAATGTCTTTATAATTATATGAAGCAAGTCTTCAAAGAACACAGGAAAATAGAAACAGGAGTAGCCCATTCAGCCTTGAGCCTGTTCTGTCATTTAATAAGATCATGGCTGATCTGCAATCTAACTCATATACCCACCTTTACCCATATCCCTTAATACTTTTGTTGCCCATCCCTAATTGCCCTTGACAACTGAACGACTTGGTAGGTCATATCAGAGGACAGTTAAGAGTCATCCACATTGCTGTGGGTCTGGAGTCCCATGTAGGCCAGACCAGGTAAGGACGGCAGATTTCCTTCCCTAAAAGCCATTAGTGAACCAGATGGGTTTTTACAACAATGTTGCTTGCAGCAGCGTCCAGTAGAATAATCTTTAATTCCTAAGAGACTCTAGGATAATTCTAGAGTGTTAGCAACCCTAGTCTTGCTTGTTGGCTGGACACCCCAGGCCTGAGTGCCCAGAGAACATAGCACTGTAACTTGTCCCAATGCCCACTGTGCAGAGGCTCAGTGGACAGGCCAAAGAATTGTAAGTGAGAATGTCTTTTTAGTTTTCCAACAACCCCACTGAAGATGGTACAGTCAAATTGAGACCTGCTAGCTATCAAACCCATCACTGGGGACAGGCAACCAGCTGGAGGCCGAAGGGGTCTGCTTTTCCTGCCCCCAACCACTGGCACTGGGGGTTGGCCATGGGACTAGGCCTGAAACTTAGGATGGCCCCTCAAGCCCTGTCATTATCCTGGGACAGGAAATACCATTGATTCTAGGACAGGAGTTGCATGCTTTGGGTGTGCAAGGTGGAGGAGCTGGGAGTGAGAGGGGGTAAAGCCAGAAAAATTGTCCCCTACGTTTCCCAATCACATTCCTTTGCCAGAAAACAAACATTGATGAGCTGAAAATCTGTCTATTTCCTCATGTTTAGTGTAATTTTAAACATCCGTATGAACAATGAGTGCTGATGACATTTGACTGGAGGCGGGAGTTATTGAGTTGGACAGTGGGATGCCGAAGAGCTGTAAGACTCCACACATTAATGCCAATAAGTAGGCCATTCGGCCATCACACCCAATCTTTTCCCAGGGGTTAGTTAGCCAAATTGGTCACATTGTTGAGTAGCATCTTGAGCCTTTGTTTTCAGTCAGTGTTGGTGGAATATCTATTCATGGGTTAATTAAATCTGAAAGAACAAATTGCAGGCACACAGACTGAGGTAACTCTTTCTCTCTGTCTCTCAGGAGGAAGTACCAGAATGGTGCAATAAATACAGCCTGCTTGTAACCAGAAAATTCGAGCCAGTTAGGTTAGCAACAGCTTGTTTGAAAATGAAATATTGCCTAGAACAGTGGTACAATAACACTTTAAAATGTTGGATTTAATTTGACTATTCCAATGCTTTCCTGGCTGACTTCCCTTCTTGCACTATTTGTAAACTTGAACTCATCTAAAACTCTGTGCTTGTATTCTAACTCGCACCAAGTCCCATTTATCCAGCCCCTCTGCGCTCGCTGACCTGGTCTGGAAATGCCTTGATTTTAAAGTTCATATCCTTGTTTACAAATCCCCCTATGGCCTCGCAACCTCTGCAACCTCTTCCAGCCTTACAACCCTCTGAGATCACCATCCTTCTCCAATTTTGGCTCCTTGTGCATGTTCTATTCTGGAAAGTCAGTTGGTGAAGGATAGCACTGGAGCCAATCCTTACTCAGTCTTACATTTATTTACAGAATGAAACATTACAAGCATACATCTAACTCAACTGCACCACAGTTTCACTAAGTGTCTCTTTATATGTGCTCTAATGAAAATCTACCTGCATATAATTAAACATACTTGATATACAATTAACAAATTTCCTTCTTTCTCTTGAAATAAAAATTAATGAAAAGTTAATATGCTCAACTAAAATTTCATAACAAATCAAAACACTTCCATAATCTGTACAGAGCATTACATTGCGAGGCACCTCTCCTAAGGACCCCTAACAATTTCTTCGTGCAAGCGTTTCTTTTTGTAAAACATCTGACAGACTTGCCTCCGCCAATTTAATTTTCGAGATTTCTTTTCTCTCCAGCATTTGTTTCAAGCCAGCAAGGTCAATCCGTAACCTTTTCTCACGCAACTTTTTGTATCCCACAATGAACGATTATCTACACAACCTTCGATGGGTATATTATCTTTAGTATACCCCTTGTATAGAATCTCACTTAAAATATTTGACAAATAGAATTCCATATCCACTGCCTCTACAAACGTCAGTGTTTCAGGAACTAAAGTTCTTTGAAGAACCCGTTTTATTTTCTTCGCTTCCCAAGCTAAATTTCCAGGTTTCACCCAGAAGAAATATCATGAAACCAGCTACACTCAAATACCCATCAGGAAGATTAACACGTGAAACATTACTAAAAATGACTTGTTTCATGTTTTTTGAGTCTTCAGTATGTATTTCTAAAGATTAAACTTTTTTTTGATGTTTTATTTGTCCTTGAAATATTCTTGACTTGATGGTGTTTCATCGCAGTACTTTTTTTAATATTCATTCATGGGATCTGGGTGTCGCTGGCCAGGCCAGCATTTATTGCCTATCCCTAATTGCCCTTGAGAAGGCAGCAGTGAGCTGCCTTCTTGAACCGCTGCAGTCCATGTGAGGTAGGAACACCCACAGTGCTGTTCGGAAGGGAGTTCCAGGATTTTGACCCAGCGACAGTGAAGGAACGGCGATTTAGTTCCAAGTCAGGATGGTGTGTGACTTGGAGGGGAACTTGCAGGTGGTGGTGTTCCCATGCATCTGCTGCCCTTGTCCTTCTGTTTGGTAGAGGTCGTGGGTTTGGAAGGTGATGTCTAAGGAGGCTTGGTGCGTTGCTGCAGTGCATCTTGTAGATGGTACACACAGCTGCCACTGTGCGTCGGTGGTGGAGGGAGTGAATGTTTGTGGATGGGGTGCCAATCAAGCGAGTTGCTTTGTCCTGGATAGTGTCGAGCTTCTTGAGTGTTGTTGGAGCTGCACCCATCCAGGCAAGTGGAGAGTATTCCATCACACTCCTGACTTGTGCCTGTAGATGGTGGACAGGCTTTGGGGAGTCAAGAGGTGAGTTACTTGCCTCAGGATTCCTAGCCTCTGACCTGCTTTTGTAGCCATAGTATTTATATGGCTACTCTGGTCAATTGTAACACCTAGGATGTTGATAGTGGGAGATTCAGCAATGGTAATGCTATTTGAATGTCAAGGGGAGATGCTTGTTTAACTCCAACACATCAAAACTAGCATCTGGTCTAGTCTGAGTGCTGAACCAGTTTAATTGATCAATCAAGCTTCGCAATTGCTCTGTCTGTCCTTTAGATATAACATTGACTGGAATTTAACGTTGGGCGAGAGGCCACACCCACCGGCCAAAACATCAGTGGCGAGCCCGTCTCCACCAGGCCTGGGAAGCCAGGCTGGGATTTTTCACTCCCCAGGCCCTTAATTGTCCTTGGGCGGGGCTTCCACCTTCTTGAGGCAGGAAGTCCTGCCTAACGAAGCAGCCGGCCAATCATCAGGCTGACAGCTCTTAGGCCCAGCAGCGTCACTGGGAGCGGTGGTCACTGCTGGGACTACACCCAGCCATTGGAAGCACGAGGAAGGACGGCCTCAGGACCACAGTAAGTTTTTGGTGTCTCGCCGGGAACAATCAACCAGGCCCCGGCAAGGCAATGGGGGTCAGTTAGGGGAGCTGGAGAAGTGTTTTGTGTTGGGGGTGCGTGGGATTTTAGGGGCAGCCCTTTGAGGGTCACGATGTGCCCATCAGGAGGGCCCCCCCACAGCCCACAAGAAGGCCGCCAGGTTTTACCAGGCGGGGTTCTTAGGGCCTTTGTTATCAGGCCACCGTGGGTAAAATACCAGAGGCGGCAGGAGGAGGCCCTTAAGTGTCAGTTAATTGGCCACTTCAGGGCCTTGATTGGCATGGTGCAGCTAGGCCGTTTCTCGCCGCCGTCACCCCTCATAAAATTGCAACGGGGGCAGGAAGGCATTGGAAACAGCACCCCCACCTCTCACTTAATTTTTCAGTCCTGCCCCCCTCCCCCACCCCCACCACCACCACCAGCCCGCTTGTTGGGGGACCATAAAATTCTGGCCATTATCTTTCTCAGATTACCTGGTACGATTAACCGGGATGGGAGGAACACTCTCTAAATAGGATTTTTGATTTAAAGTTATTCCAGACTTGGTCTGCTTAATATCTAAACCAATATATTTAAAAAACCCCACAAGCCTGACTCCCAATCTTAAATTTTACTCTAATCTTATTAATAACACATTTCTCAAATTCTGCAGTCCCTCCTGATAAGATATCATCGATGTGCATCATGAACATGCCTGAAAGTTCCCTTTATGATACCAATAAAACTTAGCGGGATCTGCTTGTAGTTTAACACAAGCTATTTTCAGCAAAGCAGATCTCACTGAAAAATACCACAACCTGGAATCATCATTCAGGTCAGAGAAGCATTTAGTTATTTTCCATAGTTTTTCTTCTGCATCTGCTACCTTTTTGGCAGTTTCAGAAACACTTCTCTGAAAATTGTTGACCTGCAAAAATGCAGCTTTTATGTCGATTGACCCACACTCCCATTTTTATGTGGCCAAAAGAGCTAAAAAGATTTTCCAGATTACTTTTTCATCTGTGTAACCCAGTCGCTCTTCAAAACTCCTCACAGCTCGCCTCGCTTTATAAGTCCCATCTGTAAGAGGTTTTCAGTACAAATCCACTTATGTGACAAGGTTGCCCCTTATCTGGTACCTCATAATAAACACAAAACTTTCTCCAACTATTTAATTCCCTTTGTTTTGCCTCTCATTATTTGGTCCTCAAGTTGATTGGCAGCCACCAAAACTTCACGGTTATGGGGACTTCTGCTTCTAGTTCTGTTCCAAGATTGTTCTGCAGCCTTCATTTCATTGGAGAATCTATTCAAACTATAGCCGTCTTTGCAGTTTTATGTCTGTCGGAACTATTAGTGTGAGTTCTCCCTCTTGCACTATCGGAGGCTTTTGCTCGGGACTTGATCATTTTCTGATATAAGGGTCACTTCTGGAACCACTATCAGTACATGCACTGCACTTTCGTACTCTCCACTCATTCACCCCATTCTGACAGTCTATTTTATTTTATTTATAGATACAGCACTGAAACAGGCCCTTTGGCCCACCGAGTCTGTGCCGACCATCAACCACCCATTTATACTAATCCTACATTAATCCCATATTCCTACCACATCCCCACCATCCCTCAATTCCCCTACCACCTACCTATACTAGGGGCAATTTATAATGGCCAATTTACCTATCAACCTGCAAGTCTTTGGCAGTGGGAGGAAACCAGAGCACCCGGCGAAAACCCACGCAGTCACAGGGAGAACTTGCAAACTTCATGCAGGCAGTACCCAGAATCGAACCCGGGTCGCTGGAGCTGTGAGGCTGCGGTGCTAACCACTGCGCCACTGTGCCACCTATGGACCTCACTTCTTGGCCATCATCCTGAACATTCAACCCATATTTAAATTTGCCAGTAGCTTTTCCTACACGTCCCACAATTGGCACTTCCCTCCATTCACTAGACCCCTCTGTATATTTATGTCACCTGAGTACCCACTCTGGCAATTGACCTGTGGATGTGATAGCTTTGTCCTGTGTGTCATGATCACTCACAATACCACTATCCAGCCCTTGATCTACCGTATTCTGTTCCTCAGGACCTTTATAATAAAATGCATGAGCACTGAGGTACAAAGTGCCTCTTTTACTTCTATCAGGTGCTCAGAGTCAGAGATTTTGTAATTAAACCTGATCAGTCTATGGAATGAAACTTAACAATTTGATTGCCGTGATTGATAACTACTGTCTTGCCGTCACAACCTATTACCTTACCAGGTCCTCTTCATTTCCTAGGACCCTCTCTTTTATAATACACCAATTCTCCTGAATTAAGTTGGACCCAGATGGTCTTATACGATGCCTGAGTTCTTCGATTTTTCTCCGAAACTTCAGCCAGATTAAAGCCCGTCTCCCTGCATGTAAAGTATTCAAATTGTAGTACCTTCCTGAGCAGGAGGACTATCCCACAGCACAGAAGACAATTTGGAATTTTGTCCATGGATTAATTCATAGGGACTATACCCTCCAATCAACTGAAGCAAATTCTTTGCATGAACCGCCCTTGCCAGTGTATTTGTCAACCTACTAATCAGTTAGGATTTTATTCTGCATTTCATTGATCACCGTGGGATTCATTTCACAGAGTCCATTGTTGAAAAGGACATTCAGCTGTGGTATTCATGACCATGAGGTTCCTGTTTTCACACATATCTCTGTACTTGTCAGTGGAAAATTCCCCTCCATTATCAGTCAGAAACTTAGCTGGTGTCCCAAGTCCAGTCCCTATCCATTTCTCAATGATTTTGTCTGTAATCACCCTTTTGTCCTTACTATTTATTATTGTAGAAAGACTAAACCTGTTTACCAGGTCTATAAAATGTAGAATGAAAATATTTCTGTCCTTGTCCCATATCGTTAGATCCATGGCAACTACCTTGTAAAAGTCTCGTGCCAATGGAAGGCTTACCATAGAATGTAGTGGCATCCTC